>NC_043015.1:47337922-47410422 GCF_006345805.1 Octopus sinensis
TTTTCTGATGGTGAAGGTATTGAAAGTATAGTGAAGTGTCTGATGAATCTTGCTGTCACGGGATTACGGCCAGCCCCAGGAGGGCCACAAGCAGCTGATAGAGTTACATCCTGTAAAGAGATTTGTAAGAAAAAAGGAAAAAGATGTACCGATTATAAAAATGGTATTTATGTATGTGTGGGTCTTTATGTATGTGTGTATGTGTGTGTTTGTGTAATATGTACATACGTACATACATACATACATACATACATACATACATACATACATACATACATACATACGTACGTACGTACATACATAAATACATACATACACACATACATACATACAAACATACATGCATATATACATACATACATACATACATGCATATGTACATATATATTTGTGTATGTATGTATGCATGCTTTTACATCTCCATAACTTAGCAGATTAGTAAAAAAGTGAATGAGCACAAGAAAAAAGGATAATTTTAATTATATGGAGAATATAAAATATAATTTGTTTTCAGAAAATAACTTTACCATTATTTCTTTCCAAAATAATTTTTCTCTATCATAAAATCCTCCAAAGTCTAAGAACTGTCGAAGTAATTCAATTGGTTTTTGACAACCATAATCATCTGGTTTAGGCAAATTTAAGTCATCGATAAAAATTATAATTCTCTTGTCTTGAGGAGCCCCTGCAAAAAAAAAAATAAAAGGTTTTATATGCAAAATAATATAATTTCTGATATTAAAAGGAAATAATTGAAATAAATATATCCCTAAAAAAAATTAAGAATTATAGGTGCTGACATAGTTGTGTGGTTAAGGAGCATGCTTTGTAACCACATGGTTTTGAGTTCAGTTCCACTGTACAGCTCCTTGGATAATAGTGTAGTAGATTCCAATAAAGCCTCAGGGCTGACCAATACCTTATGAGTGAAGCTGGTCGACAGGAAGCCTGCTGTCTGTCTGCTAATCTGTTTGTATGCATGTATATATGTATATATATGTACATATATATGTATGTATCTGTTTACACTTGCATCTGTCTGCTTGACAACTGGTATTGGTTTGTTTATGTCTCCTATAACTTAGCAGTTCAGCAAAAGGTACCAATAAAATAGATACCAGATTTAAAAAAGTTCTAGGTTCAATTTATTTGACCTCCACGGAAGGTTGTTTACGGAAGACCAGCAGTCACCCATGTATACCAGCCTCCCCTCTTTACACCACCAATGTTATCCAAGGGAAAGGCAAAGGGGCCGATACAGCTTGGCACCAGTGACATTGCAGCTCATTTCTTCAGCTGTTAGTTCTGAGTGAACTGGAGCAACGTGAAATAAACTGCCTTGCTCAAAAAAACAACTCACCGCCCAATCTGGGAATCGAACTCACTACGTCATGTTTGTGATCCTGATGCTTTAACCACTGAGCCATGCACCTTCAATAAAAATACAGTGTGGTAAGTAGCTTGCTTACCAACCACATGGTTCCGGGTTCAGTCCCACTGCGTGGCACCTTGGGCAAGTGTCTTCTACTATAGCCTTGGGCCAACCAAGCCTTGTGAGTGGATTTGGTAGACGGAAACTGAAATAATACCGTGGTATATATGTGTGTGTGTCTGTGTTTGTCCCCCCAACTGATGGTGGTGTGTTTACGTCCCCATAACTTAGCGGTTCAGCAAAAGAAACCGATAGAATAAGTACTAGGCTTACAAAGAATAAGTCCTGGGGTCGATTTGCTCGACCAAAGGCGGTGCTCCAGCATGGCCACAGTCAAATGACTGAAACAAGTAAAAGAGTAAAGAGTATATTTTTATATGCACATTGAATGGCTATGGAGGCCCAGAAGAGCAAAATAAAAATCAAAGTGGTCCATAGGCGCAGAAGTGGCTGTGTGGTAAGTAGCTTGCTAACCAACCACATGGTTCCGGGTTCATTCCCACTACGTGGCACCTTGGGCAAGTGTCTTCTACTATAGCCCCAGATCGACCAATGCCTTGTGAGTGGATTTGGTAGATGGAAACTGAAAGAAGCCTGTCGTATATATGTATATATATATATATGTATGTGTGTGTGTTTGTCCCCCTAGCATTGCTTGACAACCGATGCTGGTGTGTTTACGTCCCTGTCACTTAGCGGTTCGGCAAAAGAGACCGATAGAATAAGTACTGGGCTTACAAAGAATAAGTCCCGGGGTCGATTTGCTCGACTAAAGGTGGTGCTCCAGCATGGCCGCAGTCAAATGACTGAAACAAGTAAAAGAGTAAAAGAGAGAATAGGCCAAAAAATGGTCAAGAACTATTGTTTTCAATGTCAGCTTTTCTTTAAATATCTAAATCTTACAAACCAAGAATATTTTTCCGTTTTTTCTCCAGTTTCGTTTCAATCATTTCCTGAGTGCGTTGGCTGCTGGTCTGAGCAGAGAAGTTAAGATAAACAGGAACATATCCTCCGTTCTTAGCCATTTTATTTAATAATCCATGAGCAATGAGAGACTGAAATGAATAATTAATTAAATAAATAAATAAGCGAAAATTTATGCAGTTTAATTAACAAGCAAGCAAAATCACTAATTTTTAACTATTAATACTTCAATCATCATCATCATCATCATTGTCATCATCATCTTCATCATCATCATTGTCATCGTCATCATCATCTTCATCATTGTTGTCATGGTCATGATCATGGTCATCATCATCATCGTCATCGTCATCGTCATCATCATCACCATCATCATCATCATCATCATCATCATCGTCATCGTCATCATCATCATCATCATCATCATCATCATCATCATCATCACCATCATCATCATCATCATCATCATCGTCGTCGTCGTCGTCATCATCATCATCATCATCATCATCATCATTGTCATCGTCATCATCATCATCATCATCATCATCGTCGTCGTCGTCACCATCACCACCACCATCATCATCATTGTCATCGTCATCATCATCATCATCATCGTTATCGTCATCATCATCATCATCATCATCGTCGTTGTCGTCGTCATCACCACCACCGTCATCATCATTGTCATCGTCATCATCATCATCATCACCATCATCGTCATCGTCATCGTCATCGTCTTCATCATCATCATTATCATCATCATCATCAGCAGCAGTAGCAGCATCATTTAACGTCCATTTTCCATGCAGGCATGGGTTGAATGGCTTGACAGGAGCTAGCAAGGACAGGAGCCACATCAGGTTCCATAATCTGTTCCAGCTTGCTTGCTTTCTACAGCTGGATGCCCTTCCTGTTGCCAACTCTCACTTATTTCTGACCAGACATGTTTTCTAGGCAGATCAGAAATGAAGGACTCCACTTGCATGATGGTGGTTTGCTGGTTTACAGCTTTTGTGCAATGTAAAGACAAGGAGATAGTAACACACACATACACACGCATATATAGATAGAAAGAAAGAAAGATAGATACATACATACATGCCAGATCAGACTGGAGCCTGATGCAGCCTCCTGGCTTTCCAGACCCCGGTCAAACCGTCCAACCCATGCTAGCACGAAAAGCAGACGTTAAACGATGATGATGATAAATATTTTCACATAAGCGCAGGAGTGGCTGTGTGGTAAGTAGCTTGCTAACCAGCCACATGGTCCCGGGTTCAGTCCCACTGCATGGCACCTTGGGTAAGTGTCTTCTGCTATAGCCCCGGGCCGACCGATGCCTAGTGAGTGGATTTGGTAGACGGAAACTGAAAGAAGCCTGTCGTATATATGTATATATATATATATATGTGTGTGTGTGTTTGTGTGTCTGTGTTTGTCCCCCTAGCATTGCTTGACAACCGATGCTGGTGTGCTTATGTCCCCGTCACTTAGCAGTTCGGCAAAAAGAGACCGATAGAATAAGTACTGGGCTTACAAAGAATAAGTCCCAGGGTCGATTAAAGGCGGTGCTCCAGCATGGCCACAGTCAAATGACTGAAACAAGTAAAAGAGTAAAAGAGAGTAAGAGTAATTGATTTTTAATGACAATATGAAAAACTTACCTTTCCAACACCTGTGTCTCCAGTCAGTAATACAGGGTGCTTAATACATAAAAATTTCTGAAGAAGATAACCATAGCGTACGGTGTCAACTGTTTGAACCACAATGTTGTAATATGGGACATTTCGGTCATATTTAAAACTGGGGACAATTTTATCCCAAAATTCAAATCGCCGTGATTCAAAGTCAATGTAACAACTCCACAAATCTCCACTGACAGGAAGCTGAAATAGTAGCAACATAGGAGAGAAAAGATTTATTGAGAAAGAAACGATTTATTGAAAAACTTACAAAAAGATTCTGGTAGATCTTGGGAGGGTCATTGCATCAATAAACATATGCACTGGTTTTGTTTCACTTCTTTCTTTTTGTTTTGTTTTAGTCTATTGGTTAACCATTTAGCCAATTAACTAATTGATTGTTTTCAGTAATCATTTGGTTAACCAATAAATCAGTTAGGTTTGTCAAAGTCCTGGAGAAGAGTGGGCATGTCCTTAATAAGGTCGTGAATGGACTTTGATAAACATAACCATTTGATTGATTAACCAAACAATCAATTGGTTAATTGCATAAATCAGTGGTTTCCAAAGTGGGTAGTACTGCCTTTCTGTTGGGGGTGGAAAGATCCAAAGGTGGGGTTGAAGAAAAGCCATGCAATAATGGGGTGGCCAAAAGAGGGTGATGTATACGAAAACAACAAAATAATGGATTAATTAGATTAAATTTTATTTATTTGTGAAATGCCATTGTTTTGAATTTGCTGCAGAAAGTGGTGTTTGTGGTGGTGAGTGAGGAGGGGGTGCTAGGAATGTGACCTGAATGTCAAGCGGGTGGCAGTCTGAAATAGTCCGGGTATAAATGGTTAACCAATTGACAAATAAGTAATACAGAAGTGAAGTAGAACCAGTGTGTGTGTGAGTTTATTATTGGCATTACGACCCTCCCTAAATACAACAAAATCTGTTTCAACAAAAGTGTTCACATCAAGAATCTTGCAAACCAAATACTTAAAGATGTATCCTGAAAAAGAGAAGTTGTGCAATGAAAGCAATAATTCTTTATGCGCTATATCTACTTGATTTGATAAATAACATCCAATATAATGAGTCCTTTTTTCTTTAATTCTTTCTTTATACTTGTACATTATATAATCCTTAAGCTTAGTGTCTGTAGCCAACCCCTAGTTTATGAAAAAGTACAAAAATCCTTGTGTAGGACTGTGTGCTTCACAGTTCCAGTGATGCGGTGTTTAGCTGTTGTGTGCATGCTCACATGTCTGAGATAGGAAGCTTCATGCTAGGGAGAGAGAGCACTGTGCTTCACGCTGTGCCGACCCTGGTGTCCTGGTGAAAGGTAGTGTTTCTTTTTGACTCTGTATGTGTGTTGTCGTTAAAAACGTGTTTCTATTCTTGAATGTGATAAAGTGTAGAATTAGATTATTATCCTGCTTCCAGCTACAGTATTGCTGCCAGGATTTGTAAAATTGGGTGGATTTCCCCCCTTATTTTGTGATTTAGGGTTTTTTTGAAAAACAAGGTGAAATTCGGGGCAGTGTTCAATGAACAAATTAAGCTGGGGCACTGCACTACCTTGAAGGGTTTAGTCGAACAAATCAGTCCCAGTTACCAAGTGGGGTAGGAGAAACAGAATCACACACACATGTATATGTATAAATGTGGTGTGTGTGTGTATGTGTATAATGGGCTTCTTTCAGTTTCTACCTAACCAAATCTGATAAATCAACCATTTCAATTAAACATTTAATTTTATATTTTCTGCCATTTATGTAGAAACAATATTAATGTAATTGTTTTCAAGTGAATAGATGAATGAATAAATATATAAAGGAGTGAGTGGATGGATGAATGGATGGATGGATTGATGGATGGATGGATTGATGGATGGATGGATGGATGGATGGATGGATGGATTGATGGATGGATTGATGGGTGGATGGATGGATTGATTGATGGATGGATGGATTGATGGATGGATGGATGAATGAATGGATTGATGGATAGGTGGATGAATGGATTGATGGATGGATGGATGGATTGATGGATGGGTGGATGAATGGATGGATGGATGGATGGATGGATTGATGGATGGATGAATGGATGAATGGATGGATGGATGGATGGATTCATTGATTGATGGATAGATGGATGGATTGATGGATGGATTGATGGATGGATGGATGGATGCATTGATGGATGCATTGATGGGTGGATGGATGGATTGATTGATTGATGGATGGATGGATGGATGGATGGATGAATGGATTGATGGATGGGTGGATGAATGGATTGATGGATGGATGGATGGATTGATGGATGGGTGGATGAATGGATTGATGGATGGATGGATGGATGGATTGATGGATGGATGAATGGATGGATGGATGGATGGATGGATGGATGGATGGATTCATTGATTGATGGATAGATGGATGGATTGATGGATGGATTCATTGATTGATGGATGGATGGATGGATTGATGGATGGATGAATGGATGGATGGATGGATGGATGGATGAATGAATGGATTGATGGATGGGTGGATGGATGGATGGATGGATGGATGGATTGATGGGTGGATGGATGGATTGATGGATGGATGGGTGGATGGATGGATGGATTGATGGGTGGATGGATTGATTGATGGATGGATGGATGAATGGATTGATGGATGGATGGATGGATGGATGGATATTTTAAAAAACTTTTATACATACCCTAGCATCTGCATTATCTTCAAACAGGTTTCTGATAAAACTATCAAAAGCATCCCAATGAGATTCAAGAATGCTACCTCCCAATCCCCAAAGGTAACTGAAGATGAACGAGGCACAGAGTAAAGGGTTAAGTTTATTAGAGTCCATATAGAAGTTGATGGGAACATCATTGTGAAACAAAAGGGATTCAAGTAATTTGCATACGGCCATTACTTTACTTATGTCAACCTTTAAAAAGAAACAAAGAAAAAAATTAATATTAAACATGAATAATAAAATGTGGATTACTAGAATAGAAAATAATAAGTAAAGTTTAGACGAGTTAAAATTTGTAATATATTTCAACTTCTGAAGGCAAATTCACTGCAGTTAGTGGAGAAAATAATTCTCTCTTATGTTAAAAGGTGTAAAAACACCATGTTTGCCCAGTGTTGCCCCTGTCAGATTCCCAGGTGCAACATTTCCAGCTCTTTAGCCATTATCAATGAGGAATGCCTAAGAGAGGTAACTCTGGGCAGATTTTAAAACCATAGCTTTAACTAAAACACAGTCAATAACATTGATTGAGTTGTGCTACTAGACTGCCAGGTTAGAGGGAATTCAACAGTATCAGTGCCAAGCAGTGTTAAACACTGCTTGGCACTGATAAGCGAACTGTAGGTGACTTATAATAAAATCATTAAATTTATGCTTCATATCATATTTTCCAGGATCCAGTTAGTCTGGATGATGGGGGTATATATTCTAGAGGTTTTATTTTCTGATAGAGACTTTATTTACTCTTTTACTTGTTTCAGTCATTTGATTGCGGCCATGCTGGAGCACCACCTTTAGTCGAGCAAATTGACCCCGGGACTTATTCTTTGTAAGCCCAGTACTTATTCTATCGGTCTCTTTTGCCGAACCGCTAAGTGACGGGGACGTAAACACACCAGCATCGGTTGTCAAGCAATGCTAGGGGGACAAACACAGACACACAAACACACACATACATATATATATATACATATATACGACAGGCTTCTTTCAGTTTCCATCTACCAAATCCACTTACAAGGCATTGGTCGGCCCGGGGCTATAGCAGTAGACACTTGCCCAAGATGCCACGCAGTGGGACTGAACCCGGAGCCATGTGGTTGGTTAGCAAGCTACTTACCACACAGCCACTCCTGCGCCTATTTGCTGATTTTTCATGAGTTAATTCAGGCAGAAAGTTTGGATGATGAGTTGCTGTGTTGCTTTTTAATTTTGTAATCATGTCTGTGAGCATCAACACATGAAATTCAAAACAGTGTCCAAAGTTGTTGTTGGAAAGATGTTGGATAATCTTGTGGGCATCTAATAAGTCAGTTGCCAGAACTTTAATATTTCCATGCACTATCTTGCAAACCAAATACAATATCAAAGAAATACATGTATTTATAACTTTTCTCATTATTCACTCCACATATTAGTTACATTCATCATCATCATCATCATCATCATCGTTTAACGTCCGTTTTCCACGCTAGCACGAGTTGGACGGTTCGACCGGGGTCTGGGGAGCCAGGGGCTGCCCCAGGCTCCAGTCTGATCTGGCAGTGTTTCTACAGCTGGATGCCCTTCCTAACGCCAACCACTCCGCGAGTGTAGTGGGTGCTTTTTACGTGCCACCTGCACAGGTGCCAGAGGGGTCTGGCATCGGCCACGATCGGTTGGTGCCTTTTTATGTACCACCGGCACATTAATTAATTTTTACATTTCAGTATATTGTACTCTGGTGGGGGCACATGGCCTAGTGGTTGCAGCAGCGGACTTGCGGTTGAGGGATCGTGGGTTCGAATCTCAGACTGGGCAATGTGTGTGTTTATGAGCGAGACACCTAAGCTCCACGCGGTTCCGGCAGAAGGTAATGGCGAAACTTCTGCTGACTCTTTCACCACAAATTTCTCTCGCTCTTTCCTCCTGCATCTTGCAGCTCACCTGCGACGGACTGGTGTCCCATGCAGATGAGGAACCTATACACCAAGGAAACCGTGAAACCAGCCCTTATGAGCCAGGGGTGGCTTGAGAAGGAACAAACATATTGTACTCTGAGATTAGAAGTCTGTTATTACCTGTTTCATAGTGTGCTGACACTTGTTGATGAATTTAAGTCCCTTCTCAATATATTTTTCAAACAAATCAAATAAATACTCAGAATTTTCATCAAGCAACTTAGGACTCCAAATTTTAAACCACTTCTTAACATACGGCATCCATTTCAGCTGTTCAGTATCAATATACACCATTCCACATCTAGAATAAAATTAAATCTTGTTTTAATGTCATTGCGATTTGATGATTAAATTTCTATGTTCAAACTAGCCACTTTGAACATAGAACAGGGAGAATATGATACAGATATAAAAATGAATGTGTTTATAATTATGATGTATCTTGGGAGGGCCATTTTGCCAATAATTAGAGGGCACGTCATTGATGTGGTTATGAATGGCAACAAAAGGACTTTGATAAACCAAACTGATTGATTGATTGATTGATTAACCAAACGATCAGTCAATTAGCTAATTAGTTAAATAATTAACCAATTGACAAATGACTAATAAAGAAGTGAAATCCAGCTAGTGTGAGTGTTTATTGTTGGCAGATATGGTCCAGATATGGCCAGATATGGCCAGATATGGCCAGATATGGTCCAGATATGGCCAGATATGGTCCAGATATGGTCCAGATATGGTCCAGATATGGTCAGTTTAAATGCTGAAGGTTAAAGAACAGATGTGATGTGCAGCGACATGGTCTTTTGCTCCAATCTTGCTGCATTGGTTGCAAATCCTGGTGTGATTGCCTGTAATGCAAAAGAGAGAAAAATCAATAAATATAGGGGCCTGACCAGCTGCTATCAGTTTGTTCTGGTTGCCATCGAAATGTCAGGTGTTCTAAGACCCCATACTACCAATATCCTCCACAAAATTGTGATAATAGGATCCTGCCTGCGAAATGAGCTCTGTGAAGTGGAAGGGCAGCTGTACTGAGTGTCACTAGACATTCTCTATGGCAATGCCATTGCAATCATTACCACGGGGCATGACTGAGCACATTATTTGTCTCCAGGACAGGTGGCCCATTGCCTCTTCCCCACCATCTTCTGATGCTTTACCCCCACCTATTTTCTTTTTCATTTTTCATTTTTCCTTTTTTTACTGTTTCTTTGCATTTAGATGTTACAATTTGAAATGTGACCTCTTGTATAAAATTACTGTAGAAATAAATGCCTTTCTTTATGAATTATAAACTGGTTTGATGCTTCTTGTTTTCAATTTAGGCCCAAAACTTCTCAACTATAACAAAAGCATTTTGTTATGGCTTATACCAAATTCCAGTGTGAATGAGTCTTGTCTGATTGAGAAATCACAAGTTGCTCTCTTTAGCTACCATCTGCAATTTTATTTCCATTTGCACTGCTCATGATGCTGCTATCAAAATTCTTATTGCTCAATACACCAAGAGAAGAAATAAAAGGAATTGCTCAGTGAGCTGGCAGAGACGTTAGCACACTGGGTGAAATACTTAGCGGTATTTCGTCTGCCATTGCGTTCTGAGTTCAAATTCCACCGAAGTCGACTTTGCCTTTCATCCTTTCAGGGTCGATTAAATAAGTACCAGTAATGCACTGGGGCCAATATAATTGACTTAATCCGTTTGTCTGTCCTTGTTTGTCCTCTCTGTGTTTAGCCCCTTGTGGGTAGTAAAGAAATAGGTATTTCGTCTGCCATTACGCTCTGAGTTCAAATTCCGCTGAGGTTGACTTTGCCTTTCATCCTTTCGGGGTCAATAAATTAAGTACCAGTTACGCACTGGGGTCGATGTAATCGACTTAATACCTATGTCTATCCTTGTTTGTCCCTTCTATGTTTAGCCCCTTGTGGGTAATAAAGAAATAAAGAGAATTGCACAGAATCCCGCAAAAATTTTTTTATAAACGCATTACAACATAATGATCACATTCTGGGGCCACCAGGAAAAAAAAACTAAAACAAAACAAATTACTTATTAAACTCTATCAGGAAACACGAGATATATTGACACAACCAGTTTGGTGTGCCAAATTGGCATCACTGAATCGACGATTTCCCAGAAGTAGGAGGTGCAGAGAATGAATGTCTGGATGGAATAAGATAATGTCAGACGCAATATGTTTGGAATGAAAAATAAGATGGTCACTGCTGGAATGCTTTTGCTTGTAGTTCTGTTTGATACATACATGAATTAGACAGAATGTTAAGTATTAAAAAGTAATTATACATTATGTTTGCTAAGCAGTTTTGTGAACTAAACAAACAGTTAAATCAGCTCAAATATGTTTGTAACATATTTGACCTGTAAAAAGGCAGTTATTACTACAGTTTGCTATAGACAAAAATTCTCACTTTAGTCAACAGCCATCCTTTGGTGATTGATAAATGCATTTCTAACTGTTTGGCTATCATCAATGTCAGGTACTATCAAGGGAGGCAACCCACCTGGTATTGCTGATACCAAATAGCTAGAGAAGTTTTTATCAGTTATTGATGATATTCTGATATCTATTGCTTCAAGGGAGAATTTTCTCCATGGCAAATCACAGTGAAAATGGCCTTTGTTTACAGGTTGGGTATGTGCAAATATATTTAAATTGATTTAAAGGTTTATTAAAGAGTAAGTTACTGTTAGAAGCGAATGTATCATCATCATCATCATCATCATCATTTAGCGTCCGCTTTCCATGCTAGCATGGGTTGGACGGTTCAACTAGGGTCTGGGAAGCCAGAAGGCTGCACCAGGCCCAGTCTGATCTGGCAATGTTTCTACGGCTGGATGCCCTTCCTAACGCCGACCACTCCGTGAGTGTAGTGGGTGCTTTTTACGTGCCACCAGCACGGGGGCCAGGCGAGGCTGGCAACGGCCACGATCGGATGGTGCTTTTTACGTGCCATCAGCACGGGGGCCAGGCGAGGCTGGCAATGGCTACGATCAGATGGTGCTTTTTACGTGCCACCAGCACAGAGGCCTGTTGGGGCGGCGCTGGCAACAGCCATGATCGGATCTTTCATTTAAAAGGTAAATATTTTACCGGCTAACTGTAGCTGGAGAAGCTGCTGCCAAATCTTGAACTTCAAACATCATGTGTATGTAGGGAGTTAGTTGAATTCTTTCACTGTTGGCAAGGCATAACATCTTATTGTCATCCAAAACTGTATTCATGTTCTCAATCCACAATGCATCGACTGGACCGTCACATATTACCCACTGGTGATTGTCACTGGTGTCCTATTAAAAATAATTACATTTCAAATCAAATTTGATAAACATAATGATTCATCATCATCATCATCGTCATCATCGTCGTCATGATCATCATCATCATATCATCGTCATCATCGTCATCATCGTCGTCATTATCATCATCATCATCATCGTCGTCATCATCGTCATCATCATCATCATCATCATCATCATCATCATCATCATCATCATTGTCATCATCGTCATCATCGTCATCATCATTATCATCATCATCGTCACCGTCATCGTTGTCATCATCAGCATCGTCATCAGCTTCTGCCTTCCATGCTGGCATGGGTTGGATGGTTTGACAGGAGTTGGCTAGGCAGAAGACTGCACCAGGATCCATTGTCTGTTTTGGCAGGGTTTTTTACAGATGGATGCCCTTCATAACACCAACCACTCTGCAGAGTGGACTGAGTGCTTATTATGTGGCACCAGCGCAGAATGATTAATAAATGATTAATGAATGATGAATCATCTCTGATTCTTCAACTGATTCATTATTCTTTTATCTTTGCTCTTAGGATGAGATAACAACTCATTTTCAAATCATCAACTTAGCGGTTCAGTAAAAGACAGCAAAATAATAAGTACCAGGCTTACAAGAAATAAGCTCTGGGGATGATTTGTTTGACTAAACCCTTCAAGGCAGTGCCCCAGCTTGGCCAGAGTCCAATGACTGAAACAAGCAAAAGATAAAGATACAACTTACATTACATGCAGCTCTTACAGCCAGTGCTAAAAGACCATCATGCCATTCCATGGTTACTTTATTTATTCCTCCATATAATTCTTCAATGTCGAGAGATTTAGGGTTTAAGATGAAACAATAAACGGGTCTGTAAAAACCATTTGCTTCTTCAGATGTGTGTAGATTTGTTAAAACATCTTTCAAAATCTAAAACAAAAGGGAAATTCTTTATTAGCAATGGAAGCAGTATTAGTACCTAGAAGCAATTTGAATATCTTACTTAACATGGATATGCTAACAGAAAGCCACTATGCAGTGGTATATGCCTTGTATAAATGTTTATTTATGCACCCTTTTCAAGCCTAGCCAGGCTCATGTGCCCGATTTCCCAGTTTCTATGGCGTATGTGTTCCCCCCAGCTGGACGGAACACCAGTCCATTGCAGTGTTATTCAAGAAACAGGAAGAAAGAGTGAGAGAAATTTGGGGCGAAAGAGTACAACAGGGGTCGCCACCCCACGCCCCTGCCGGAGCCTTGTGTTTTTGCTCAATAAACACACACAATGCCTGGTCTGGGAATCGAAACCGTGATCCTCTGATCGCGAATCCGCTGCCCTAACCACTGGGCTATTGCGCCTCCACACACACACACACATATTTATTTATGCACCCTTTTCAAGCCTAGCTAGGTTCATGGGCCTGGTTTCCCCTATTTCTGTGGCATATGTGTTCCCCCAGCTGGACAGGACACCAATCCATCATAGCGTTACCCATTGCGCCTCCACTTGTATAAATGCATAGTGTCAATAAACCAAGAAATATTGGTAGCAGGCAAAAAAAATCCAGCACTGGCTTTTTAACACACTATCTCTGTATGAGATGCCTTCAGAAGACAAATGGCACAACATTGTGGCTTCCTGTTTAGCAAAATAACTTAGTTGCCATTAAGCTAGTGTTAGGAACATAAATTGTGACTAAAGTTTGGTGGAAGATTTTAATTCAGAACTTATGAAAACAAAGATATTTGTACCACAATGTCACAGCCAGTTTCAGCCAGGTTGGCATTGAAAGGGTTAAGAATTGTTTCTCTGTTATATATTTTGACCCTTTTGTTACCATATTTCTGTTGAGATACTGTGTTTCCTTCAATTAATTTTGAATATAACAAAGAGTTTAGTAAATTAACTTAGTTATAATTAAGTTAGTGTTAGGAACATAAATTGTGACTAAAGTTTGGTGGAAGATTTTAATTCAAAACTTATGAAAGAAAGACATTTGTACTCAGAGTCAGAGCTGGTTTCAGCCGGAGTGATAACAAAAGGGTTGTTTGTTTGTTCCATCTTGAGCCACGCCTGGCTCATAAGGGCCGGTTTCCTTGGTGTATAGGTTCCCCACCTGGACGAGACGCCGGTCCGTCACAGGTGAGCTGCAAGATGCAGGAGGAAAGAGTGAGAGAAAGTTATGGCGAAAGAGTCAGCAGAAGTTCGCCATTACCTTCTGCCGGAGCTGCATGGAGCCTAGGTGTTTTGCACATAAACACACATGTTGCCTGGTCTGAGATTCGAACCCACGATCCCTTGACCGTGAGTCCACTGCTTTAACCACTAGGCCATGTCCCTCTACAAGAACAAAAGGGTTAATTGACCCTGAAAGGATGAAAGGTAAAATCGACCTCGACAGAATTTGAACTCAGAACAAAATACTGGCAGACGAAATACCTGATATATTGTTGTCTTGCCGCCACCTGTTGGACCAATCAGCATGACACCGTGCCGTACCAACATAGTTTCATATAATTCAATCACTTTTTTCACCATGGCATTGACAGGTTCAAGGTTGTTTTCTTTCATTACATTCAGTATTTCTGATTCAAAATTTCCATAGTCATTCGCAGGAACTTCATTCCCAGGGAATAAGTCTTGGAGAATAGCCTAATCATTTGATGTTAAAAGAATATGTTTAAGGTAAAAAGAATATTTGTTTGGTAAAATTTTGTCATTCAAAGAATTAAGAATATCTGCTTTGTGTAAATTATATGCACACACACTGATAGAGTTAACTAAGTTCTTAAGATCAAGTCAAATCCTGTTTTAATGAGATTCAAATTGGTTTGAGAAGTTTTATCAACCTAAATGAATGTTTAGGGGGTTTAAAATGGAAAAGCTTATTACTTTTAAGTAATAATTAAACAGTTAAATGGGTGTGAATTAAAACCTTTTTGTTGTCAGCAGAGGAAGGAGGAGGAGAAGGGGGAGGAGGAGGGGAGAAGGAGAAAGGGAAGAAGGAGGAGGAATTGAAGAGGAAGAGGTTTCAGCAGAAGTTCGCCATTACCTTCTGCCGGAGCCGCGTGGAGCTTAGGTGTTTCGCTCATAAACACACACTTCGCCCCGTCTGAGATTCGAACCCGCGATCCCTCGACCGCGAGTCCGCTGCTCTAACCACTAGGCCATGTGCCTCTGCTTACATTACTGGACTGTGCAAACCATGACTCAGACTTCATGAAGATTATCATCACTGGTGATCAGACATGGATTTATGGTTTCTACTTGATGCATTCAGTCATCTTGCATGAAGACAAACATCTAATGAGCATACACACTACACATCTGTACTCTCAGCATAATAACTGGAAACTGACATAGCCTACTGGCATAAAATTTTCAGACACATGCAGGAAGGCTAATGTTATTTTCCACCCAAAGGGATTTTCCTATGCAACAATATAGAGAAGAGAATTATCTAAGACAAAGAAAACACAAGATTATGATAAAAAATACCTGAAAGAGATCTGCATCTTCTTTTAGAAATTTTGGTAAGTTGCTGTCTCTTAGTGATCTTATTAAAAGTAGATTTTCATTTTGTTCTGTATTCTGTCGCTTGGAAGAACCAGCCATGACTAGAACAGATTTTATTGCCCGCATCCCAAAGTCATAATGATCTTGTTGTGATAACTGCTCACTGCATAATTTGTACATTTGGGTAATCTTTTGGGCTAATATTTTTGAAGATAGGAAGCCTTCGGAGTATAAGATCACTTCAGCAATCAAACCTAAATTAAGATGTAAATTTAAAAAAGAAAAAATAGCATCTTCTTTGAATGGTTAAGAACAAGAATTCAAATTTAGGAAATGTTCAGGAATCTGATGTGGAGGTGCCTGGCTTACTGGTTAGGGTGTCAGCATCATGATTGTAAGATTGTGGTCTCGATTCCTGGACCAGGCGATGTGTTGTGTTATTGAGCAAAACACTTTATTTCACGTTGCTCCAGTCCACTCAGCTGGCAAAAATGAGTAACGCTGCGATGGACTGGCATCCCATCCAGCTGGGGAACACATACACCATTGAAACCAGGAAACTTGGCCCATGAGCCTGGCTAGGCTTTAAAAAGGGCACATTTATTTTTTTTTTTCAGGAATCTAATGTCTCTGTTCACTCATCTGAATAACAAAGCTCAGGAAAAACAAACAGTAATGTATTTTTCTCCCACACCTGGGAAGGTGTTTCTGCTGCTTACAAACATATAGATATTCTAGACCACATATATGAAAAACACAGCAACCTTTGCACTAACCACTACATCTAGCCCTTCCTCCTTAGAATACATAATAGTCAGGAATTTCCCCTTTGCACATAGGTTTCTAGCAGCCATTGACTTGCAATAGTTCCAAAGAAATGTTAATGACATGAGTCTTATTAGTCTTGAAGACCTGTAAAAACCAAAGGTAAACCTCTTCTTTCAGACAATTTTGTTTTAAAAGGTTATCACTCTAACATCACATAAGCTAAGAAGAAATTATTCTACTATAAACTACTCTATCGTTTCAGACACTTTTGCAATTCAGAGGCTTGATGCTTGCCTCGGATCTCTGTGAGGGACCTGACATCATCAAGAGAGAGCATCTGTCTTTTACCATTAATATATCTCATGGGAGGAACTTTTTAGCATTTAAATCAGCCATATCTGATTCAAATAGTCTATCTGTTTTATGATCAAATTGGCCAGATATGGCCCCTCACACCTACCTTACAATGTCATTCTAAAAATAAACAATCAGAGCACTGAAATCTCAAAGCTAATAATCTCTGTATATATAAACAGCAAAATGTCTGCGTGCATGTCCTTTATACAAATCCACAATTTTTCAGTTAGAGGGCTTGCACTTTCTATGGTCATTCAAAACCGTCCAAGGGTGGTCGTTCACATCTTTACATTTCCCCGGTCGCCGCGTAAAGCCATGAAAAAATCAACAGAAGTAACTTTTTTGTGAATTTTCTATCCAAAACTCAATCAAAATGCCCGAAACTTGATACGCCAATTGAATGCCAGCTAGCTGTATGTGATTGGTTGGAGATTTGAACAGTACTCGCATGTATGTGTGCATGCACGCAGCTGTATATGCATGCACTAGCACTATGACCTGGCAATGCCGGGTCATAGTGCTAGTATAATAATAAAGCTTTCCCATTTCATATAAATTCATAGGGCTATTTTCTGGTTTCTCTGACATATACATCCCCCACTGGATAGGACACTAGTCCCTCACATGATTTCTCGTTTTCACCAGCTGAGTGGATTGAACCAACATGAAATGGAGTTTTTTGTTCAAGAACATAACATATCACGCTTTCCAGGAATTGAAACTTCAATCTTACAGTCATGAGTCTAACATCCTAACCACAAAGCCATGTGCCTCCACTTGTCCTATGACCGAAATCAGTAACAGATAAAAGATAAGAAGCAAAAGCTTCCTTTTAACCCCATCAATGAAAGTTTTGTATATTTTAGTCACACACTTGTATTTTACTTACAATAATCTGGAACCATCATTGAAATTGGTCTGAAAAGGGCTTTTAGATTATCAGGCAGCTCAGTTCGCCCTGCGTAATCTGGGTTCATTGTTATAAATGTAGCACAGGAAGCAACCAGTTTTATTTCACGACCTTCGAACATGAATCTTGACAACTATAGAGAAATTTGAAAAAGAAGACTTGAAAATAGTATGTAACCCCTTAGTATTCAGATTAGGCTGTCAAATGAAATACTTATTTATTCAAGTTGTTTTCAATTAATCATGCATTATTTTATGGCTTTAAGATTTCAAAAATATGATTGTTCATTTTTAGAATGACATTGTAGGGTAGGTATGAGAGGCTGGAGCTGGTCAGTTTTAACATAAAAAAGGTAGAATATTTGGGCCAGATATGGCCGGATTAAATGCTAAAGGGTTAACGTTCTTCCATATAGGCATAGGAGTGGCTGTGTGGTAAGTAGCTTGCTTACGAACCACATGGTTCCGGGTTCAGTCCCACTGCGTGGCACCTTGGGCAAGTGTCTTCTACAATAGCCTTGAGCCGACCAAAGCCTTGTGAGTGGACTTGGTAGACGGAACTGAAAGAAGTCTGTCGTATATATATATATATATATATATATATATATATATATATATATATGTATATATGTGTGTATGTGTTTGTGCGTCTGTGTTTTTCCCCCCCAACATCACTTGACAACTGATTTTGGTGTGTTTACATCCCCATAACTTAGCAGCTCAGCAAAAGAGACCGATAGAATAGGTACTAGGCTTACAAAGAATAAGTCCTGGGGTTGATTTGCTCAACTAAAGGCGGTGCTCCAGCATGGCCACAGTCAAATGACTGAAACAAGTAAAAGAGTAAAGAGTATATCATTCAGTGGAATGTTAAAAGCACATCTGAGCATGATTGTTGCCAGAGCCACAGATTGGCTCACGTGCTGGTGGCACATGAAAAGCACCATTTGAGTGTGATCATTGCCAGAGTCGCCCTACCGGCACATATGCCGGTGGCACGTGAGAAACAACATTCGAGCGTGGTCATTGCCAGTGCCACTGGACTGGCTGCCATCCAGGTAGCATGTTAAAAATGCCTTTTGAGCGTGGTCTTTGCCAGAACCACCTGACTGGCCCTTGTGCAAGTGTCACATAAAAGCACCCACTATACTCTCAGAGTGGTTGGCGTTAGGAAGGGCATCTAGCTGTGGAAACTTTGCCAGATCAGATTGAGCCTGGTGCAGCCTCTGGCTCACCAGTCCTCAGTCAAACCATCCAACCCATGCCAGCATGGAAAGCGGACGTTAAACCATGATGATGATGATGATTAGATTAAATTTCGCTTACATTATTATACTTAGAGATGGTCAAATTTTGCCAATTAAACACATGCATGCAGCCTGCACAAACTCATTCAATGCATGAAGAGTAGGAAAATTGTGTGTTTCCCCTCAGACAATCCTGGCAGAATGATGATAGACAGCCTGCCAAAACTATAACCAGGCAATGCTACTCCACATCACCAACATGAGAGAAACAACAATTAAAAATAGTGCATGCATTTAATTGGCAAAATATGACCATCCCCTAGTATAACAATATTTGTTTCAACACACGATTTCACAACAAGAATCTTGCAAAACAAATACATGAATTTAACTTACTTTTTCAGATTTAGCATTTTTAATAGTTACCAACTGTTGAGCAATGACAGATAGCACCTCAATGTTTATTCTATTGAATTCATCAAAGCAGCACCAAGCTCCTGATTGTGCCAGACCAGAAAAAAATCGTCCCATCAACTGTAAAGTAAAACCAAAGATATTTGTTTGTTATTACATGTCGTAAACATGCAAATTTAAATCCTTATACAAATGAAATAATTTAGCAGGCATGGGTGTGTGTTTAAGACGATTGCTTTGTCACCATGTGGTTCCAGGTTCAATCCCACTGTGTGGCACTTGGGGCAAGTGTCTTTTAAGTATAGTCTTGGGCCACCCAATGCTTTGTGAGTGAACTTAGTCGACAGAAATTGCATGGAGTGAGTTGGCAGAAACGTTAGCATGCCAGGTGAAATGCTTAGTGGCATTTCATCTGTCGTTATGTTCTGTGTTCAAATTCCGCCGAGGTCGACTTTGCCTTTCATCCTTTCGGGGTCGATTAAATAAGTACCAGTTACGCACTGGGGTTGATAAAATCGACTTAATCCGTTTGTCTGTCCTTGTTTGTCCTCTCTGTGTTTAGCCCCTTGTGGGTAGTAAAGAAATAGGTATTTCGTCTATCTTTATGTTCTGAGTTCAAATTCTGCCAAGGTTGACTTTGCCTTTCATCCTTTTGGGGTCAATAAATTAAGTACCAGTTGCGTACTGAGGTTGATCTAATCAACTGGCCCTTCCTGAAAAACTTGGGGCCCTGTGCCTAGACTAAAAAATAATATTTTCACAGGAATAAGAAACAGCTAAAGCTTACCTTATAATCCAGTCCATCTGAGCAGTTGAAAACAAGACATTGTTTTGCTAAAGATTTAGCTAAATCTTTTGTTGTTTCAGTTTTTCCTGTCCCAGCTGGTCCTAAAGGTGCACCACCCAAATCTAGTTGAACTGCTCCCATCAAGCATATGTAACAGCGATCCTAAAAAAAAACAAACAAAAAAGAAATTCAGTAATTTAAAGAATTTCTCAAGAAAAATTCTCAAATAAATTTCAATGATTAACTCTAAAGAATGAGAATTACAGTTGAAAGGAACAAAAAAAAAATGGTAACATTTATGCCTTCCACAAGTGCTGTAATAAATTAAGGGAAATAACTGTGGCTCAAACTATACACTCACACACAAAGACACATATGTACATATACATAGATACATACATACGTACATAGATACATAGATACATAGATACATACATACATACATACATAAGTACATATACATACGTACAAAAAAGTGTCACACCCTGGCAGTAGAGGGAACCAGTAGAAGAAGTAGACCCAGGAACACCTGGGATGAGGTGGTGAAGCATAACTTCGAACGTTGGGCCTCACCAAGGCAATAACAAGTGACCAAGATCTTTGGAGAAATGCTGTGTTCGAGAAGACCTGGCAAGCCAAGTGAGGCCGTAACTGTGGCCTATGCCAGTGCCACCTGACTGGTCCAGAGGCGGTGGCATGTAAAAAGCACCATTCGAGCATGATGGTTGCCAGTTCCGCTTGACTGGCTCCCAAGCTGGTAGCATGTAAAAAGACTATTCGAGCGTGGGTGTTTTGGTTGCATTTTGTGGGGCCAGCACTGGAAAGATTGTCTCACTCAACCATCACTTTGAGGAAATGTGAGTTGTTTATTAGCACGAATGCAGGAGGAGGGGAAGGTGGTGGTGGTGGTGGTCTCTTGCACACAGGATGATGTAGAGAGTAATCCAAGCTTGGACACATAGATCAATGAGGAGAAATTGGGAGTGGGATAGCCATGCAAGCTTGACAGTCATCAAGGCAGCCGTTGAGTTAGCATTTGGCTATAAATTTTCAGCATAAATATTAAATCAAGAGACTCGGAAAAAAAACAAAAAAACTTCATGATAAATGCATAAGGATGCTTCGTGCTGTTTTCAGTGTTTCTTGGCAGTCTTCCTACCATCACCTCAATTATCAGAGGAAGAAGAACAAAAGAAGAGCATGTTATTCAGGAAAATTGCTAGAGAAGCAAGGACGAAATATCCAGCAACCTGCTTCTCTGGAAACACATGCATGGACATACAGGTAACATCAGACTTAGAAAAAATATATCAATCACCTGTGGAAGACACTGAATTTCAGATGGAGGATATGAAGACTGTTAGTGAAGATTGGGGCATCTGGCACGGAGGAGATGATACATAAAATGTTAGCAAAGCTAACATGAGGAAGCTGATGGGCTGCTTCAGTTTGTTGACTTCTATTCAGAGAAGACATACCCAGCTTCCAACTCCCATCAATAGCATAGAGCATTCAACTGATATATCATTCGTTTAACCCTTTCGTTGCCAACCCGGCTGAAACCGGCTCTGGCTCTGTAATACAAATGTCTTGTTTTCATAAGTTTTGAATTAAAATCTTCCACCAAACCTTAGTCATAATTTATGTTCCTAACACTAGCTTAATGATAACTAAGTTATTTTACTAAATTCTTTGTTATATTTAAAGTAATTGAAAGAAACACAGAGCATCTCAACAGAAATATGGTAACAAAATGGTTAAAATATATAATAGAGAAACAATTCTTAACCCTTTCAATACCAACCTGGCTGAAACTGGCTCTGGTTCTGTAGTACAAAGGTCTTGTTTTCATAAGTTTTGAATTAAAATCTTCCACCAAACCTCAGTCATAAGTTATGTTCCTAACACTAACTGAATGATAACTAAGTTATTGTACGAAATTCTTTGTTATATTTAAAATTAATTGAAAGAGCATCTCAAATAAATACAGTAACGAAAGGGTAAAAACAGAAAATAGAATAGAGAAGACTGATGGAGCTAAATAACTTGATACTTTTCACACTATATTTTCAATCAGGTACCATATTTTTGCATGCCAACCCGGCTGAAACTGGCTGTGACACTGTAGTACAAATGTCTTGCTTTCTTAAGTTCTTAATTAAAATCTTCCACCAAAACTTAGTCACAATTTATGTTCCTGACACTAGCTGAATGATAACTAAGTTATTGTACTAAATTCTTTGTTATATTTTAAATA
Organism: Octopus sinensis; assembly: GCF_006345805.1. Classification (NCBI taxonomy): domain Eukaryota; kingdom Metazoa; phylum Mollusca; class Cephalopoda; order Octopoda; family Octopodidae; genus Octopus; species Octopus sinensis. Next base: position 47,360,210 of record NC_043015.1, read on the forward strand.
ATTGAAAGAAACACAGAGCATCTCAACAGAAATATGGTAACAAAAGGGTTAAAATATATAATAGAGAAACAATTCTTAACCCTTTCGATACCAACCCGGCTGAAACCAGCTCTGGCTCTGAGTACAAATGTCTTGCTTTCTTAAGTTCTGAATTAAAATCTTCTACCAAAACTTAGTCACAATTTATGTTCCTAATACTAGTTGAATGATAACTAAGTTATTGTACAAAATTCTTTGTTATATTTAAAATTAATTGAAACAAATACAGAGCATCTCAAAATAAATACAGTAACGAAAGGGTTAACGTCCACTTTCCATGCTGGCAAAGCAGTTGTAAATTAAGCAATCACCTCTAGTCTCTTAACTTGCAACTAAATGATGGTGGAGGACGAGGAGGAGGAGGAGGTGAGCTAATATTTTTGGTGGTTGTGATGCTATGAGAGACTTACTGTCAATGGTGTTATAACAAGTCGAGAAGACGCTCCAAGGTATTCATAACCATAGACGTAGTTTGAGTTACACATGTGGACAATACATGTGTCTTGTTCAACATCCCAGTAATATCGCAGTTGTTTCTGCCATTCAAAGCTCTGACAATTTGAGATCTAAAAAATAATTATACATAAAAAGAAAAAAAAATAATAATAAAAAATTAACATTTCAAGTCACAAAAGCATTTATGAAACTGTTTAAAATATCAATTATTTTTGCTATATGCCTCTTCTCTCAACATCTCAACTGTTTCTCATTTCCCATAATACTTTGTTTAGTCTTTGTTTAATCCCCACTTCCCAACAATTCCAGCTTTCTACAATTACTTCTTATCCTATGTTGTTTTTACTGATATCAATCAACAAAATTTTACGTTGGAACCAACCATTCTGGTAAAGCCTGCAGAAGTCTTGGAAGCCACTCTTTCTTCTTTGATTAAATAACAAAGATAAACTTAGGATTATGGAATCTTATAAGAGCTATAAAAATAAATGCACACTTTTAAAGCCTAGCCAGGCTCAGGGGCCCAATTTCCCAGTTTCAATGGCGTATGTGTTCCCCAGCTGGATGGGACGCCAGTCCATTGCAGCGTTACTCATTTTTGCAAGCTGAGTGGACTGGAGCAACGTGAAATGAAGTGTTTTGCTCAAGAATACTACAACGTGTTGCCCAGTCCAGGAATCGAAACCACAATCTTATGATCATGATGCTGACACCCTAACCACTAAGCCATGCGCCTCCATAAGAGCTATAAGTTATATATAATTATAAGTCTTGTGATTTTATTTTATTTTATCTAGTTTCAGTTCACGAGCTGTGGCCATGCTGGAGCACCACCATTAAAGTCGACCTCGGTAGAATTTGAACTCAGAACATAGCGGCAGACAAAATAGCGCTAAGCATTTCGCCCGGCGTGCTAACGTTTCTGCCAGCTTGTTGCCTTTGATGCTCAAAATTTTTTCTCCAGTTTGCCTGGATGACAAACACAAGCCAGATGAACACATAGCTATAGAAACAATTGCTTAGAAAATTTCTCCACGAAGTATGGATGCAAAACAGTAAAACAAATCACAAACATTGCATTTATATCTCTGTACATGTAATGTAGTAATATATTTTGACTTACATCTTTTTCAATCAAATTGGAAACAATGTCACGAGCATGGACATCTATAGTTATTAATGCACATAAGGTAGAACGTGCTAGTTTATCCAAGCCACCGCTGACAAGTTCTGCAAGTTTGTTCAAATTCTGTGAAGAAATGGAAATATTGTACATAAATTCTTTGGAAGAATCAGTCAACCCTTTCATATTCAAATTACTCTGTCAAGTGTAATGCTTGTTTGTTCACTTTGTTTTGAATTAATCATGCATTATCTTGTAGCTTTGAGATTTTGATGTTGGCAATTGTTGATTTTTACAATGACATTGCAGGGTAGGTGTGAGAAGCTGGAAAGAAGATGGAATAGAATGTGTATCATAAGCAGTAGAAGTAAGTTGGTATTAGAGGTTGAGAGAGATTTATATGTAAAAGTGGGGGGAAAAGAGGTGAAATTTGTAGATTAATAACAGTCAATGAGGTGTTTAGAGATTTAATAATGGCCACTGGTGTAGAAAAGACAAAAGAGACCAGCAAATTTGGTCTTGATTTTTAAAATTTAATATTAATCTACATTTACCACTATAGCTTTTGGTTTTCACAGTATATCATAATGGAGAGCATAAGAGGAAACTAAGAATTGCTGAAAACCATTATGCCCATCAAAAACTCTATTAGAAATGGTCTTTGAAATGGGCTTTTCATAATCTCCATTTTCTGAAGTTATGAAGATAAGGGATTGTTTATGTGTAAGCTGATGTAACAGCTTTTTGGAGTGAAAACTATTTGTTTTAATCTCTATCTTTGACTAGAAATTCCTCCATTGACTAATTTTATTCAGAAGGTTTTGTCTCAAAATGCACTTCAACTTAGAGATTTTGAAATAAAATCATTACTTTAAAACAAGTTTCTTCAAATACTTTCAATTTCTCTCTCACATTAGCATTTTCTTCAAGAATATGAGTCAGACAACGGCACCATATAATTTGGGAAATGGTCAGTATCACCTGCAAATAAGTAACGATACATGCAATAGAACATTTAAAGATATACAATAATCATTCTATTAAAAAGAAACTTCTGAAATTATAAACTATAGCTGTGTGGTAAGTAGCTTGCTTACCAACTATGTGGTTTCGGATTCAGTCCCACTGCATGGCACCTTGGGCAAGTGTCTTCTACTATAGCCTCGGGCTGACCAAAGCTTTGTGAGTAGATTTGGTAGACGGAAACTGAAAGAAGCCTGTCGTATATATATGTGTGTGTGTGTGTGTGTGTGTGTGTGTGTGTGTGTGTGTTTGTGTTTCTGTTTGTTCCCCCAACATCGCTTGATAACCAATGCAGGTGTGTTTACGTCCCTGTAACTTAGCGGTTCAGCAAAAGAGACCAATAGAATAAGTACTAGGGATGTCAGAATGTAATAAATTGGAAGAAATATTGTAAAGCAATTTTTCCTCCATTCTAACAGTTCTACCTGTTTGCCACCAATAGTAATAAAGCAAACTGGGACAGTTTGCAAGGGAGAAGACAGCGCTGGTACGGTGATGTGATGTGTATTGATGAGGACAGCCATGTAAAGAAGAACTGATCTCTATTTGTAGAGGAAACCTGTGAAAGGGGTAGACATAGGGATAAGGTGGTGAAATATCAGCTTTGGTCATTGAGTCTCACAGAAATGATAACAGACAAGATGAAGGCGGCTAGATGACAGAAATGTTAGCACGCCGGGCAAAATGTTTAGCGGTATTTCATCTGCTGCTACGTTCTGACTTCAAATTCTGTTGAGGTCGACTTTGCCTTTCATCCTTTTGGGGTTGATAAATTAAGTACCAGTTATGCACTGGGTCGATGTAATTGAATTAATCCATTTGTCTGTCCTTGTTTGTCCTCTCTGTGTTTAGCCCCTTGTGGGTAGTAAAGAAATAGGTATTTCGTCTGCTGTTACATTCAGAGCTCAAATTCACCGAGGTCGACTTTGCCTTTCATCCTTTTGGGGTCGATTAAATAAGTACCAGTCACGCACTGGGGTTGATGTAATCGACTTAATCCCTTTGTCTCTCCTTGTTTAGCCCCTTGTGGGCAATAAAGAAATAAGAAATGATGACAAGTGACTGAGATTTCTGGTGATTTGCTGTGCTTGAGAAGACACGCCAAGCTAAGTGAAATTGTGGCCTGTGCTGGTGACACGTGCCAGTGACACATAAAAGGCACCTGTGCTGGTGACACATAAAAGGAACCCTTCCGGTGACATTTAAAGGGCATCCATGCCCTTGTAATTTAATAAATAAAATACGAAGTGGTTGTACCTACTTGCTGTATGTTTAACAAGACCCATTGTTCATAGTTACACTCATGATATTCCAGCATTGAAGATTTTAATAATTTACGAATATTCAAAAACATAGCTTCTTCTACTTTTCCGAGCCAATCTTCCACATTTCCACGTGATTTCAATCCCTTTCAAGAGACAAACATATAAAAATGTTATATACAAATGTCATGAAATAGTCAAAATTTTTTTGTAAAAGGAAATTTTTACTTAAAATTTAATAACAATATTTATATTAAGAATGACAGCAATATATACAATATATATATATACAAAATACATATACAATATATATATTATGTATGTATGTATATATATATATATGCATATATATATTTCATTTCATAGCTGCCATCACTGAAGAGCGCAGGGTTACATAACCGGGCTATTATCTAACCCCTAGTGCGAAACTGATTTGTAAGATAAACCATAATGTATATTGAGTACTATACGCTTTAATTAATATACGTACATACATACATACACACACACACACACACACACACACACACACACACACACATAAATATATATTCTTCTCACTCTTTCTCTCTAAGTCCCTCTTGCTCTCCTTTCTTCTCCAACTGGGGTGTCCTTGAATCTCTTCTACAGCTGGACGCCTATCTCTATCCCTTTATTATTCCTTTTAAACTATCATCAACAGGCACAAAGCTGCCCCCTCCCAATACTACACTCCCACCCTGTTGAGGAGGTCTTTGTCTTGTTTGTGTGCGAATGTGTGTGTATGCATATGTAAGTTTAATTCGCTCAATGGTGTTAATCTGCATCAGCTTCTTAATAAGTATGCGTGAGAAACATATATGAGATATCCAGTGAGTGTGTGTGTATCTTTGTGTGTGTGTGCAGATCATGAGATGAAGGGGTTTGTTAAACAAAATGAAAGTAGTATAAAGAACAAGAACATAGATTTTAAGGGATGGGGTACTTAAGGTTTTATGAGGGCACTTTTCATAGAGGAGTCAGGATAGAGCCTGCGGTTTGATGTGTGTGTGTGTATGTATTTTATTTTTGCTCTTTTGCATGTATAAGTTTTGGGGGTACTTGTTAAAAAATATGTGTAAGTGTAAGCAAACTATTCAGTGTATGTGAGTGTTTGTGAACCTCTGTGTGTGTGTGTGTGTATGTGTGTGTGAGCACATGTATTTGTGTGTAGCACTGACTAAATTAAAAAGGAGTTCCAATACAATACATCGTACATGCATGCTCACACATGTATTCACGTATTCTAGCATACCAACATACAATAATACACACACACACACACACACACACACATGCACACACACACACACTGAAACCACCTACAATCACATACACAGCATTAACTATAACAATTCACATACATACGCAGCCACATATAAACAAAAAATACACAGAAATGATTAAGCAAGAAGCATCATTCCAAAACCTGCATACACATGCATGCAAATACATGCAAATACATGCAAATACATGCATGCATACACACATGCACACTGACCTGATATTCCACGTTTCTATTCACACTTGTAACCTAACCACCCGTATGTCACCTCCTTTCCTCTCATCCTCCTCCTGTCTACTATATTATCACTATTCTGATACTCTTTAACCCTTCTGCACTGCCAGTCATCACCTACTCTCCCCAACATGCTCTCCAACATATATGTATCATTGATCATCCTCTAACATTTCCCACATCTTATTCTGTACCGTCCCCAACCCCTAGTCATTGACTACTCTCCCCAGCCTTCCATTCAATTCATATTCCTCACCACCTCTCCTAACCCTTCCCCAGACAAATTCCAACATGTTAACACACATATTCAGATATACTAACATCATTTGTAAGCCTAGTAACTTATTCTATCGGTCTATTTTTCAGGACTGCTAAGTTACAGGGACATAACACACCAACATCAGTAGTCAAGAGATTGTGGGGTGGGGGGTTACAAACACAGACACAAACACACAAATATATGCCGAGACCCCCTTCAGTCATGACTGATCGTGGGATTGCACCAAGAAAGATACCCTTCCAGGCACAAGTCTGGGCAAGGTTGTTTATGGAAGACCAGCAGTCTCCCATGCATACCGGCCTCCCCTCTCCATGCCAGTAGTGTTATCCAACGGCAAAAGCAAAGGCCGATACAGCTTGGCACCTGTGATGTCACAACTCATTTCTACAGCTGAGTGAACTGGAGCAACATGGAATAAAGTATCTTGCTTAAGAACAAAGCATGCAGCCCGGTCTGGGATTCAAACTCACATATGATAAGACGCATACACACAGCATACACAAATACATATGCACAACAAAACATCACAAATAATCCTGGATTATCTACTATCAATTACTAGTGGAAAATTATGGTTCCTTAGTTTTTGTCTCGTTTTTATAAGGAACATAAAAATAAAGAAAAACTTACTTTTCCCAAACCAATTTTTTCTCCTTCTGGAGATATCATTCCAATAATCTCATTGCTGTATTGAATGGCAAGTTTGTCTTCTATTTCTGTGAAATGAAAAAGAGGGAAAATTACATTATAGTAATGTATATTAGGTGGAGGCAAGTGGCTTAGTGGTTAGGTTGTCAGCATCAAGATCGTAAGATTGTGGTTTCGATTCTTGGACCGGGCGACATGTGTTCTTGAACAAAACACTTCATTTCACATTGCTCCAATCTACTCAGCTGGCAAAAATGAGTAACGCTGTGATGGACTGGCGTCCCGTCCAGCTGGGGAACACATACGCCATGGAAACCAGGAAACTGGGCCCATGAGCCTGGCTAGGCTTTAAAAGGGGCACAAAAAAAATGTATATCAGATGTTCCAATTATGCATAATTAGAAAGTAATTCATTACTATGATGTGCTTATATGACTGACATTTTCTAACTAATTTTGCGCAATATATTCTTTTATTCTTTTATTTGTAAGTAGCTTGCTTATGAACCACATGATTCTTGGTTCAGTTCCACTGTGTGGCACCTTGGGCAAGTATCTTCTACTATAGCCTCGGGCTGACCAAAGCCTTGTGAGTGGATTTGGTAGATGGAAACTGGAGAGAGAGAGAGATTGGACAGAGTGCACCTTTCTTTGGTCAAGTATCCAATGGCAGCATGTTGCTGCTGCTTCGGATCCATTGTTTGGAACCCAAGTCTTTAATATGAAGAAAGTTATAGGCAACTTAACTAGTAGCACAAAAAAAAAAATCTATCAATCAAAAGCAAACTTTTGGACATTATTTTTGACCAAATAATGTCAATGAGTAAACACAAATATACCTACCCTGTTCGTCTGCATTTTCTGACTGTGCAATTTCTTTAAATTCAAGCTTGGCATTGAAGCATTTCAGCAGATGCCGTTGTACAGCTTGAACATTTTTAGTTTGAGACAAGATTTCAAGCAGTTCATCATTGGACAAAAAGTAAAATCTGAAAGAATTTTTGAAAAAATTATGACAGAATTACCACCAAAATGTTTGAAGTTTCATACTTTATTATTTTAAGAAGTATTATTTCTCAGAACTTAAGTTTAGCACAAGGTGACTAACCTAATCTTTATATATAAAACTAAAGTTGTGTGTGTGTCTGTCTACTCCGATTTAGATTCCTAACTACTCCCACATTTTGCGGTGCAGTTTAACCAAAAGCGGGTATCTTATAGTCGTGATTTATATCGAGCCCTTCTGGGTATTAGCACATGTCTACGATGAGTCTACGATTTAAAAAAAAATTTACCATCATTTTTCCGCATTTTTAATGATTTTCTGCTTGGTTTATATAGGGGAAGTAACTCTCTAAAAATGCTTATATAGTTATTTCCCTTACAAACCCAATCAACGCCAGGCGATACTGCTAGTGAAGTTATATAATTTTTTAAATTTCAGGTGACTCTCATTTAATATGATAGTTGTATTTGATTATTAATGTATTAACTAATTATTAGTGTATTAACAAATTATTAGTGTATTAACAAATTATTAGTGTATTAATGTTTCTAAAAAAAGATGATACTTTGAAGAAATATTAAGTTAATAAAGGTTATTAGTTTGCAGCGTATGCTTAGTGAAATTCTCTCTTTCTCTCATCGGTTGTCAAGCGAAGTTGGGGGGACAAACACAGACACACAATCATATACACACACATACATATATATATATACATATATACAATGGGCTTCTTTCAGTTTCCATCTATTAAATCCACTCACAAGGCTTTGGTCTGTCCGAGGCTATAGTAGAAGACACTTGCCCAAGGTGCCACACAGTGGGACTGAACTCAGAACCATGTGGTTCGTAAACAAGCTACTTACCACACAGCCACTCCTACGCTAACTATAGTGCAAACTATAGTTAGTGAAGGCAGCGAGCTGGCAGAAACGTTAGCACACCGGGCAAAATGCGTAGCTGTATTTCGTCTGCAGTTATGTTCTGAGTTCAAATTCTGCCGAGGTCAACTTTGCCTTTCATCCTTTCGGGGTCGATAAATTAAGTACCAGTTACGCACTGGGGTCAATGTAATCGACTTAATCCGTTTGCCTGTTCTTGTTTGTCCCCTCTGTGTTTAGCCCCTTGTGGGTAGTAAAGAAATATATAGTGCTAACAATAATTTTTATATAAAATCTGTTGAGATAACCTTAACATGTGATACACACACACACACACACACACACACACACACACACACACAAACAGGTGTAAGCATGGCAGTGGGGTTCAGTCCGTCTACGTGGAATCTTTGCCAAATGTCATCTACTGTAGCCTCAGGTTGAATAAGTAAATTACAAGTAATTTAAAATTCTTTTTCAGAAACAAAATTATTAATACAAACTGACTGACCTTGGAAACACCATCCGTTTGGACTCTAGATAAGTCTCTAAACATTTGTGAATTGCATCCAGAAAAGAATTGTTCATTTGAAACGCTTCTAGTAACCCTGGAACAGAGAAATATTTTTTAAATAATGGTAATACAATATTTCGTTTTTATCTAGTAAGATTCTTTATATGAGTTCGTGTGTTGAAGCATATTCTGTTGTGTCTGGGAAGAGTCATTCTCTTTTAGTGCCTTATTATTTAACACACTCACCGGTAAAATTTCCACTTATTTCTTATTTTTATTCTCCAAAATTTTCGTTGCGTCTTGCAACTTTTTCAATAGTCGTGACTCTGTCCGTTATTTACACTGCGTTCCCTTTTGTTTGTTTGTGCGCATGTGTGTGGGTCAGTGTGTGTGTGTGCCTATACATGCATGCATGTACGTATGTAATACAATAAATAACCAAAACGTATGGAGTTTAAAATGACCTGTTTCTTTATATAACAAGTTACTTCAGCATGGATTATTTAATTGAACCATTCTGTCTTTTCAGACTCTATCCATGCAATAATTTACCTGCACAGCTTTAATCCAGTACATGTCTACATCTGCTTGTTTTGCTTGCCTCCAAAAATGACTTTTATGCTATGTAAGGCATGACAACCAGAGACAGCAGCTGACTATGAGGAGACCCCCTTCGGTCATGAATGACCATGTGATTGCACCTAGAAAGTTACCCTCCCAGGCACAAGTTGTTTGTGGAAGGCTAGCAATCACCCATGCATACCAGCCTCCCTTCTCCACACCACTGATGTTATCCAAGGGAAAGGCAAAGAGGCTGATACAGATTGGCACCAGTGATGTCGCAACTCATTTCTACAGCTGAGTGAACTGGAGCAACATGAAATAAAGTGTCTTGCTCAAGAACACAACACACAGCCTGGTCTGGGAATCGAACTCACAACCTCAAATTGTAAGCTCTATGCTCTGGCCACTGAGCCATGTGCCTTCAGCTGACTATTGGGTTGTTAAATAAATTTGTTAGCTTTTGTTTGTTTATTTTGATGCTTTCCAGTGTTATTTGAATTAACATGAAAAATAATTTTATCTTTGCTTTTCAATGGCTGATATATGCCTTGCATGCATCATCATCATCATCATCGTTTAACGTCCACTTTCCATGCTAGCATGGGTTGGACGATTTAACTGAGGACTGGCGAACCAGATAGCTGCACCAGGCTCCAATCTTGATCTGGCGGAGTTTCTACAGCTGGATGCCCTTCCTAATGTCAACGAGTCCGAGAGTGTAGTGGGTGCTTTTACGTGCCACTGGCATGAGGGCCTGTCAGGCGGTACTGGCAATGGCCACGCTCAAATGGTGTTTTTTATGTGCCACCTGCATAGGAGCCAGTCCAGTGGCACTGGCAACGACCTCACTCGAATGTTCAATTGTATTAAATTATTTCTTATAAGATAAAACCAATGCCCTCTTACCAGGTTGTGTAACAGCTCTCATTGCAAGGGGAACTTTTTGAACCTTTCTCATTATGTCTTTATATGATTTATCTACTTGTCGGAACATACGATCCTCAGATGGCAACTGCCGCTGTATGTCGGCTGCATTGAAGACGCTTTCCAAATATAGCCAGCTTCTCTGACAGAGTAACCATTCATCCTAAATAAAATACAGAATCATAAAAGAAAACTTTTTTTTTACAATAATTGAAACATTGTTTAGATCGTCGTCATCGTTGTCGTCATCATCACTGACGTCATCGTCGTCGTTGTCATCGTCATCGTCATCATCGTAGTCATTGTCGTCATCGTCATTGTTGTCGTTGTCATCGTCGTCACCATCGTCGTTTGTCGTTGTCGTCATTGTCATCGTCGTCATTGTCATCGTCGTCATTGTCATCGTCGTCATCAGCGTCATTGTCGTCGTCGTCGTCATTATCATCGTCGTCATCATCATTGTCATCATCATCGTCATCATCATCGCCGTCGTCATCGTCGTTGTCGTCATCATCGTCGGTGTCATCATCATCGTCGTCGTTATCATTGTCATCATCATTGACATCATAATCATCATCATCATCATCATTTAGCATCTACTTTCCATGCTGGGTTAGACAATTTGGCTGGAACTGGCAATCTAAAGAGCTACACCAGGTTCCAGTCTGGTTTGGCACAGTTTCTATGGCTGGATGATCTTCTTAACTTTGACTACTCCAAGAGGGTAAATGGGTGCTTTTATACGCCACTGGCATGGGTGTCAGTCATGTGACACCAACATCAACCACAACAATTTCACTTAGATTGACAAGTCTTCTCAAAGGTTTCAATCACTTGTCATTACCTCCATGAGGCCCAACGATTGAATAACATGCTTATCTTAAAATATATTATTAGGAATGTTAATTCCTTTAAAACAATCACTTAGGTGTTTTATTGTAAGAATCTACAAACTAAACAAATTAATCCAATACTTTTACTTACTTTTTACTTTTTACTTATATCAGTCATGTGACTGTGGCCATGCTGGAGCACCACCTTTAGTCGAGCAAATCAACCCCAGGACTTATTCTTTGTAAGCCTAGTACCTATTCTATCGGTCTTTTTTGCCGAACCGCTAAGTTACAGGGACATAAACACACCAGCATTGGTTGTCAAGCGATGTTGGGGGGACAAACGCAGACACACAAACATATATATACACACACATATGTATATATATGTATACATATACATATATACGATGGGCTTCTTTCAGTTTCCATCTACCAAATCTACTCACAAGGCTTTGGTCGGCCCGAGGCTATAGTAGAAGACACTAGCCCAAGGTGCCACGCAGTGGGACTGAACCCGGAACCATGTGGTTGGTAAACAAGCTACTTACCACACAGCCACTTCATGGTTGAAATAAAGCCAGTTTCAGGGTGAAATGGAACCAATGCATGTGTTTATTATAGGCATTATGATGCTCCAAAGATAAAACAAAATTTGTTTTAATGCATAAATTCACATCAAGAATCTTGCAAACCAAATACAAAAATCAAAATTACTTACAAGTGTTTTCCCAAAAAGTTCCATCTGTCTTTGCCATTCTTCAACGCGACCCTTGATAGGACCCACGTATTTAGAACTGCTAATTGTAGCAATGTTAATATTGCTGTCTTCCCATAGTTGTTGAATATCATCGGTTCCACCTAAGATATATGTATCCTTGTAGTCTTTGTATGATAAAACTGTCAGCTCAACTGATTTCCAGGATTCTTCAACCTTAAAGAATTGAAAACATAGTTTACCAAAAATACTTTTATGGGCTCATGTATGGCTTTGTGGTTAGGGGGTTTGCTTTCCAGCCACATGGTTTCAGGTTCAGTCCCGCTGCATAGCACCTTGGGCAAGTGTCTTCTACTATAGCCTCTGGAGCAAACCAAAGCAGCGCAAGTGGACTTGGTAGATGGAAACTGAAAGAAGCCTGCTGTATGTAAGTATGTAAGTATATATATATGTATGTATGAATGTGTACATGTGTCCAAGTGTGTGTGCATGTGTGTGTGCATCTGTGTATGTACATGTGTGTGTATGTGTGTGTGTGTGTGTGAATGTGTGTGTGTGCATCTGTCTATGTACATGTGTGTGTGCATGTGTGTGTGTGTGTATGTGTAAGTGTGTGTATGCTTGTGTCTCTGTCTCTTGACATCATGTAACTGTTGTAAATAAACGTCATTCATTTTTAATATTCTGCAAAGAACATGTTTGGCCATGGAAGAATATAACTTGGCCTGGAGACAGGTTGGCAACAAGAAGGACATTCAGCTGTAGAAAATTCACCTGTCCAAAGTACCATACAGTAGAATTGAACCCAGAACCATGTGGTTGGGAAGCAAACTTTTTACCACACAGCCACACCTGTGCCTATGTTGAAAAATTGTAAAATTGAACAAATCTGTGATTAATCTTTCAAAAGTAATAAATACATATATATCAAAATCGCTGATGTGGCCGATGACAGTACTGCTTGATTGGCACTCGTAGCAGTGGAATGTTAAAAGCACATCCGAGCGTGATTGTTGCCAGGGCCACAGATTGGCTCCTGTGCTGGTGACACGTGAACAGCATCATTTGAGCATGATCATTGCCAGCATCGCTTTACTGGCACATGTGCTGGTGGCACGTGAGAAACAACATTCGGGTGTGATCATTGTCAGTGCCACCGGACTGGATCCTGTGCAGGTAGCATGTAAAAAGCACCTTTTGAGCGTGGTCGTTGCCAGAACCGCCTGACTGGCCCTTGTGCCAGTGGCATGTAAAAAGCACCCACTACACTCTTGGAGTGGTTGGCATTAGGAAGAGCATCCAGCTGTAGAAAGTTTGCCAGATCAGATTGAGCTTGATGCAGCCTCTGGTTCACCAGTCCTCAGTCAAACCGTCCAACCCATGCCAGCATGGAAAGCGAACATAAAACGATGATGATGATGATGATGATGATGATGATGATGATGGTGATGGTGATGGTGATGGTGATGGTGGTGGTAGTGGTGGTGGTGGTGATGGTGGTGGTGGTGATGGTGGTGGTGGTGATGGTGACGGTGACGGTGACGATGACAATGACGACGATGATGATGATGATTCTTACCTTTTTCAGTATCAATTCTAGATTGTACTCTGCTGTTGCTTGGCTTGATATTTCTTCAAACTGAGCAATATGTTGGTCTGCCTTCATCTCTGTTAGTTTACGTAATGTCAGCTCGTCTCCATCCTGAAGTTTGCACTCTAAAATGTTTTCTAACTTTTCCCAGTGTCTTGGCTTCAAGTTAATATTTCTCAGATTGGTAACAATTGGCAACTGTAAAAAAAATTTACCTAATTAATTTATATGACCTTAAACAAAATAGTTCTGGTTACTGTATTTCAGAAGACCTTTCTTCACAGCAAATTAGGTTACCTAGTTAACAGAAGTGATTAACTAATTCCCTTCAAAGTATTACAGGAAATATATTTCACAGGTGATCCAGTGGATTACTCCTGTACATTTTATTCACTGCCTTTGACTCCACTAAATCCCTTGAACACCCATACGAGGGGGAGTGTGCTGAAAAGTTCTTGGCTTTAAGGGTATCACAAAAGGCCTGGTTGGAGGCCCAACCTTCTGAGTTCTTTTACAGGGCTTAGAAAACTGAAGGGCTGCTGCAATAAGTGTGTGAATCTGAGAAGGGAATATGTTGATTAAAATCATAACCAACTGATCCTCCTGTATTTTTCTTTTACCCAAAACCAGGAACTTTTCAGCACTCTATTGTAGATCACATTAAGTACACTGTATAGAACGTCTACATACTCTTTTTCTGGATGTTAAGCATAACCATTTCTTAGATAGTAGAAAAGTCCTGTCTTTTTTCCACTAGACTAAAACTTTAGCCTTTATTATGTTTACTCATAGACTTTTAGATTTTGCTTTCACATCTGGATTTTAAGACCAGTTGAGGCAAATGAAATTGAAATCGAAATCAAAATCAAAATCAAATTCGATGACTGGCATCTGTGCTAACAGGGTGCAACGAGCACCATACGAATGTGATTGTTTGACAGTGCAGCTAACTGGCTTCCATGCCAGTGGCACATAAAAGGGCACCATTTGAGTGTGATCGTTACCAGTGTCACCTTACTGGTACTTGTGCCTATGCTAGTAGGGTGCCAAGAGCACCATCCGAGCAATATTGTTGCCAGAGCAGCCAACTGGCGTCCATGCCAGTGGCACGTAAAAGGGCACCATTTGAGCGTGGTCATTACCAACGTCATCTTACTGGCACTTGTGCTGGTGGCATGTGTAAAAAGATTCGAGCGAGGTCATTGCCTGACTGGCCCCTGTGCCGGTGGCATGTAAAATGCACCCACTACACTCTCGGAGTGGTTGGCGTTAGGAAGGGCATCCAGCTGTAGAAACTCTGCCAGATAAAGATTGGAGCCCGGTGCAGCCATCTGGTTCGCCAGCCCTCAGTCAAAATCGTCCAACCCATACTAGCATGGAAAGCGGACGTTAAACGATGATGATGATGATGATGTTTCTGCTATATGGACTATATCAACATTATAAAGGAGTTCCTATAGGCAACCATTCTAGAAATTTTCTAATATAGTTTGGAGAAGTATGAGGACCAAGCCTTGCAGATCACCTATTTGCACTGCATCTCTGTACATAGCTTACACTGCTATCACAAACAACTCATCTACACCTACTTTGTTTGAAAACCACCAGACTGTAGA
Organism: Octopus sinensis; assembly: GCF_006345805.1. Taxonomy (NCBI): domain Eukaryota; kingdom Metazoa; phylum Mollusca; class Cephalopoda; order Octopoda; family Octopodidae; genus Octopus; species Octopus sinensis. The sequence goes on from NC_043015.1 coordinate 47,375,221, forward strand.
TTATGCTACTCTGTCGAAGGCTTTATCTAGATCATCAAATGCTATCTAGAAAAGTTTATTCTTAGCTAAAAATTTTCCTTATAGTTTGTTTGATTATGAAGAAAGCATCACAAGTACTGAAGCTTGAAATAAATTCAAACTGCATTTCACTGAAGTAAATTCTTTTCTTAGTGAATAGGCATAGGTGTGGCTGTGTGGTAAGTAGCTTGCTTACGAACTACATGGTTCCGGGTTCAGTCCCACTGTGTGGCACCTTGGGCAAGTGTCTTCTACTATAGCCTCAGGCCAACCAAAGCCTTGTGAGTGGATTTGGTAGATGGAAACTGAATGAAGCCCATCGTGTATATGTATATGTATGTATGTATGTATATATATATATATATATATATATATATATATATATATATTATATATATATATATATATATGTATATGTATATGTATGTGTGTATATGTTTGTGTGTCTGTGTTTGTCCCTCCAACATCACTTGACAACCGATGTTGGTGTGTTTACGTCCCTGTAACTTAGCAGTTTCGGCAAAAGAGACCGATAGAATAAGTACTAGGCTTACAAAAAAATAAGTCCTGGGGTCGATGTGCTCAACTAAAAAGGCGGTGCTCCAGCATGGCCACAGTCAAATGACTGAAACAAGTAAAAGAGTAAAAGAGTAATTGTGCTAATACTTAATACTTAGCTCTACAGAAATTATGAAAAAAGTGTATTTATAAAAGGGGTTTTAACCTTTTCTTTAATATCTTCCACTTGATTTCTTAACACTGGTACAACAGTATTTGGAGGGAGCCCTTTCTCTAACATAGTCACATTTTTCAGGTACCTGGACGTTGTGGAAATCATAAGGTCAGGCTCTAAGGTTTCGAATAATGCCTAAAAAGAAATTTAATATTTTCAACAATTATCATTATTAATAGTACACAGATTTTTGAATTATATAACATTAAATTTTGGTATGAAGCCAGCAATTTCAGGGAGTAGGTAAGTAAACTCAAAAATAAAATATTACTCACACTGTTCCATGTTTCAACATGATTTTCCCAGTCATCAAAGGATCTCCACAAAAGGTCTTTCATTTTCAGTTCTGAATAAACTTCATCTAATTCTTCAAACTTTGTGACTTCAAGCTATGATTAAAATGTTAAAATACATCTCTATTACTTGATTGTGATCTTAAAAAAAACACTGGAATTTTTAATAAAGAGTCGACCTAAATGTGCTGCCTTTATCGTACTTAATATTATCATGAAAAATTTTGGTTGATCGTTAAATTTCAAGTCATGTACTGGTTTGATTAATTCCCATATTTTCCATTAATTCATTATTAATAATAGAATGTATTATATTTTTTGAATTTCCAGTCACAGCCTCATTAACACTTTATTTAATTTCATCATCGTCATAATCATCATCGTTTAACGTCTGCTTTCCATGCTAGCATGGGTTGGATGATTTGACTGAGGACCGGCAACCCAGATGGCTGCACCAGGCTCCAATCTTGATCTGGCAGAGTTTCTACAGCTGGATGCCCTTCCTAACGCCAACCACTCCGAGAGTGTAGTGGGTGCTTTTTACGTGCCACCGGCATGGGGGCCAGTCAGGCAGTACTGGCAATGACCTCGCTCGAATCTTCTTACATGTGCCACTGGCACAGGTACCAGTGAAGCGACATTGATAACGATCACGCTCGAATGGTTCCCTTTTACGTGTCACGGGTATGGAAGGCAGTTGGCTGCTCTGGCAACGATCATGCTCGGATGGTTCTCTTGGTACCCTTTATTTATTATATTTTATTAAGGAGGCAGGAAAGCAGAATCATTAGCATGTCGGACAAAATTCTTGGTGGCATTTCCTCCAACAGTTTAAGGGCTGAGATTGACTTTACTTTTCATTCTTTCAGGCTTGATAAAATAAGCGCCAGTCAAGTCCTGGCATTGATGTAATTGACTGACACCCTCCCTCAAAATTGCAGGCCTTGTGCCAAAATTAGAGGGAAGTTCATTTATTCTTATTGCTTTCATTTCATTGTGATTATTTCGATTTTACTTACATTAAAGTCTTTCTGATAAGATTTATAAACTGATGCTGTGTTCTGTAATGAAGCCATTTCCGCCAATAGTTTTTTCAATGTACTTTTAACCTTTTCTTTATCAGATTCAACATTTAAAAGCATTTGATCCTGAAAAAGAATAATTTAAAATAAGTAGATATTTTGTTATTCTTTATTTAATTGTACTTTATTTATTTAAAAATAATCATTACAAAATTGTTTGTTAAAGTACCCCAAGATAGACATTAGCAACTGGTTGATAGAAAAGACATCAATGTAACAATAGTTTTAAATGGTTTAATATTTCATTGAATAGTTCTCATATCAACGATTACTGTTATAGTTCTGATACAAATATGTTCCCAATAGTTAGATGAGCTATAGAATGCAGAATATCAGGTTCTTCCCAGAACCCCAACTAAGTCTTTGACCCAAAGACTGGATATATATATATTGTGAAATTTGATTTAATACCAAATTGGATTTTTCCCTGTAAGTTTGAAGTTATACTCCCTAATATTATTATTATTATTATTATTATTATTATTATTATTATTAATATATATATATATATATATATATTGCAATTTAGAACCGATAGGCAACAAGTATAGTCGTCACTAAAGTGACTAAGTGACTGATGGTGCTTAACATTACCCTCCCTCACTTTAATGACGACTGTACTTGTGTGTGCATATATATAAATATATATAAATATATATAGAGATATAGATAAGTGTATATATATATATATATATATATATATATATATACGCATATATATATATATATATATATATATATATATATATATATATATATATATATATGTGTGTGTGTGTGGTGTGTGTGTGTGTATGTATGTATATATATATAGTTATGGTATATTCAGTTAAGAATGTAGTAGAGCACAATTTAAAGCTCGCCCATCTTCGGATTTACCCTGTGCTATCCAGTAGTAGAATTATACACACTTCTAGGTTTGTATTTGGCCCTCTGACGAGTGTGAGTAGATAACTGAAAAAAATTGGAGTCAAGAAGGGGTACGGTTGGACATTTATATATGTAAATATATATATTTTTTATACTTATACTCTTTTTCATATATTTTTATATATTTATATTTATATTCTATAAATACAAATTTATGCATTAAATTTGTAATTTATTCAACGAGTATAAATGGAAACAACTGTAGGAAGAAATGATTATCAATTTATTAATAAATAATTATTAACCAAAAACTCTCCATTTTCTTCTCTTAATTTAATATAGGTTTTATATATATATAAATTAATAAATAAAACATATGCATATATACATACATATATGTACGTACCTACCTCTACATGTATATATACATGCATATATGGGTACAGGACACCAAAAAAATGTCGAACACAATGAGAAATGAAAACATAAACACAAAACCAAGGAACCAGACATTTTTCTTAAACAACGAAAAAATAGAGTACAGGACAAATAACACAAGGAAAATTCCCCTTCTTCAGTCGCCATGGTTTCATCTACTCTGCGTTTCGAAGGTGAAGTCGATACGCATCTTCGATAGAAACTTTCCTTCCCACGAAAAGTAAATTTAATAAAATGTCAGATCTTTTTGTGGAGAGGTAAAAATGGTAACAAAAACAGGACAGCAATGACAAGATAGATAGATAAATAGATAGGTAGATAGATCGATAGATAGATAGATAGATAGATAGATAGATAGATAGATAGATAGATAGATAGATAGATAGATAGATAGATAGATAGATAGATAGATAGATAGATAGATAGATAGATAGATATGGTTTATTAAAAAGGCAGCAAAAAATCACAAAAACTGTTACTCAGAGTTTCACATTCCTGTTCATCGGACATTAACTCCTTTGCTACATGGGCCTTTTCTGAGACTTTGTGTACCTTCTGACACCTATTAGCAGAGTCATTTTTAAAGGTACAACAAGTATCCAAGTATATCAGGTTTAATGATACAAAAAAAAAAAGAGAAAAATAAAAACGTATGTTACCATTGCTATTTTCTTTGTTTCTTTAACTTCTTTATTAAGTTCAGTAATATCTTCATCGATGTGACTTGAAAGCCGATTCAGATTGCTGTCTCGGTCGGCAAGAGCTTTATCGATTGAATCCCTCACAGTGTTTATAGATGGCACAAGGGTCTAGTAAAATAAACAGAAATTATCCTGTCTTTTTTGGAACAAAATGTCACACTTTCAAGCAAGGAAAAATTTTGACATAATTAAATGATTAAAGTGAAGTTAATAGTTTCTGTGTGTTTCTGAATGTGAAGGCACATAGCCTAGTGGTTAGAGCTGTGGACTCGCGGTCGAGAGGTTGCAGGTTCGAATCTCAGACCGGGTGATGTGTGTGTTTATGAGCGAAACACCTAAACTCCATGCGGCTCCAGCAGAAGGTAATGGTGAACTTCTGCTGACTCTTTCGCCACAACTTTCTCTAACTCTTTCCTCCTGCATCTTGCAGCCCACCTGTGATGGACCGGCATCCCATCCGGGTGGGGAACATATACGCCAAGGAATCCGGGTAACCAGCCTTTATGAGCCAGGCATGGCTTGAGAAGGAAGGGTTTCTGAATGGCTAACTTGTGTCCTCCACTCTACAAACATTTTTGTTTCAATAAGGTTTCAGGCTGAATCACTTGCCTGGTAAACACACTTCTATAATATATAGTGCTAGATGGCCCCATGCTGTCAAAAATGACCACTAATTGTAGTGTTATATATAAATAAGGACAAAAGATAGAATATGGATGGTAAACCAAATTAATACACTTGTTAGTGTTATCTAGTAGTTGTATTTTGAGATGTGACATCGATCATCATTTGTTACTGAAAGAATGCTGGTTCACACATATAAACGTTCACATACTTCCCTTGCACACACAAGGGAAGTACATACACATATATACTCACACAGAGTTGAATCGCTGTTTGATTTTTCTTTTCAATGATGAATGTTCATCATCCCACTTCCATTGTAGACACACACACCTCTCTTTTACATACACACACATACTCACACAGAGTTGAAACACTGTTTGATTCTTTTTTTCTCACTGTAGAATTTCCCTCATCTCACTACGAGTTTGCCATCACCCCTTCCTTCCTTATTCATTTATCACTCTTTCTTTTCTCATTCATATGTTGTGACGGAGAAAAACACAAGAACATTATTATGGTAGATTTTAACCCTTTAGCATTCAGATTATTCTGCCAAATGTAATGCTTTTTCATTCACATTGTTTGTAATTACTCGTGTATTAGTTTACTGCTTCAAAACTTTGATGATTCAATTATATATTTTATAGTGGCATTGAAGAGTAGGTGTGATAGGCTGGGTCTGGCTGGTTAGAACATACAACAGGTAGCAATATTTGGGTTGGGCATGGCTGGTTTGAATGCTAAAGGGTTAATATAAAGTTAAATTTAAATTAGAAATATTAAATTTCTAAATATCTCAGAGAGATATGTGCGGTGGTGGAGCGATAGAGTGGTTGTATACTGTCAACTTAACATGACAGTCCTGTAAAGGGAATCACATCACCGCTGTTTAGCCCTAGGAAGCATCGACACTTCCTGTCGGCCTTGACACATTTCCTGTGTCCTTATATTTGCAAAGGGGAGACAAGCACCCCCAAAAGCTTAATTTTACAAGTAATTCATATAAGTATTGAGTAATCAACTTTACATTGTGGTTTTGATTCCTTGACTGAGTGATAACACATTGTGTTCTTGAGCAAAACACTTTATTTCACATTGCTTAAGTTTAATACATTTTCTAAATGTATTAAATTTCTTTAAATATTAGGAAAGTTAATCCAGATTTTCATTTGGATTGATACATTAATAACTTACAAATATGTTATAAATGGGATTAAAAATGAGAATGAAGTTACCTGATAAACTGCTAAATCTTCTGGAGGTGTCTGAACTTCATACATATCAATCAAATCATACAACTGTTTGACAAACACAGCTTCATCCTCAAGAGGGTCAATCTGGAATAAAATACATTTATATCATTTACATCTCCGTCTCATTAACACTGGGCAACAAAATATTTTTTTATCATACTATTTAAACTTTTTCAGCTGAATTAGGGTAATTTTAGGGTGCTGAATCTGAATCTGACATTAGTTTTCAGACAGCACGAGTAGTTTTCTTAGTTATTCACAGCATCAGATTTTATAGCCAATTGATAATATTGACAGATTAGTAGGCAATTTATGCTTAACATAACATTCATTTTATTTGTCATGAATTTTCACATTATTGTAATTTTGATAGCAGTATAATAATGATAGTGCAAAAACGTAACATGCTAGAGCAAAAATGATTGCAGATTTGGAATCAGTGTTCCTAAATTACCAATGAGCGCCATTTCGTCTAATAGTAGCAAAAATTTTGTTGTCTAGTGTAATCAAAATAACAGTATGGAGTAGATGACCAAATATACATAATCTTTCAAAATTTGTCTTTTGTTGATTTCTCATATATCATAGAAAAATGTCAGACTTTGATGAAATAAAACAACTTTTTCTGTGAAAAATATAATTAAAATAATAATAATAATGATGAAATTATTGTATACAGTGCTAAGGTGCACCACAACTTGTCAAAAGTGCATATAAAGCATATGCAGTAATGTACAAATGTCTGAAAAGCGAACAGTGTATGAGTCAGATACATGCTTGCATGTGTATGGAGGGGAGAAAATCAGGTGTAGTGTTGGCGAATCTCAGGAAGCATGGAAGTTTTGAAGGATGCAGTGCCTCGACAACTAACAACTGATGCTGGCAGTTTGTTCCATACTTCAGCAACTCTTAGCGTGAAAAAATGTTTCCGAAAGTCATGGGAGCTGTGCTGTTTTCTGACTTTGTAAACATGTCCACAGGTGTTAGACAGGTGGAGTTTGAAAAGGTGCTCAGAGTTATTGTTAGTAAGATGGTTGATAATTTTATGGGTGTCTGCCAAGTCAGCTGCCAGACGTTGGAGTTTCAATGTGTCTATGCCAAGGAAAGTAAGGTGTTCAGAATATGGCAGATGACTGATGGAGGGTATTCTCTTGGTTGCATGTCGCTAAACGGTTTCCAAACGATTAATATCCTAGGCAAGATAGGGGTTCCAGACTGGTGATGCAAATTCCAGGTGAGTCTGCACCATAGCTAATATAAAGCCACAAATAGATAGCTGGAGAGTGGCTCACAAAGGACTTGGTGAGTGATGCCAAGACACCCTCAGCCTTCTTGGCAATTTTAGCAATGTGTTTTGTCCAACACAAATCGCTGTCGACAATTATGCCCAGGTCACGTTCACAAGAAGACTTTTTTAGACTAGTGTTGTGGAAGGAGTAGGTGGACGCTGGGTTTCTCCTCCCAAAATACATAATTAAATCTATAATTAAATGGCAGAGCACCAGCAAGGCCACAGCCTTTGGGATGAAAGAAATAAAGGAATAAAGAAAAATGTACTGACTCTTTCTTGAATTTCGTTGAGAAATGTAAGGCTCTTCACATATTCTTCTGTGCTGCTAGGCTGGAACTCCAGCTGAAATTGTCCATCTTGAAGTTCTGATAGTAACTTTTCAACTTTCTCCCGAGCTAAACGGGGCAAAATGTTGTTTATAATCTGTAGAAAAATAGGAAAGATTTTAAGTTTCTTTTACTCGTTTTTTTTTTGTTTACTTGTTTCAGTCATTTGACTGCGGCCATGCTGGAGCACCGCCTTTTTTAGTTGAGCAAATCGACCCCGGGACTTATTCTTTGTAAGCCCAGTACTTATTCTATCAGTCTCTTTTGCCGAACCACTAGGTGACGGGGACGTAAACACACCAGCACCAGTTGTCAAGCAATGCTAGGGGGACAAACACAGACACACAAACACACACATACATATACATATGTATATATATATATATATATATATACATATATACGACAGGCTTCTCTCAGTTTCCGTCTACCAAATCCACTCACAAGGCATTGGTCAGCCCAGGGCTATAGCAGAAGACACTTGCCTAAGATGCCACGCAGTGGGACTGAACCCGGAACTATGTGGTTGGTTAGCAAGCTACTTACCACACAGCTACTATTTTATTATTCCTTTCCGCTATAGGTGTGAAGGCACATGGTTTAGTGATTAGGGCATTCAGCTCATGATCATAAGGCTGTGAGTTTGATTCCCGGTGACATTTTGTGACCTTGAGCAAGTTACTTTATTTCTCATTGCTCCAGTCCATTCAGCTGGCAAAAATGAGTAGTCCCTGTATTTCAAAGGGGCCAGCCTTGTCACACTCTGTGTCATGTTGAATCTTGCTAGGAGCTGCATTAAGAGTACACATGTCTGTGGAATACTCAGCCACTTGCATGCTAATTTCACAAGCAGACTGTTCTGTTGATCAGATCAACTGGAACCCTTGTCGTTGTAATCAATGGAGTGCCAGTCTGTAATGGGCACAAGGCCTGAAATTTTTGGGGAAAGAGGTTAGTCAATTACACATCAACCTCTTTGCTCTACTGATACTTATTTATCTCCCTTGAAAAGATACAAGGTAGAGTCAACCTTGGCAGAATTTGAACTCAGAACATAAAGCTAGAAGAAATGCCACAAAGGTGCAGGAGTAGCTGTGTGGTAAATAGCTAGCATACCAACCACATGGTTACAGGTTCAGTCCCACTGCATGGCACCTTGGGCTAGTGTCTTCTACTATAGCCTCGGGCCTACCAAAGCCTTGTGAATAGATTTAGTAAATGGAAACTGACAGAAGCCCGTCGTATACATATATATATATGTGTATGTGTGTGTGTGTGTGTGTGTGTGTGTGTGTGTGTGTGTGTGTGTGTGTGTGTGTGTGTGTGTGTGTGTGTGTGTGTGCGTGTGTGTGTGTTTGTATGTCTGTGTTTGTCCCCCTACCATTGCTTGACAACTGATCCTGGTGTGTTTACATCCCAGTAACTTAGTGGTTTGGAAAAGGGGCCAATAGAATAAGTACTAGGCTTAGAAAGAATAAGTCCCGAGGTTGATTTGCTCGCCTAAAGGTGGTGCTCCAGCATGGCCACAGCCAAATGACTGAAACAAGTAAAAGAGTAAAAAGAGAGTATAACTTACATTTAAACAGCGTATCGGAGAAGGAATGAAAAGTTGTTTCATTTTAGTTGCATCGATTAAGAGTAAGCCAAGGTGACGCTGTTTCTGAATGTTTCCTGCCATTTTATGTTGCATGTGGTAATGCTTTAGGGATTCTGAAAAGAACTGGACATCCACTGATCCAGACAAAGAAATCAATAATAATTCATGTTGTTCACTGTTATATTTATACTAAAATAAGACAAAACTGAAAGATTCATATGAATCATATTTAGTAATATTGTTGTACTTAGGGAGGGTCATCTTTAACCAATGAAACACAGGCACTGTTTATTTGAAGAACAAAATGGAATAGGCAAGACAAGAGGAGACACATGAGAATGTGTGATAAGGAAGACTCACTTATAACTATTGCGTCAACAAGACAGTAACACACACACACACATACACACACACACTCAAACACACACATATGGATTTCTTTCAGTTTCTTATTTCTTTACTACCCACAAGGGGCTAAACACAGGGAGGTCAAACAAGGACAGACAAACTGGTATTTGATTTATCGACGCCGAAAGGATGAAAGGCAAAGTTGACCTTGGCGGAATTTTAACTCAGAATGTAACGGCAGATGAAATACCGCTAAATATTTTACCTGGCATGCTAACATTTGTGTCAGCTTGCCACCTTCTCACATATAAATATTGGTTTCAAATTTTGGCTCAAGGCCAGCAATTTTTTTGCAGGAGAGGGTAAAACTGATTAAATTGACCCCAGCGCTTAACTGGTACTTATTTTATTGATTCTGAAAGGCTGAAAAGCAAAGTCAACCTCAGTGGAATTTGAACTAAAAAATGTAGAGACAGGCAAAATGCCGCTAAACATCTCACCCAGTATGCTAATGATTACACATATAAATATTACAATCATTAAATAATAACTTTGTGATTGCTGTCTCATTTATCTTTCCTAACAGATTTTTTTTCGGAATAAAAGCAGAGAACATTTGCTCCTTAAAATTAGAGTTACAAATTAAGGTAACAGAAAAATCACTTTTGTTTTGACATTACTTACTAGGAAAACTACAAGTGTATGAATGTTTGAAGAAACTTACAATCACTTTCTTCTTGAAGTTTATCAGAATCAAATTTTTCATTTTCTTGATAAAATTGCAGAAAAGGAGTAAAGTCATTGCTATATTGGTTAGCAGCGCTAAAAGCAAATGTTAAAGTGTCCTAAAAGAAGAAAAATCATAACCCTTCAAATACAAAACAAAATTTTAAGCAATAGTGGCTGTGTGGAAAGTATCTTGGTGTGTGGTAAGTAGCTTGCTTATGAACCACATGGTTCCAGGTTCAGTCCCACTGCATGGCACCTTGGGTAAGTGTCTTCTTCTATAGCCTCAGAACGACCAAAACCTTGTGAGTGGATTTGGTAGACAGAAACTGAAAGAAGCTGTCGTATATATGTACATATAAATATGTATGTGTGTGTGTATATGTTTGTGTGTCTGTGTTTGTTCCCCCAACATCGCTTGATAACCGATGCTGCTGTGTTTACGTCCCTGTAACTTAGCGGTTCGGCAAAAGAGACCAATGGAATAAGTACTAGGCATACAAAGAATAAGTCCTGGGGTCGATTTGCTCGACTAAAGGCAGTGCTCCAGCATGGCCGCAGTCAAATGACTGAAACAAGTAAAAGAGTAAAGAGTAAAGAGTATATATATATATGTATATATTATATATATATATATATATATATATGATGGGCTTCTTTCAGTTTCCATTGACCAATTCCACTCACAAGGCTTTGGTCAGCCTGAGGCTATAGTAGAAGACACTTGCCCAAGGTACCACACATCAGGATTGAACCCATAACCATGTGGTTGGGAAGCAAGTTTCTTACCACACAACCACACCAGCGTTGATCAACCTTTTTAAAGTAATGGCAGAAGACATATTCGGTGGGACCGAAGCTGGGATCTGATCCTGAATCAAATCTGGTCGTAATTGCAGTCACTTGTATGAATCTTAATGACTCAAAGACTCTAAGCAAGAAAGGAAGCTATCAGACTTCAACCAAGAATAATGAATTCACTGAAAATAATCATCCACTATTATAGGAACTATTTTGTTATGTACCTGAATATTAATTACAAGTTGGTGTAAGTATTTATCTTCTTCAAACATCGTTGATAAACTGGGACCTTCTCCACAGGTTTTCTCTTCAAATTTTCCATTTATAACTGGCCTGAAAAAATATTGCAAAATAAAATAAAATTCACTTTCAAAATTTAGTTTCATATAATAATGATGATGATGATGATGATGATGATGATGATGATGACGATGACGATGACGACGATGACGATGACGATGACGATGACGATGATGGAGACTGAGATATTTTTAATTGCAGCACAAGACCAAAGCCTCCCCACCAGAAATGACCAAAAACATATAATGAAAAGAAACATAACAAGTAACTGCAGAATATGTGGAGATGGACAAGAAACAATAAATCATATTATCTCTAGACCTGTATTCATATGCAACAACAATCTTCTATGTCATAATCAGCCATGAAGTCTAATGATGGTTGCTTCAGACAGGACCCTATAGAGGAAGTACCTGAGAACTCTACCCCAACAACTCTCCCAGGAATAATGGGTGGAGAAGATGGGTGGATGAATGGGTGGATACTTACTGTGTGAAAGCATCAAAATAATTATCAGGTATCAAATTTGGAACTCCAAGAACAGTATCTTGAAAATGGCGAATGACTTCTTGAATATTGCTTTGGAAACTGTTAACATCAGGATCAAAGTAAAGTTGATTTCTTTCAAGCACAAGTTCTGTTAGAAATAATGGAATCAGTCTTTTGGAATCTTCTTCTGGTATGAATTGTGATAAAACGGTTGATTTTCTTAGGGTTTCATCTGTCAACTAACGTAAAATAGTATTATTAGTATTAATATTGATTTCAAATTTTGGAACAAGGTCGGCATTTTTGGGGGCAGGGGTAAGTTGATTACATTGACTCCAGTGTTCAACTAGTACTTATTTTATTGACCCTGAAAGGGCGAAAAGCAAAGTATTTTGTCCAGCATGCCAGTGGTTCTGTCAGCTCACTGCCTTGTTATTCATATAAATATTAGCAGACAACACAAATCGAAATTGAAATCAAATTCAATGATTGGCATCCGTGCTAGTGGAGCACAAAGAGCACCATCTGAGCGCGACATTGCCAGAGAAGCAAACTGGCTTCTGTGCCGGTGGCATGTAGAAAGCACCATTTGAGTGTGGCCATTGCTAGCACCGCCTGACTGGCCCTCGTGCTGGTGGCATGTAAAAGCACCCACTACATACTCGGAGTGGTTGGCATTAGGAAGGGCATCCAGCTGTAGAAACTCTGCCAGTTCAGTTTGGAGCCTTTGAGGGGGTAAAAAAAAAAGAGAAAACTGCAAACTTCATGGTACAGAACATTCATAATTGACATATGAGAGGCCATAATCATTCATAACTGACATATGAGAGGCCATAATCACATGGTCAGATGTAGAGAAAAACTACAGTCAACCGAAACCAGTGAAGTAAAGTAAAGTTACCTTTTTGAGTGATACCAATTCATAAGTGTTGGTTTCCCACTTTCATAAGGTACAAATTCCCCACCTGGATGGGACGCCGGTCTGTCGCAAGATTACTCACTTTTGCTAGCTGAGTGGACTGGAGCAACATGAAATGAAGTGTCTTGCTCAAGAACACAACGTGTCACCCGGTCCAGGAATTGAAACCACAATCTTACGATCATGATGCTGACACCCTAACCACTAAGCCACGTGCCTCCACTGCACCCTTTTAAAGCCTAGCCAGGCTCATGGGCCTGGTTTCCTGGTTTCTATGGCGTATGTGTTCCCCAGCTGGAAGGGACGCCAGTCCATCGCTGCGTTACTCAATTTTGCCAGCTGAGTGGACTGGAGCAACGTGAAATAAAGCGTCTTGCTCAAGAACACAATGCATTGCCTGGTCCAGGAATTGAAACCGTAATCTTGTAATTATGAGCCCAACACCCTAACCACTAAGCCACGTGCCTCCACAACAGAAACCAATGGCATCAACTTGTTGCTCAATGTGCTTGAGAGCACAGAGGAAGTGATATGCTGATTCAGGGAGACCAGGATTCCTCTCACTTTCCTCTAGTCTTATCACCACAATTATCATGTTTTAGCAGATTTGTTGCAAAGATGCCACAAGACTTTTTGAAGGACCAGTATAGGTGCTACTAATTACTGACAATTTCAAAAGTACCCATAGGTGCAGGAGTGGCTGTTTGGTAAGTAGCTTGCTTACCAACCACTAGGTTCCAGGTTCAGTCCCACTGCGTGGCATCTTGGGCAAGTGTCTTCTGCTATAGCCTCAGGCTGACCAATGCCTTGTGAGTGGATTTGGTAGATGGAAACTGAAAGAAGCCTGTCGTATATATGTATATATGTATGTGTGTGTATATGTTTGTGTGTCTGTGTTGGTCCCCCTAGCATTGCTTGACAACCGATGCTGGTGTGTTTATGTCCCCGTCACTTAGTGGTTCGGCAAAAGAGACCGATAGAATAAGTCCCGGGGTCGATTTGCTCGACTAAAGGCGGTGCTCCAGCATGGCTGCAGTCAAATGACTGAAACAAATAAAAGAGTAAAAGAGTACCACTGCCAAGATAATGGCATCCATGACAGCACCACATAAAATGCAGCCATACTGGCACCGTGTAATAAGCATCTGTACTGATACCATGTGCAAAAGCACCCATGCTGGCCCCACATGATTTTAAAAAACACCTGTGCTGACACCAGGGGAAGATACACTCCGATATACTCTATAGGGTGGTTGGCATTAGAAAGGGGCATCCAGCTGTAGAGACCATGCATAAACAGATGACTGGAAGCTGAGGCAGCCCTCTGGCTTCCCAGTTCCTGTCAGACTGTCCAACCTATGCCAACAAGGAAAACAGATGCTTAAATGAAGAAGAAGAAGAAGAAGAAGAAGAAGAAGAAGAAGAAGGGGAGGAGGAGAAGGCGGAGGAGGAGGTGGTGGTGGAGAAGAAGAAAACGAAGGAGGAGGTGGTGGAGGAGGAGGAGGAGGAGAAAAAGGAGACGAAGGAGGAGGAGGGGGTAGGAGGTGGTAGTGGTGGTGGTGGAGAAGAAGAAGACGAAGGAGGAGGAGGTGGAGGAGGTGGTGGAAAAGAAGAAGACGAAGGAGGAGGAGAAAGAGGGGGAGGAGAAGACGAAGGAGAAGAATAAGAAGAAGAAGAAGACAATGATAATACTGGGGTGATTGATTTTTTTTTTCAATGAGTTAAATCTGAGTTCCATTGTTGCATTCCATAAGAGGGACTTCACAAATTACCTTGAAATTATTCATAAAAAGTACATATTAAAAACAAAAATTTACTCTCTCTCTCACTCTTTTTCTCTTTTTACCTTAACTGATGTTTCATTATTTTCATTGTTTTCATCTGGGTTGTTGTTTTCTTCTGAGGGTGTACTTTGAATTTGTTCCATAAAATTATTCAATAGAGTTGACACTGAATTTACTGCTAAAGTATGCATGGTGTTGACAACCAAATAATCAGCTAACCGAATGAAACTGGAAATAAATTACAATGACTAAATGGTTTTATTTCATTTTTGATTTCAGAGAAATCTGTATCAACTATTTTCCAAACAAATCTTATTCCAATAAAATTTTAAAAAATGATTAAAAAAAAAAACTGAAAATTTCATTGATTCGGAATCAGCGCTCCTAAATTACCTAATAGCACCATTTCGCCTAATAGTAGCAAAAATTTTGTTGTCTAGTGTAATCAAAATAACAGTATGAAGTAGACAACCAAATATATATAAGTTTTCAAAATTTGTCTTTTGTTGATTCCTCATATATTATAGAAAAATGTCTGACTTTGATGAAATAAAACAACTTTTTCTGTGAAAAGTATAATTAAAATAATAATAATAATAATAATGAAATTATTGTATACAGTGTTCAGGTGCACCACAACTTGTCAAAAGTGCATATAAAGCATGTGCCTTAATGTACAATGCCTGGGAGGTGAACAGTGTATGAGTCAGATACATGCTTGCGTGTGTATGGAGGGGAGAAAATCAGGTGTAGTGTTGGCGAATCTCAGGAAGCATGGAAGTTTTGAAGGATGCATTGCTCCGACAACTAACAACTGATGCCGGCAGTTTGTTCCATGCTTCAGCAACTCTTAGCATGAAAAACCAGGAACTGCCAAACACTGCTACTTTCTTGATGGTTAAGGATTTTAAATTGGTTTTCATTCTCAGTTCAGTTGATTGTATTCATTGCACACTAAATTCTTTGGGAAAGGAATAGTAGTCACACAATCTCATATATGCTTCAATATTATGTAAAGAAATAAATTTACCATGTGAGTCTTTTACAATGACTGCGCTTGTTTGCTTGTTCTGTATAGGTCATTTTTTCAGGTGCTTCATCAAAAATATCATAATCATAGCCCTGTGAATCATATTGGTCACCTTCACCTGAGTTTTGGAAACAAAATGAAATATAGGTAATAAAATTTATCAAGGGAGAAATATTTAATATTTCTAATTGTATTGTTTTAGTTATTCACCTCTAAAATTATTCGTTGTAAGCCTAGTACTTATTCTATCGGTCCCTTTTGCCGAACCGCTAAGTTACGGGGATGTAAACACACCACCATCGGTTGTCAAGCGATGTTGGGGGGACAAACACAGACACACAAACACACACACACACACACACACACACATATATATATACATATATATGATGGGCTTCTTTCAGTTTCTGTCTACCAAATCCACTCACAAGGCTTTGGTCAGCCTGAGGCTATAGTAGAAGACACTTGCCCAAGGTTCCACGCAGTGGGACTGAACCCAGAACCATGTGGTTCGTAAGCAAGCTACTTACCACACACCCACTCCTACGCCTATATGAATTATTCCTTGAAATTATCAATTTTTACCTATATTATTCTCTCCATTATCAAAATAATAATCATCTGGAGTGAAACCTGCTTCCAAAAGAGCAGTACGGCAAGCAGTTCGAACAACCTCTTTCACAAGATCTCGGAAAGTTTTCAATTTCACAGAAACCTGAAAAAAAAAAAAATTCAAGACATTATATTTACAGAAATTACAAATTTGCAACACCTAAAAGAATGTTATCTTGTGATTTAAAACACACACACACACATGTTTTTTCATCTTATTTCCTTCTGTATATATTCAACCACGTGTAATTAGCCACCATATTTTCCACCCTCTATATATATACATATATATATATATATATATATATATATATATATGTATGTACATTAGGAAAAAAAACACCTTTTATCAATTCAATAATGAAAAATTAAATTATACCATTTAGAAAAATTACATATTATAGAAAGATTAAATATAAGATAAAACATATGACGATGATTATATATATTCTATGAAATATATACAATCTTTCTACAATATGTAATTTTTCTAAATGGTATAATTTAATTTTTCATTATTGAATTGATAAAAGGTAGTTTTTTTCTAATTCATATATATATATATTATATTTTGTGAAATTTGATTTAGTATTTCTACATTGAATTTTTCCCTGAGTTTGGAATAATATTCCCTCATATTATTATTATTATCATTATTATATATATATATAAAAGTGAGGTGATTATGGCCATAACACATTTAATCATAGGTCTCCCCAATCAATGTTGACCTGGGCAAAATAACAAACAGTAAACTTCAAAATAGTAACATCAATAGGGATGATAAGGAGGTGAATACTTACCTCTTGTAACTGATTCAACTGAACTTTTTTAAACTCTTTTAGTGAACATGTATGATTTTGTTCGATCTTACACAAACTCATCTCACTAATACGGTGACACATTTCTTGAACGTTCAGAAGAGCTGGGCAAAGAGACTATGATTTGAAAGATTCATAAAAAAAACTGGTATAGGCACTTGAAGCAGTATTTGATTTAAAATAGCTATCTAAGTATCATACCTAATGTAGATACACTATCAATAGGCCAGTTACTGTGGTATTTTCTTGAGATAACATTTCTTGTGGACTCGCTATGTTTAATGTATAGTGGAGGCTCGAGGCTTAGTAGTTAGGGTGTCAGCATCATGATTGTAAGATTGTAGTTTCGATTCCTGGACTGGGCGACGCGTTGTGTTCTTGAGCAAAACACTTCCTTTCACATTGCTCCAGTCCACTCAGCCGGCAAAAATGAGTAACGTTGTGATAGACTGGTGTCCTGTCCAGCTGGGGAACACATACGCCATTGAAACTGGGAAACTGGGCCCATGAGCCTGGCTAAGTTTTAAAAGGGCGCTTTTATTTATTTATGTTTGAGATGCAATGAGAAATGAGATTTTCATCTCATTTTTAACACAGCAAATTCATAAGGGATGTTATATCAGGACAAGTATTGCAGTAACTGGCCTATTGGCAGTGTATATTAAGTATGTACATTAAGTATGATAAATAGATGGCTGTCTTATTTATAAAAATAGTTATGAATAAGAGATAATCATATAAGTTATTACATTACAGTTAAAGAAATTATTGAGAACTAATATATCTGCAAGGAGAGAATCATTGCAGAAAAACAAGGTAAATACAGAAGTATGTCCCTGTAGGATCAATTTATAGGAAATACACTCCCCGTGGAAACTGAATAGCCGTAGGATTGGTTTAGAAAAGGCAACCTGAAATGGGAAACTGAGAACTTAGTACTTGTAACTCAGAACCAAGCCCTTAACCCTTTCATTACTGTATCTATTTTGAGATGCTTTTTCAATTACTTTAAATATAACAAAGATTTTAATAAAATAACTTAGTTATCGTTAAGCTAGTGTTAGGAACATAAATTGTGACTAAGGTTTGGTGGAAGATTTTAATTCAAAACTTATGAAAACAAGACATTTGTACTCAGAGCCAGAGCCGGTTCCAGCTGGGTTGATAACGAAAGGTTACGTAGAGAGGATGTGGAGACTGTGACCCCTGTAAAATCCTCATTCAGGGACTGCTATAAGAGGGATCATGATAAAGTGTTTACTACTGTAATGGTGTTTAGCGAACACAGTATAGTTTTAAGGTAGACTAGAAATGGTACTGACATGTACCAGATAGAGTTTTAGGGAGTTAAACATGCTCTAATGACTAAAAACAAATAAAAGATAAAAAGATTAATTTCTTACCTCGTTTACAATAAATAAGTTTTCTCTCAGGAATTTTCTGCAGTTTTGGAATTTATCAAAGGAAACATTAACTTTCCATCGTCTGAAAGCTTTCCATTTTCGGAAATTTTCAAAAATTGAGATCTGGATTACAAAATATATAAATATATAAAGACTCCCTAGGAAAAAAAATTTAGTTCAAAACTGATGTCAGTGTTGCTTATTAATTAAAGAAATGCTTTGTGTAAGTGTATGTATGTGAAAATATATATCATATTATGTTATATTATACTATATCATATTATATTATACTATGTTATATTATGTTAAAACCTGTTGAGGCAAGTGAAATCGAAATTGAAATCAAATTCAATGACTAGCATCAATGCTAGTGGAGCGCTAAGAGCAGCTAAATGGCTTCTGTGCCGGTGGCACGTAAAAAGAAATAAGAATTAAGCCTAAGTCCCAGTTCAAAAACGCTGGGTGAATTCCAGCATGCAGACACAATCAAAACGCCTGTTTTGTGTCCCTTCCTGTTGGCCTCAGTTCCATAGTCACTACTGCAGCTGTCCATGTCATGTCTTAATGCCTTAATACTATTCATAGTGCATTGAGCAGCAAGCATGATGTTGACATATTGATGTCTAGCACAAATCATCATGATACAGGTAACTCTTTTTCAATATTCTGATGGTGTCCAATCTTCCATGTCAGCTAACTTTTTCTCAATTACAACTTTAATCTTGATGCTCTCCAGCACTATAGACTGTTCACTAATACAACAAGCTGGTCATCAAAGCTCACCTGAACACCCTGTAATTCTAGTGGATGTTAATGTTTTTTTTAATATGTTGAAGCTGTTGTTGCAGCTTCTTATCTTGTATGAAGTTAACCCGTTCGCCATTTTTGAAGATAAATTTATTTTGGTGTCTGCAGCATGACATGATCTCATTTCTTTTGTTTAGAGAGTCCCAGGAATAACGAACAGAGAAGAAAGATGGATGAATGTTTACAATAAGTAGTTGCTTGAAAAATATCATTGTAAAGGTTTCATTCCTACCTTTTTTACCAGCATGCAATATCGATATTCTTGTTCCCAGACATCAAGATATAAGAATTCTGTATCATGTCCAGAACAATACCGCATTACCCTGCAGAACTTATTGTGCAGTAGTCATGTTTATTGATGTTTTCAAAATTTACCACTCTAGAAGAATTATAACAAGAAAACTAAGAAAAGTATTTATTGACAATTTGAAAATACATTCATACACAAACCAGGAAATATTTTGTATTTAGCCCTTTCATTATCAACCCGGCTGAAACCGGTTCTGGATCTGGGTACAAATGTCTTGTTTTCATAAGTTTTGAATTAAAATCTTCCACCAAACCTTAGTCACAATTTATGTTCCTAACACTAGCTTAATGATAACTAAGTTATTTTACTAAATTCTTTGTAATATTTAAAATTAATTGAAAGAAACACAGAAATAAATACAGTAATGAAAGAACAGAAAATAGAGTAGAGAAGACTGATGGAGATAAACAACTTGATATTTTTCGCACTATATTTTCAGTCAGGTGCCATACTTTTGCATGCACTACAGGTGCCATATTTTTGCATGTACACACACACACACACATTTTCCTGGCTCTCAAGGTTCAATCTTCTAATACAGTAGGACCACTACTGTTGGACAGGCGGTAGTGTTTATTCTTATACCAAGTAAAAAAAAAACTATAAATTCACTCATAATGTAATTAAAAGTTATATTAAAAAAATGTTAAATAATATTGATTTCAGATTTTGGCACAAGGCCAGCAATTTCAAAGTCGGGGATAAATGGATTACATCAACCTCAATGCTCAACTGGTACTTATTTTATGGACCCCAAAAGGATGAAAAGTAAAGTCGGCCTTGGTGGAATTTGAACTCAAAAACGAAGGTTAGATATTAGAGACTAAAAAACAAATGTTTAATAATATTAAGCAATGCTTACTATATGAATCATAGTTCAGAATACTGAAATATAATTCAAAAAATTCATTAGGGAATTTCTATGAAGTCAAATTAAAATGAAAATTTATGCGTAAAATTGTTTTGTAGAGAGAATAAGGATAAGGCTCAAGAAACATTATATATTGCTGTTGACTATAATCCACCCATGCCCGACCCGTGCAAGTATGAAAAAGCAGGAAAAGAAATGGTGGAACATAGGACGTTAAGTGATGATAATAATTTGGTTGGTAAATGTATAGACATTTCCACTTCTCAATGGAAATGTTTGCTTAATTAGCTTTAACATTTAACCCTCCACTCTTGTAATAGATATTTGTACAGGCAAAACACCTCCTGTCCAATGGACGGTGCTGAGTTGTCAAACATTTAAACCAAATTTTCTCAAAACAACTTGTCCGACCGTCCCATAGGCCTTCCTTTGAGAAACACTGATTTAATCTAAATTTGAGACACCAGCAAAAGAAGAAATAAAGATAGACTTTTTTCTATTCTAAGGAAAACGATTTTACAAATGCATGTTCCCACGGCTTTATCGATCGCATTCTCGCCTGGAATCAATTTTTGTAATTTTTGTAATTTTTTAAAGACTTATACACGCCCTGATACTGTTGGTATCTACACATCAAATTTGAGTGCAATTGGATGGAGGATGCCCGAGATCCTAGAAGACACATACACAGACAGACAGAAAGGATTTTATATTATAGATTAACAATATACTAGTATCAAGTAATCAACTATAAAGTCTCAGTTTGAGGAAATGAGTCTCGTACTTACTTAAGATTGTAGTAATGATAAAAAACAGATGATTTTGGAACTGCTGGACTTAGATATATAAAGTTATTGGAGTTATCTTCTTTCATTTTTTGAAGGATCAGCTGAAGGTTACATTCACCTTCTTTTATTCGATCTGCAAACACATAATTAAATAATATAATAAACGATATAATGATATACTACATACTATGATATCAATAATGTACAAAGTAGGTGCAGGAGTGGCTGTGTGGTAAGTAGCTTGCTTACCAACCACATGGTTCCAGGTTCAGTCCCACTGCATGGCACTTTTGGCGAGTGTCTTCTACTATAACCTCGGACTGACCAAAGCCTTGTGAGTGGATTTAGTAGACGGAAACTGAAAGAAGCCCATCGTATATATGTATATATATATATGTATGTATGAGTCTGTGTATATGTTTGTGTGTCTGTGTTTGTCCCCCCATTATTAATAAAATCATTATATCTGGTCAAAAATATAATATTTAAGTACAATTTACCATGTGTTTTATTTGTTAAATGTGTATATCTTCTCTGTCGCGTGCATGGCTTTTTCTGTTTGGACCAATATTGGTCTGGTTTTTCATCACAAGATTCCGTTTCCTTAAAAATATAATGAGAAGATTAGGCATTTCAAAATTGACAAAAGGATCTCTGTTATACATACATGTATTTTTCTATTATACTCTTTTACTCTTTTACTTGTTTTAGTCATCTGACTGCGGCCATGCTGGAGCACCGCCTTTAGTCGATTAAATACATCCTCCTTTCCAGCCATACTTTTCAAAAATTTAATAAATGGTGTCAATAGAAGGAAAATAGAAATGCTTACAAATATATATATATATACTTTTAGACCATTTATAAAGTAGAGAACATGAATAAAGTAATGTCTGCAGCATCAAAAATTTCATTAGAAAAAATTATGTGATAAGGAAAAACAATAATGTTACTTGACTAATGTAATTTTGATTCTTGCTGCAAGTGTGGGAGGCTAAAAACCATATTGCTCTGCCTATTAGTTAAAGATAACACGCTCTTTCACTGCCCTCAATGGCTCAGGAATAAGTCTGGCACCTACTGGTATTCTATCAGTTTCTTTTACTGAACTGTCAAGTTATGGGGACGTAAACAAACTAACACCGATTGTCAAGCAATGGTGGCAGGACAGGCACAAACCTAAACACACACGCTTAATTCCCTTTAGCTCACAACAGAGGCTAACTTAAAGGTAGTTAATTTCCTGGATGTGACGTTGGATCTAGACATAGGGATGACAGGTATTAAATACATTCTCCCTTTCAGCCATACTTTTCCAAAATTTATGAATGGTGTCAATAGAAGGAAAATAGAAATGCTTACAAAAGAAAAAAAATATACTTTTAGGCCGTTTATAAAGTAGAGAACATTAGTAAAGTAATGTCTGGAGCATCAAAAAGTTCGTTAGAGAAAATTATGTGAAAAGGAAAAACAATAATGTTACTTGAATAACATAATTTTGATTCTCGCTGCAAGTGTGGGAGACTAAAAACCATATTACTCTACCGATTACTCTTTTACTCTTTTACTTGTTTCAGTCATTTGACTGTGGCCATGCTGGAGCACCACCTTTAGTCGAACAAATCGACCCCAGGACTTATTCTTTGTAAGCCTAGTACTGATTCTATCAGTCTCTTTTGCCAAACTGCTAAGTTACGAGGACATAAACACACCAGCATCAGTTGTCAAGCGATGTTGGGGGGACAAACACAGACAGACAAACATATATATATATATACATATATACGACGGGCTTCTTTCAGTTTCCACCTACCAAATCCACTCATGGCCTAAGGCTTACCCATCTTGTTGCTTAACAACAACAACAGTGCTTTTTCAGTGGTACCAGCACTTGAAAGGACAAGCCTGTATGTGTGAAAGACAGCGATTTTGTTTAGTTTGATGTGTCTTATCAGATACAACAAACCACCACATCTCCTGACTTCATACTCTAAGATTAAAAAATGACAGCAAAAGGCAGCGCAGAAAGTCATCCTCCAAACTCAGATTTCTCCCTCTTCATTGCCATACATCACTTACTCTCCTCATACACTACATCTGCCTCTCCGCTCACACTATTGCACCCTACCCACTCACACATCATCTCTTTTTCTCTTATCCTTCCCCTGTCTACTGTACTATTATTGCTATTCTTCTGCTTCAAAGGTAATAATTATTATCAAAATTATAATTTAGGGTATCTAAGAGATACCACCACACTGGAAACAGTAGCCAAAACTTGATTCCAAAACCACATTAATGTGGTTTTAGAGTCAAGTTTTGGCTGCTATTTCCAGCCTGGTGGTATCTCTTAAGATACCCCAAATTATAATATATATATATATCTAGCAAGATAAAGTACAGCTTCATGAGAATTCACCTTATGTGAGATTGTGTATGTATAATCTAGACAACCACACACACACATAAACATACACACATACACACAAAATACACGCACATTGATTGTTGAAGTAATTAATTTCAAATCTTACTGTTTTTGAGTGCTGTTTACTTGTTATCTCCCTTCCTTCTGGTTGTGATTGACATTTTGGGAGACGAATCTCTTCTGTGGCGGAAGTTTTAGTTTCTGAAGAAATACTAGAATCCTTGATCTCTTTCTCGATGTTAACAGCTTGTTTGCTTTGTGATTTGTCATTATGTAATTTGGGCTGAAATTTAAAAACAATGCTGCATAATTTACAATTTAAGCAAAATATTTATCGTGAAATAATAAAAACAGTAACACATGCTACGGTAAACACATGCTATGGTAAACACATGCTACGGTAAACACATGCTACGGTAAACACATGCTACGGTAAACACATGCTATGGTAAACACATGCTATGGTAAACACATGCTATGGTAAACACATGCTACGGTAAACACATGCTACGGTAAACACATGCTACGGTAAACACATGCTATGGTAAACACATGCTACGGTAAACACATGCTATGGTAAACACATGCTATGGTAAACACATGCTATGGTAAACACATGCTACGGTAAACACATGATACGGTAAACACATGCTACGGTAAACACATGCTACGGTAAACACATGCTATGGTAAACACATGCTACGGTAAACACATGATACGGTAAACACATGCTATGGTAAACACATGCTACGGTAAACACATGCTATGGTAAACACATGCTATGGTAAACACATGCTACGGTAAACACATGCTACGGTAAACACATGTTACGGTAAACACATGCTATGGTAAACACATGCTATGGTAAACACATGATGTGGTAAACACATGATACAGTAAACACATGCTACGGTAAACACATGCTATGGTAAACACATGCTACGGTAAACACATGCTACGGTAAACACATGCTATGGTAAACACATGCTATGGTAAAAATATT
Source organism: Octopus sinensis (assembly GCF_006345805.1). Lineage (NCBI taxonomy): Eukaryota > Metazoa > Mollusca > Cephalopoda > Octopoda > Octopodidae > Octopus > Octopus sinensis. The sequence goes on from NC_043015.1 coordinate 47,399,890, forward strand.
TGAGAGACTGGTGTGTTTTTGACTTTTGTTCGGTGTTGCATCAATTCTTTCCTGCAACGATTCTTCAGATAGGAATGGTGGGTGAGTAGAGGTTACAGGAATGTATGGGGTAAGAAATAGTTAGAGATATGGCAGAAGTGGGATGAGGTGGGGGCCGAATATATTGGATGATGAACAAGGGTTGCGGGGTGGTTGATGATAAACATGAGTTGGTGAAAAGGCAGAGGAAAGTAGGGAATGCTTGCAGAGATTTGGTAGGCTTGAGGTATAGATGTAGTGAATGATGGACAAAGATAAAGAGAGAGTAGGTGATGAATGGCAATACAAAAGAGGGGTGAAAGCGGAAGAATAACAATAATAGTACAGTAGACAGGGGAAGGATAAGAGAAAAAGAGTTGATGTGTGAGTGGGTAGGGTGCAATAGTGTGAGCGGAGAGGCAGATGTAGTGTATGAAGAGAGTAAGTGATGTATAGCAATGAAGAGGGAGAAATACTTTGGTTGCATATAAAGGTGATCAATGTAAAATGTGAGTGGAGAGGGCTAAAATCAAAAACGAAGTGCTTCTAGGTTGGGAGAAAGATAAATGGTATCACAGAAAATGATGATGATGAAATATGGAGTTCTTGCATGTTACTTATTGATCTCACTAGTGCTGGTGGCACAAAAGAAGTACCCATTGCACGTTGTAATGTGGTTGGCTGGTTGGTTGGTTGGTTGGTTGGTGTTATGAAGGACATCCAGTCATAGAAACCATGTCAAAACTGACACTGGAACTTGATGTAGTCCTGTGGCTTGCCAGATCTTGTCAAACCAACCAGCTCATATCAAAATAGAATACAGGAATTAAATGATGATGATGATGTTGATGATGATGATGATGATGATGATGACGACGACGACGACGACGACGACGATGATATTGATGATGATGATGATGATGATGACGACGACAACGATGACGATGATGATGACAATGATATTGATGTTGACAATGATGATGATGATGATGATGACGATGATGATGATGATGATGATGATGATAATGACGATGATGATGACGATGACGATTATGATGATGGTGATGATGATGATGATGATGATTAAAGTTTGTATTAAAAAAAGGACACAAAATAGGTCGGTGATATCATACCATCAGCGCAAAACCAGGAACATTATGTATCAAAACTTTTAAGGACTTCTGTTGGTTTACAACCAATTGGTTGTCTTGGATGTTTGGTGTTTTAGGGAAATAATTGAGGTATTGTGGTTTTGGCTTCTTCGGTTCTTCATTAGTTTTAGAGTAAGTAATATGAGGTCTTTTGGTAGTCATTCTGATTTAGAGATGTAATCAGACACCTGAATATTAAAAACATGTTTCATTAAGAAAATCAGATATTTATTGTCATGGAGGAATTTCTGTAAATAAACTTTTGATGCCAAAGATTTTAAAACAAAAAAAATATTTAACCTTTAATCATTCTGTCAAATGTAATGCTTATTTAAGAAAGGCGGCGAGCTGGCAGAAACGTTAGCACGCCGGGCGAAATGCGTAGCCGTATTTTGTCTGCCATTACATTCTGAGTTCAAATTCCACCGAGGTCGACTTTGCCTTTCATCCTTTCGGGGTCGATAAATTAAGTACCAGTTATGCACTGGGGTCGATGTAATCGACTTAATCCATTTGTCTGTCCTTGTTTGTCCCCTCTGTGTTTAGCCCCTTGTGGGTAGTAAAGAAATATGTAATACTTATTTATTCATATTGTATTGAATTAATCATACATTATCTTGTTTCATAGCGAAGGGCTTCTGACTTTTGATTTGTATTGCAGTAGGATTAAACATAGACCAGACAATTTCTTTTTATAGAACTTTCCAATTTCCTACTGATAATGAACACAATAATATGTATTAAGATTATACAGATTTCTTCATGTTGTATGTACAATGATGATAAACAAAATTTTTAAGGCGCAGGAGTGGCTGTGTGGTAAGTAGCTTGCTTATCAATCGCATGGTTCCGGGTTCAGTTCCACTGCGTGGCACCTTGGGCAAGTGTCTTCTACTATAGCCTCGGGCTGACCAAAGCCTTGTGAGTGGATTTGGTAGACGGAAACTGAAAGAAGCCCATCGTATATATGTATATCTATTATATAAAATCCATTCTGTCTGTCTATGTGTGTGTGTCTTCTAGGATCTCGGGCATCCTTCATCCAATTGCGCTCAAATTTGATATGTAGATTCCGACGGTATCAAGGCATGTATAAGTCTTTAAAAAATTACAAAAACCAATTCCAGGCTAGAATGTGATCGATAAAGCCGTGGGAACATGCATTTGTACATGCAAGTACAATAGCTATTGTGATCGATACTACGCGTACACGAGAAAAATGCGCATGCAGTTTGCGCAAATAAAGCTGGCTGGCTTGAAAAACCCCCACAAAATGCAGTATATTTAAGAGACCAAAAAAGTAAGATGCAAAAGAGACATTTTCTTCAAACTTGGCATAAAGGAAGGAAAGACTATTTGGTTCCTCAAGAAGTTTTTTTTTTGGATAAAATCGTTTTTCTTTGGAATAGTAAAAAGTCTATCTTTATTTCTTCTTTTGCTGGTGTCTCAAATTTAGATTAAATAAGTGTTTCTCAAAGGGGAGGCTTATGGGATGGACGGACAAGTTGTTTTGAGAAAATTCGGTTTAAATGTTTGACAACTCAGCACCGTCCATTGGCTGGGGGGGTGTTTTGCTCGTATAGATATATATATATATATATGTATGTATGTGTGTGTATATGTTTGTGTGTCTGTGTTTGTTCCCCCAACATCGCCTGACAACTGATGCTGGTGTGTTTACATCACTGTAACTTAGCAGTTCGGCAAAAGAGACCGGTAGAATAAGTACTAGGCTTACAAAGAATAAGTTCTGGGGTCGATTTGCTCGACTAAAGGCGGTGCTCCAGCATGGCCCTAGTCAAATGGCTGACACAATTAAAAGAGTAAAGAGAGTATATCTACACAAAAACTCCCACCCCTCCGACTTTGTTTCCTCATATCTTCCAGGAAAATTAATATCTTTTATCAGTTACTAAAAATACGCTTCAGATATTGTGTAGATTCCGATTATATTGGAAAAGAAAAAGAAAAATGCCGTGCGTGAGGAGAGGAGTTTCGGAAAATTCACATGAATCGGTTTTGTTTCCTGATGACTTTTTTTTTTTTAATGGGTATTTCTGAATGAAATTTTCTTCATGTATCTTTCAGAGCGTGTAGATTACGATTATATCGTAATTTAATACGAAAAACAAAAAAATTAATGGGTTTGCACACGTACATACTGACACACATCAGATATATACAAAAGGAAACTTGAAATTTGGGGTAAAAATATGATGTGTCAAATTCTCATGTAATCGTAATTTGCACACCCTGAAAAGCATTTGTAGAAAATTTAATAACGAAATACCCATTTTTCCGAAAGTTATGAGGAAACAAATCGAATTTTTTGAAATTCTTGTCCCCACTCTTGGAAAAATATTTTTCATAACAAATTTCAATATAATAAGGATCTACACCATATGCAGCATATTTGTAGAAAATTTTATAGAAAAAATATTTATTTTTCTGGAAGTTATGAGGAAACAAAGTCGGGGTGGGGGGCGACCACTTCAGTAGTTATTCCCCGTAGTTATGGCAACATGTGCGCGAGTTTACATACATACGTACATAGTACCCGTGTATTGTGTGTGTGTACGTGTGTGTGTGCGTGTGTGTGTGTGTGTGTGTGTGTGTGTGTGTGTGTGTGTGTGCGTGTGTGTGTGTGTGTGTGTGTGTGTGAAAAAATCAATTAAAACTTTTATTTCGATACATAAAAAACTTGGCGTCGTTAATATAAAAGGTGCGTGACAACGAAATATAATTAAAGACGCACAATTGCTTCGTAAACTAATCAATATGTCAATTTGGTTAATTGCAATATTTCTACCAAGTTATATGAAACGAGATGTGCTTCACTATGACTGTCATATACCAATAATAAGTAGTCTATGATATCGAAAAAAACAGAAATAATATTACCTTTGTAGTAGCGTCTTAAACTGTATTCGGAAACAGGTTCCATGTTGTAATTAGCTGTTGCTAGGTAACAATATGTAAATATTGCTTTTTTTTCTTCCCAGAATGCAAATGGATTTTTCTTTAAAAAAAGACCCCCATTTATTTCAGCGATCTTTTACGTAGATAAACATTGTTTTTTTTTTCTTCTGTGAGATGTATAAATATTAATATCTAAGAGTATGCAAATGTAAATAGCCAAAGTTGTCCTCTTCGTGACGGATAGCTTATTAAAAGTGGGTGGGTAATAATAAAATCTGTTAACTTTGCGACTTTTCAATTCTCCACCCACCTTCACGTTTTAAAAATATGGAGATAACAATTTTCAAAAACTAAAAAGTTCTTTTCAATTTAAAAACACTTTCCTTCTCTCTTCAAAAATACTCCACCGGCTCGCCTTCAAAAAGTTTTGAAACTTGTCTTTCATTTACACGCGTGTTGCCGAATGCTGATCGATAGGCAGCAGACGACGGGACTTAAGCCTGAAGGTGGTCGCTCGATATGCTAGAAACAACAGCCAAATGGCCTTCGTACTGCGTGTTTCTTAAGTCTTATAAAATGAAGACAACATTGGCTAATCTGATGCATGGATCTTTTCGGTTTGAACGGCAGTTTTTAAAAATAATTTCCACGTAACTAAACACTTTTAAACTTCGTATACTGGTAGAATGTGTTTATAAAACATCTTTTTCTCTTGGCTTTATTGAGAAAATTCTATAGTTTGTAAGATATTTGTTGTTGTTTTTTCTTCAATTTCTGCAATTTCAACCAATCAATGACGTCTATTGGGGTGAAAACATTTTGTGCCATATGAATATGTCGAGAAACAGATTGGGTTTATTTACATTTCTGAAGAAAAAAAGATACCCTTCCCCCACCCCTAACTCTAACCCTAAAACAGATTGAGATGCAATAGATCGATACTAGGGTCATAATTATGGGTGACAATTTCATATGACACTGCTAGAAAAAACTGCCGTTCAAACCGAAAAGATCCTGATGCATTTTTATGGCTGTTGGTTGGGTGGAATCTTTTCCGTTTAAGATACAGGGCTCCATGATTTTATTGAGAATTTTTTCGGCTGTGTGGTAAGAGACCCTGACGGGCCTTCGCAGGTGGCTGCGAAGGTCATGAGGGAGAACGACCTGTTCATGATAATGGGCTCCTTCCCCCAAGGATACCTACAGATTAATGTTAAATTGGCCCGACTTGGAGCCGTCCAGGTGTTTTGCTGAAGCGAGAAGTCTGGTCGGGCAAGAAGATTATTTTATTGATTGCTTAATGGACTTGTGTAAGAGGTCTATTGCCTCCTTAAAGTGTTATTCTGTAAGAGGTTTGTTGCCTCAAAATGTTTTATAAAAGTACAATGTGCTCGGGTATACAGCAATCGGCGGGCGTTGCTGTTGCCCTCGTAATTATCATATCGTTAATCATTCCATCTCATTATGTCCGTTTCCAGCCCGCAGCTTCCTTTCTTTGTAAGGCCCTTCTGGCCAATTAAATGAATGAAAGAAGCTTGCTTTCCAACCACATGGTTCCGTGTTCAGTCCCACTGCGTGACACCTTGGGCAAGTGCCTTCTACTATAGCGTTGGGCCGACGAAAGCCTTGTGAGTGGATTTGGTTGACGGAAGCTGAAAGAAGCCCGTCGTATGTATATGTGTGTGTGTATATATATATATATATATATATATATATATATATATATATATATATGTATGTATGTATATATATATATATATGTATGTATGTATGTATGTATGTATGTATGTATGTATGTATGTATGTATGTATGTATATATTTATGTATGTATGTATGTATGTATGTATGTATGTATGTATGTATGTATGTATGTATGTGTTGTTTGAGTCTGTGTTTGTCCCTCACCATCGTTTGACAACCGATGTTGGTGTGTTTACGTCCCCGTCACTTAGCGGTTCGACAAAAAGACACCGATAGAATAAGTACTAGGCTTACAAAGAATAAGTCCTGGGGTCGATTTAGTCGACTAAAGGTGGTGCTCCAGCATGGCCGCAGTCAAATGACTGAAACAAGTAAAAGAGTAAAAGAGTTATGAGTATATGGTAAAATGTTTGGTTCCAAACCACTCGATTCCAGTTTCAATCCTTCTGCGTGGAACCTTGGACCAGTGTTTTCTACAGCCCCGTACCGACCAAAATCTTGTGAGTTAATTTGGCAGACAGAAACTGCGTGAATCCCGTCATATTCACATGCTGTTACCTATCGATTTATGTGCTTCGAGATTTACTGTTCCGAAAAAAGAATGTATGTATGTATTATGTATGCATGTATGCGCGTGTGTCTTTGTGTTTGTGTCTTTTTACCAAACGTTTGATAACCGGTGTTGGTTTGTTTACCTTACAAAACATCAGACCGATAAAGTAAGTACCAGATAAATATTCGAGTAAAATTATTTGTAGCGCTTAGTGAAATACATTATCTCTCTTTAAGAGATATCATACAAATGCAGACGTGGCGTATAACAGCCGGCCTTCGGCTGCTTAGACCCAGTTGTATCCGCTGCTCTGATAGGTTGGTTTTGGTGCAGTTTTAACTCTTGCCTTATTTCGCGCCAATGTGTAAACCAACCAATCGCAACCTTCTGATAAGGTACCGTGACACTGTTTTTCTAAAGCTCGTTTGAGCCAACTAATCTCTTTAAAAACTAGTCACAACAAACCATTACTGGTCTTTGGTCCTAGACCATTGACCACAGAGCATCTAGCGACAGACAGTTCCAGCGATCGCAACACCAACGCCACTGCAGTATTTCAGGACTTTTCTCCACCGTTGCATTCACCACCATCGTCTACATCAATACGTACGCAGCAACATCGCCCAGGTTTACTACACGCTGTTTGTGAATACTCACCAAGGTTAACAGCCAACTCTACCTGCGAGAACTTTCTGTACCAAGTAACCCGGCACAGCATTGATGTCACAACCGCTACACGACATATGTTCAACCAGCATTTGTCTTGTGACCCCAACTTCATTGTTATAGAACTATGACTATTGCGTTTCTTACTACGAACTGGTATTTTTATCTTTTACCTTGTGTCTGATCTATTTTTAGCGTCCTGAGAGACTCATGTCTAGGCTCTGTATCATGTCTCACAGGCATACACCTTGTTTGTACTTATAACGCACACACGTACACAGACACTCTGCTACCCACATGTCAACACCTAAATAAAACCTTTCTCTTGCATTTTACGGTTGTGTTTTCTCCTTATTCATTTTGGCACTTACTTTGGCTTTCATTGTAAGGCGACTGTGCGGCGTTTAAAAAGAGACATTCAATCGTCACCATCTCCTTTCGCACGGTCGTTCTACATATTAATAGAGAAACGAAAAGAAACTTTGGAAACAGCAACGCCACCACAGAATCGATCTATTGACCCTAGAACCGATCTATTGCATTTCAATCTATTTTAGGGTTAGGGTTAGGGTTAGGGGTGGGGGAAGGGTATCTTTTTTTTCTTCAGAAATGTAAATAAACCAAATCTGTTTCTTAAACGAGGGACATATTCATACGGCACAGAATGCTTTTTAACTCAATAGACATCACTGATTGGTTGAAATTACAGAAATTGAAGAATAAAAAAAACAAATATCTTACAAACTATAGAATTTTCTCAATAAAGCCAAGAGAAAAAGATGTTTTATAAACACATTCTACCAGTATACGAAGTTTAACATTTTTTAGTTACCTAGAAATTATGTTAAAAACTGCCGTTCAAACCGAAAAGATCCGATTACTGTATATATATAAACCCATAGTTGTCATAAAGGGGAAGTTGTTCTCTTGTGGCGAACACAAAACCGATAAGCATAACTACATTCGAATTTGCCGAAATATATTAAGAATAAATATGCAAGACAGCGTTGTAACGAGTTAATCAATCATTTTTGCTATTTCGCATAAAATTGCCTTCGGAAGCAAATGTTGCTCTGTCCATTTTATTTTGATATTGTAGATCTATTAATCCGTTTGTCTGTCCTTGTTTGTCCTCTCTGTGTTTAGCCCCTTGTGGGTAGTAAAGAAATAGGTACTTCGTCTGTTTTTACGCTTTGAGTTCAAATTCCGCCGAGGTCGACTTTGCCTTTCATCCTTTCGTGGTCGATAAATTAAGTACCAGTTGCGTACTGGGGTCGATCTAACCGACTGGACCCCACTCCCCAAAACTTTCGGACCTTGTGCCTAGAGTAGGAAAGAATATTCTAGATCTATCTTTTGTTAATAAAATAGAACGTGACAAAATGTATAGTTATTGAATTCCTTAGAAATTCAATGTTTGCTTTTAACTGGTTGTGCAGACTATGACCAAAGACTCAACGGAGTCGTACTATTATATTTCAATGAAAGATCTATTAAATAAACAATGATGTCACTACGAATATGCTGCCTGTCAATAAAAAGAGCTTTATAAAGTTAGTTGTAGTCCACTCCCAAATGATTATCATAAAAGAAAAGTATTTTTTATTTTCTTTTTGAATGATACAGTATTATATCCGCTGATGTTTGTTTGGTTATATTTCTTTTTTCATTTTGGCACAAGGCAAGCAGTTTTGAGAGTAGGGGATAAGTCGACCCCAGTACTTGACTGGTACTTTTATTTTATCGATTCTGAGAGGATAGAACCAAAAGTTGACCCTGGTAGAACATGAAGTGTGGATGTAAAACCAGAAATGCCACTAAGAATTTACTCCGGAACGTTAACGATTCTGCCAGCCTGCCAACTTCTCATAATTTTTTTTTTGTTTTTTTTTTTCTGTTAATGTTAGAATTTGTGTAGGGTGGCGAGCTGGCGAGCTGAAGCCAATTGTGTAAGTGGCTGAGCACTCCACAGACACGTGTACCCTTAACGCAGTTCTCGGGGATATTCAGCGTGACACAGAGAGGGACAAGGCCGGCCCTTTGAAATACAGGTACAACAGAAACAGGAAGTAAGAGTGAGAGAAAGTTGTGGTGAAAGAGTACAGCAGGGATCACCACCATCCCCCCTGCCAGAGCCTCGTGGAGCTTTAGGTGTTTAGAAGCATTTTGTCCGCGTTTACGTTCTGAGTTCAAATTCCGCCGAGATCGAGCTTTATCTTTTCGGGGTCAATAAAATAAGGGATCTTTACCTTTTGACCGACAGATTTAAAAAATAATTTTTTGTAACTCAACACTTTCAAACTTCGGACACTGGTAGAATCTGTCATATAAAACATTTTTTACTCTTAGTAGTTTTGAGAAAAGTTATTTCACGTTAAAGTTGTCGTATTTCGGTAATTTCAACCAATCAATGACGTGTATTCAGCTGAATAAAATTACTGCCGTTGTTTGTCAACAACTATCGGCGGTGTATTTTTCGTTTGTCACTCTTATTTATGACATCATTCGTGCGTTTGTACTGGTTTTAGCTTTAAGATTTTAGGGTTGGGATTTTAGGGAGTTCTTGTTGACAAACAACAACAGTAATAGTGAAAGTGCTAAGCGTCATGCTTATAACACTGGAAGATAAACTGGCTACGATAAAACGCCATGAAAAAGGTGAGAAAGTGGTAGCAATTGCACGATCTCTTGGGATGAGTCGGACAACTGTATCGACGATTGTACAAAACAAGATTTTAGCACATATCAAACTATGTATTATTGAAAATGTGGAGGCACAATGGCCCAGTGGTTAGGGCAGTAGACTCGCGGTTTCGATTCCCAGACCGGGCGTTGTGAGTGTTTATTGAGCGAAAACACCTAAAGCTCCACGAGGCTCCGGCAGGGGATGGTGGTGATCCCTGCTGTACTCTTTCACCACAACTTTCTCTCACTCTTACTTCCTGTTTCTGTTGTACCTGTATTTCAAAGGGCCGGCCTTGTCACTCTCTGTGTCACGCTGAATAATCCCCGAGAACTACGTTAAGGGTACACGTGTCTGTGGAGTGCTCAGCCACTTGCACGTTAATTTCACGAGCAGGCTGTTCCGTTGATTCGGATCAACCGGAACCCTCGTCGTCGTAACCGACGGAGTGCTTCCATCCATTATTGAAAATGCCTTCATAAATAAAGTACAGGACTGGGAATGGTTATTATCGGTTTAGCCTAGAGACAAGTAAATTCGGCCTAGCCTAGAGACAAGTTAATTCTACTGAAGTCGATTTTCGACTTAAGTCGCGTCTCCTGAAGCCAATTAACGACGTAGGGTGAGGCACGCCTGGAGTTGATTTGTTCGACTAAAACCTGCAATGTAAATCCATTCGATGAACAGAGGTTAATAACCAGATTCGGTTTGATAAGGTCGAGAAATAGCTTAGAAGCCTGTGCTGCAGCAGGGCATAACCTAGCGACCAAAACTTGGAAATTATTAAAAGAATGACGCAGACACACAGACACCCATGCACACACACGCAAACACGCCTGTA
>NC_043015.1:47415422-47430422 GCF_006345805.1 Octopus sinensis
TTGTACAGTTACATTTATTAGGTCTCCTTCTGTGTATCGGGCTGCTATTATCCCGTTAGCATATTTACCGCCTGCTTCGTTTTCACGTGGGCCATCGAGTCGATCGCCACACACCCCACATTTTCCATGAAATTTTTCCCACAACGCCTGGAACAAACAAAAAAATAAAAACAGAAGATAAATTGTAATGAGAAACCTTTAAGCAAGAATATCACAAGACCGTTACAAAACCATATCACAAAAACAAAATTAAAGTAGTTTCTCTTTCCACCAATGTTCACTGCATATTTTATATGAAAATCTTTCAGATTAAAACTAAGATTTTTAAAAAGATTTTAATAGTCAATAGTTTTGAAACTTCATTTCATAGTATCATCGCAATTTCATTGAAATATAAAATGTTTCTATCGCTTAATGTGCGTCAGATGAATAGATATGTAGTGGATCTTGCAAGCATGAAATGGATTCGATCCACCATAGCCAAATTTAAATTAACACTGCAACAGAACTTTTCCCACGGTGGAACAATGGTTTTTCTGTGACAGCAGTTTGACATTCGCCAGATTGCCTTTAGTTAGGCCGAAATAATGTCTTCACCACTTGACCCTTTCTAATCTCTTCTACTTCACCAAAAGCTAGAATTAAGATAACAAAACCACCAACTAAATCTATTGTTCTCAATTATATATCTATCCTTCTGGGTAGTTATAAAAGCAAGAACACCCCAAGCAAAAATCAGTCGGTGGCGACTCAACGAGTTCTCTCACATGGTGACGACTCAATGACAACGAAGTCTGGCTGACCAGCTAGAACCTTGGTCAGAGGGAGAAATGAAGTTTACTGTCAGCAACTGTGAGACAACACCTTACAACTCTCACTAGCTCTAATTCTGTTCTCTTACAACATCATTCTATCTCTCTCTGTAATTACTATTAAACAATGAAAAGGACACAAACACAAACTTTACTTCGCATGCTTTTGGATTTATCATAACCTGCCCGTCGGGGCAAGGTATTGTAACGTAACGGTAAATATTTCCTTAAGGCTTCACATCGTAAAACATGGCATTATAACAATAAATTTTTGTCGTTACAACTGCTAACTTCGACATTTCATATTATTGTGTACCTAATCAACCTTACCCGTTACAATTAGTAACTACACTAATTAAAACTTAACCTTTAGAGTTGATGACCCTCAACTTCAATTAAAAACTTTATCGTTACAGATACAACAAATAAGCCGGATACATGTGAACACCAATAGAAACCAACCTCTTCAGAACGATGACAGTTTTCATAACAAACAACTTTTGCATACACGAACAATATGGAATAACGTCTATTTTACTATGTCTTTTAGTTAGAAGAAAAAGCAGTACCCATGACTGCTGTAGGATCTCCGAAGGAAGAGGAAGGAGATGGATCGGGCGTGCTGATGATGAAGAAGACAATGTGCTGTTGAAATGTCCGCCACGTTCACCTGACCTGACAACTTCCGATCTTTTTTCTCTGGGGCTATGTGAAGGGCCTGGTCTATGTCCCCCCCCCCCACTTCCTGCAAACCTAGATGAACTCGAGCAAAGAATCACTACCGCAATGGAGACTGTTACCCAAAACAAGCTGCAGCGTGTTTGGGAGGAGCTGGACTACCGACTCGACGTGTGCCGTGTATCAGGCGGTGCACATATCGAACATTTGTGAAATCGGTCATGGAATCCTCATACCATTGAATTTCTCACTGAAATTTGGAGGAATAAATCTTATGTTGCTCAACATTATACCTGTTTAGTTTCAATTGCTTTGACTATGTAGTTTCTGTGATATTTAAATCTCAAATGATATCGAACTTTTTTAACCACCCGGTATATATACATATATATATATATATATATATATATATATATATATATATATATATATATATATATATATATATATATATATATACATATATACATATATATATATATATATATATATATATATATATATATATATATATATAATATATATATATATATATATATATACATATATATATATATATATTATATTATATTAAATTAGAGATAAAACCACTATCAGGCAAATCAAACAGTGAAAATCATAAGCCAATACATAGAAATAAAATTAATTAAAAAATATATAAAAATTCGGTTGTCAAGCGATGTTGGGGGGACAAACACAGACACACAAATACATACACATACACACACATACACACACACACATACATATATATATATATATTTATATATACGACGGGCTTCTTTCAGTTTCCGTCTACCAAATCCACTCACAAGGCTTTGGTCGGCCCAAGGCTATAGTAGAAGACACTTGCCCAAGGTGCCACGCATGTGGTTGATAAGCAAGCTACTTACCATATCTATATCTATATATATATATATATATATATATATATATATATATATATATATATATATATATATATATATATATGTATGTATGTATATTTATATATATATATATATATTATATATATATATATGTATGTATCTGTATGTGTATAAAAATAGGCGCAGGAGTGGCTGTGTGGTAAGTAGCTTGCTTATCAACCACATGCGTGGCACCTTGGGCAAGTGTCTTCTACTATAGCCTCGGCCCGACCAAAACCTTGTGAGTGGATTTGGTAGACGGAAACTGAAAGAAGCCCGTCGTATATATATATATGTGTGTGTGTGTGTGTGTGTGTGTGTGTGTGTGTGTTTGTTTGTGTGTCTGTGTTTGTCCCCCCAACATCGCTTGACAACCGATGCTGGTGTGTTTATGTCCCCGTCAACTAGCGGTTCGGCAAGAGAGACCGATAGAATAAGTACTAGGCTTACAAAGAATAAGTCCTGGGGTCGACTAAAGGTGGTACTCCAGCGTGGCCGCGGTCAAATGACTGAAACAATTATATATATATATATTGATAAAAATGGTAAGATATATATATATATATATCACCGTTACCGACCAGGCTATCAGATGTTGCAACACATCGCTGGTCACAATGCGCTTCGCATTGTTTTAGCCTTCAAATGACGCCACCCCGCTGGCTAAGCGAGCAGGCCAATATATATATATATATATATATATATATACTGTTGTGTCTTGGGAGAGTCATTTTCTCTTTGTGCCTTATAATTTAACACACTCACCGGTAAATTTTCCACTTATTTCTTATTTTTATTTATTTATAAAAATAAAAATAAAAATACTTTTAGGGTTAATAAAGTGATGCACCAGTCACTTACGGGGTCGACGTAATCGATTAACTTCTGGCTCTCAAAAAAATTGCTGACCTTGTATTTAAATTCTTTCAGCTACAGGAAAAAGGCCTGAAATTTTGCAAGGAGAGGCTAGTCGATTGTATCGACCCAAGAGCTCAACTGGTACTCATCTTATCGACCCTCGGAAAAAATGAGAGGTAAAGTTGACTTCAATGGGATTTGAATTCAGAACGTTAAGTCGGATCCATGTACCTAAATTAGAAGCAGATATTAAGGAGCGGTTATGCGATAAAATTGATAAGATCCAGATAAAACCCCTTCCATGTCTTTAGTTACGTGCCTTAACGCCCGCAGAACAAATACCTATTTCTTTACTACCCACAAGGGGCTAAACACAGAGGGGACAAACAAGGACAGACAAACGGATTAAGTCGATTACATCGACCCCAGTGCGTAACTGGTACTTATTTAATCGACCCCGAAAGGATGAAAGGCAAAGTCGACTTCGGCTGAATTTGAACTCACAACGTAACGGCAGACGAAATGCCTATTTCTTTACTACCCACAAGGGGCTAAACACAGAGGGGACAAACAAGGACAGACAAACGGATTAAGTCGATTACATCGACCCCAGTGCGTAACTGGTACTTATTTAATCGACCCCGAAAGGATGAAAGGCAAAGTCGACCTCGCCGGAATTTGAACCCAGAGTATAAAGACAGCCGAAATACAGCTAAGCATTTCGCCCGGCGTGCTAATGTTTCTGCCAGCTCGCCGCCTTCCGCAGAACCAATACCACCGGGTTCGACTTTTTTTTCTTTCCCGTATCGATAAAATGAATTCTATCAAAATATGGCGATTAATGCCAATATTAAAAATCGCTGTTATTAAGATGGCAGAGCTGTAGAAACAATATCGCGCTAGGCCGACAGTTTTGCCGTATTTAACTTCAATTCTGAGTTCAAATCCCACCAGAATTGATAGTGGACTTATTTCTCAGACATCGATAAAATAAGTTATCGACCTGTTATGTGCTGGCATCAGATCTACAATAAACAGCCCAATAAATTTGTGTGCGTGTATGAAATTCTTATGTCTGCTGTGAAATGTAGCCAAGATATAAATTATTTAGTTTAAAATTTCTTCTTGTGTAGGCTATGTACTTTATTCGCAGCGAGTTGATGGAAGAAGCGGTTCTGGTAAAATACTAAAGCCCGCTAACGTTTTGACTATTTTTATTATATTTTTGTTAAGTTCTTGGCAAACTGGTTGCTGTCCACTTTGATTCCCAAATGGAGTTTTTCCATTTTGTCATTAATATTTTAAAAACATTAACATCTATGACCAGCCTTTTTGCCACGTTCTTCAAAATATTAGGTTTTGTGTTTATATGCGGAGTGATAATGCATGTATAGACTGAAAAATGAATAAATGCATGGGCATAGACGAATGATACGTGCGAAAATGTGATTATGTATATATATATGAACGAGCAAAACGCCCCCCGTCCAATGGACGGTGCTGAGTTGTCAAACATTTAAACCAAATTTTCTCAAAATAACTTGTCCGACCGTCCCATAGACCTCCCCTTTGAGAAACACTGATTTAACCTAAATTTGAGACATCAGCAAAAGAAGAAATAAAGATAGACTTTTTTTCTATTCCAAGGAAAACGATTTTACAAATGCACGTTCCCACGGCTTTATCGATCGCATTCTCACTTGGAATCGATTTTTGTAATTTTTTAAAGATTTATACACGCCCTGATACCGTCGGTATCGACAAATCAAATTTGAGCGCAATCGGATGGAGGATGCCCGAGATCCTAGAACACACACACACACACACACACACACACACACACACACACACACAGAACGGATTTTATATAATAGATTAGCAAATCGGTATGTTCCGGACTATTTTACATTTCGAGATTTCAATCGTACAATACCTCTGCTGCCCACCCTAAAAACAAAACTGGCAAATGTTATATTAATAAACTATATTTATATTTATGATTTTATGAACCATGCATGTTATATAAGAAACGCGTTTGAAAGTATTTGTAAATACATTAACCATTATATAGACGTAAATCATAAACTGGATCTTTTCGGTTTGAACGGCAGCTTTTTCTAGCGGTATCATATGAAATTGTCACCCATAATTATGACCCTAGTATCGATCTATTGCATTTCAATCTATTTTAGGGTTAGGGTTAGTTAGGGTTAAGGGTGGTGGGAGGGTATCTTTTTTTCTTCAGAAATGTAAATAAACCCAATCTGTTTCTTAAACGAGGGACATATTCATACGGCACAGAATGCTTTTTAACTCAATAGACGTCACTGATTGGTTGAAATTGCAGAAATTGAAGAAAAAAAACAACAAATATCTTACAAACTATAGAATTTTCTCAATAAAGCCAAGAGAAAAAGATGTTTTATAAACACATTCTACCGGTATATGAAGTTTAAAATTTTTTAGTTACCTAGAAATTATGTTAAAAACTGCCGTTCAAACCGAAAAAATCCCATAAACTTAATTGTTTAGCAGATCAACAAAAAATATTGCTTGTAAAATTTAAGTAAAGAAAAACTGGAGAACTTACAGAAAAGCCACCGCAGTAAATTTGATTGTCGTTATAATTAATAGGATTGGGAAAACCAAAACGCCACATACTAGAGCGGCTGGCGGGATCAACCAATCGGCCATGAGCTGTAACATAATGACTCTGTAACAGAACTAATATTAAGAAGATTAGCGTTTGTACTATTGGCATGTTTCTGCTTCGGTCAGCTAGTGGATTCACAATGCTTTGCTTCTCGTAGAAAATCCCTTTTTATTTAGATA
This sequence comes from Octopus sinensis, assembly GCF_006345805.1. NCBI lineage: Eukaryota > Metazoa > Mollusca > Cephalopoda > Octopoda > Octopodidae > Octopus > Octopus sinensis. The sequence continues at coordinate 47,421,511 of NC_043015.1, forward strand.
TTAAGAGGTCAAGGTGAACCTTTCATAACGCTGCCTATCGGATTCCAAAACCACAGAAAGGCATAATTGACCTTTGTGTCATTCTGGTATTATGTGAGTGATGTATTGTAAACGTCTGATATCTATTGAATTTTACATACATTTGATTCAGTACCAGCAGCAATTGTACACATTTCTGAGTTGTTATACAAGGAAAGGTTGCTTAACAAATATATATTACGACTGATTCAACAACATAAAACAGACTAGGGCCGGTTTTTACAAATCATATTAAATCTATTCAATCAAGAAATTGTAGTAATATATAATAATAATAAAGATAAAAGAAATAAATACATCAAACAAATCAAACTTTATGAAATACGAACGAAGACAAGCCCACCGTTAGACGGAATGTAAACAAAGCTATTATTTCAAAATGATTTGAATAAAGTAAATAAAGAAATAATAAAGTACTTTATGATGATAATAATAATAATAATAATATAATAATAATAATAATAATAATAATAATAATATAATAATAATAATAATAATAATAATAATAATAATAATAATAATAATAATAATAATAAATAATTTAATAATAATAAGAATAATAATAATAAAATGAGCTAATAATAATAATAATAATAATAATAATAAAATAATAATAATAATAATAATAATATAATAATAATAATAATAATAATAATAATAATAATAATAATGATAATGATAATAATAATAATAATAATAATAATAATAATGATAATAAATAATAATAATAATAATAATAATAATAATGCTTATAATAATAATAATAATAATAATAATAATAATAATAATAATAATAATTAAATAATATAATAATATAATAATAATAATATGATAATAATAATAATAATAATAATAATAATAATGATAATAATAATAATAATAATATAATAATAATAATAATAATAATAATAATAAGGTTTTAGTGCTATTAGAGGTAACCATAGAACCTAAAACTTATGACAAAAATCATAAAAGTAAAGCTATGTTGTTAGATAATCAAATAAATGCCAGCGCAAGGAAGTGGAGATAAAAACCCTTACCAACACCAGAATTAAATAATAACGTCGTGAAGAACTAACCAATCCCAGACAAACAAATTTTCATCGACATTTCCTCTCTCTCTCTCTCAAATTTCCTCAATGTTAGATTAAAATAAAGGAGTGAGTTATCAAATATTCAAATATCAACACGAAAATAAAAAGGAAAACTTTGGGGAGCGTACGGGCTGCATAAAAAAAAGAATATAATACATGAAGGGTCTCTATAGAAAATACAGGTAGAAAACTTTTCTGATATGTTTATTGATTTGTTTATTTTAATTATATTTATTTTGAATATGGTAGGGTCAGGCAGAGGCGGGTGGGGTTGCAGTACCAATGAATTTAGCTGACATTCCGAGAAAAGTGACGAACGAAATTTGTTTAGTGGGTGCAAACCCGAGTGCAAAGCTTTTTATTCGATTTTTTCAATCTTAATATCAAAACAAACACAGACATAATTATTATTATATTTGTACATCAATCAAACCAGATAAAACCAATAATGGAAAAGTAATGTTTCAAATCAATCCAAAAATATTTCTACCTTCGTTCGTTTTGACGATGAACTTTTACAAAAGGTTAGACAAAGCGTTTTCATAACCCCGAAAAAAAACTTAAGGGGTCCGCTTGTTACCCCAGTAGCCGACAACTACAGGGAAAACTTGAACAAGAAGGGAATTCCAGAGAATTGATGTTTGGGGGTAACCGGAATGGACAGAGGGGCCTGGGAGCATGAAAGATTACAAGCGACGAGAAAGGTGGCGAAATGGGAAGATCGTTAGGGCACCGGGCAAAATGCTCATCGGCATTTCTTCTTGCGTTCTGAGTTCAAATACCACCGAGGTCGACTTCGCCTTTGATCCATTCCGGGTTGATAAAATAAGTACCAGTTAAGTACTGGGGTTGATATAATTGATTTACTCCTTCCCTAAAACTGCTGTCCTTATGCCAAAATTTGAAGACGTTATATGCGACATCGAGAAGAAAGAAAGACAAATATGTCTGTGGAGTTTGGGTAGTGATGGAAGGCAACGTAGTGTGGCGTAGACTCGGGTGAAGTTCCTCTCTCCCATTTATTATATATATATATATGTACACGTGCATTCGAACGTAGCAGGGAACAGCAAGCCTTTGGCCACTATTTGGATCCTGTTGTGTCCTTATTCTAATTGGCTGGTAATGGCGCAATTTGTCTCTTACTCGGTTGTGCCAACTTGCCGCGCATAACCAGTCGGAGGCTCTAAATAGAATGACATGGGACAGCATGTTCACTACCCTGTTTTAGTCTAGAGCTCCTTATAAAACAGCATTACGGAAACCTCCTTCTTCATCGCCACCATCATGTCCTTAACGTCGTCAGCATCATCTCTCTACGTACACAGCTCAGCAAGCAATTCACCCAGGTTCCAACAGTTCACTGTTCGTGAATTATTTCACTACGGATCAACAGTGAATATACGACCTGCATGAACTCCTGTACAAGTGACCCAGGCAGCAGTATCACAGCCACGACTTCATGTACGACATGTACCTGTAACCGGCTCAGCATCATGGCCACGACTTCTTGATACAGTATTTCAAATACTGTATACGACTGACTACGAACTGGTATTATCTTTCTTGTGTCTATGAGCTTACTTCTCACTTCGACGGCTATAGACTCTTTTACTGTTTTCTTCTTCATTGCCATCCTTAAATGTTCTTAACGCGCGCATACATCTATGCCTACACACACACATTTCTTGAGTTTAAAAGGGTCCCAAGTTCAAGCGAGTCTTATGGATCCTTGCCTGTTCTGCCATGCAAAGCTTGCATTTTCCACTCCTATTTATGTAGGTCCCCGGATGTTCTATAAACCTCTACTGGTGATTTCTTTAACAATTTAGCATTCATATTACACTGCCAAATGCAATGCTTGTTCATATTGTTTTGAATTCATCACGCATTATCTCGTAGCTTCGAGATTTTAATGATGCGATTGGTATTTTTAGAATGATAGTTTTGGGTAAGTGTGAGATGTTGGATCTTGCTGGTTTGAATATAAAACAGGTTGAGCATTTGGGCTGGATATGACTAGTTTAAATGCTAAAGGGTTAAAGCAGATACAAAAGCAGATGTGGACATATAGTAATACAGGAGAACAATGACGAAAAAATTCAAAGCTTCGAAAAGCTTTGTATAATGTTGTGATATAAATCCGTCCGTTCCTTTCCCATGTTATTTGAATAAACACAAAATATTTTTTTCTGTCGTAGCCTTTATATATATATATATATATATATATATATATATATATATATATATATATGTATGTATGTATGTATAAAAAAATACAAACTGGGACAAGAACGCAAAACATTTAGAAGACGATACAAAAAAAAACGGACGGGACATTCGAAGCCTTCAATCTTCAGTCAAGAACCGGATCATCCTTGCAATTTCGGCTGATTAATCTTGACATTGCTCTAATCTGGCCAGCCCCAAGGAAAAACTAAGCTAAGCGCATTAGATTCCTTGGAAGAAAGCTTCGAATGTATATATGTGTGTGTGTGTGTGTGTGTGTGTGCATGTGTGTGTGTGTGTGTGTGTGTATATGTATATATATATATATATATTGTTGTTTTTGTAGCTCTATTCTTCGCCTACAACTTTTGTGTATAGTTTTTGAAATTTGTATAAATTTTGTCTCTTTTGAGACCTATAGGGACGGAGTGCTAAGTAGGGAGAGAGAAAAAAAGCATTCCCAATATCTGCTTCTCTACGCTTTCTATAAAGTTTCCAATTCCATCTGAGCCGCTTGAGATATTTGCGCTGTGCAAATGGAAAGCTCTAAGACTGAAGGAAATGCACGCTTCAGGGAGGATAAAATCAATCTCACAAACTCCGGCCGACCCGTTCAGTTCAAAGAGGATCGATTGAACTAGTTTCATCTACAAGGATTTGCTCCATTTCACTAGAGAATCGGCCCGACAGATAAGAGGCTCTTGCGATATGGTCACCCGTCACCTTCACATGATGGTTAATGTCCAAAAACTCGGTGCACGGATACCTCACGTTCTGCACGAAAGACACAAACTCCAGACAAAGACGAATGAATTTATCTGACAACTAAACGATACTGAAAACATTGGAAGAAGTTATTGAAGTTGCAGGACAGTATATCTTGGACCTCGAAGATAAAGCAAGCAGCAATTACTTTAGAAATTTAAAACAGGGTATTACACACCCGATTTAAAAGTTCAATGGATAACATCGGATGTGAAACTATTCAGTAATTTTCTGAAAATCGATGAAAAAGACACATTAGACGTGAATATTACTAAGTTCAAATTTCTGGAGATACCATTATATCGAAAGGTCAAGCGGCAAAATCCTTACAAAGATTTGTTAGGATATTGAGCCATTTGGTCAGTTTTGGGGAAATATCTTTTAAAAATCCAAAATCTGTCGGACAACTTCTGGTCGAAAGAAGCGAGTAGAGATAGAAATTGCAACCGAGGACATTGTTAAAGAAACTGAATAATTTTGTGTTACACTAAAAGTTTAAGTTTTATGATTTCTCAACGAAACCAAAATGTCCCCGGCTCTAAGCTTAATTGAACTTATAATGAGTGAAAACATCTACATATCTAATTACATGTTACTTAGTCAAGATACATGCTGAGGAAAATGATATGATTTGCATTTGCGGGTAAATGCTTTAACAATTCGATATTGGATGTAGAAAACTCTCACCAACAACTCGCTTAATGATTTCCCTCTAATTTGACAAATACTCTTTACTCTTTTTACTTTTACTTGTTTCAGTCATTTGACTGTGGCCATGCTGGAGCACCGCATTTAGTCGAGCAAATCGACCCCAGGGCTTATTCTTTGTAAGCCTAGTACTTATTCTATCGGTCTCTTTTGCCGAACCGCTAAGTTACGGGGTACGTAAACACACCAGCATCGGTTGTCAAGGATGGTGTGGGGACAAACACAGACGCACTCAGACACACACACACACATACGCACACGCACATACATATATCGACGGGCTTCTTTCAGTTTCCGTTTACCAAATCGACTCATAAGGCTTTGCTCGGCCCGAGGCTATAGTAGAAGACACTTGCCCAAGGTGCCACGCAGTGGGACTGAACCCGGAACCATGTGGTTAGTAAGCAAGCTACTTACCACACAACAACACCTACGTCTTCATTACTAAGTTTTCAGAAATAGGTCTTATTAAAAGGCAGCAACTAATCCCGATCTAGTCCTAACCCCTCCAAGGGGTACTAAGGGCTGCATCGAAGATATGCATTGGAGAAGGTTGCCTCGGAGATCTACGTCGAAGGTCTGCATTGGAGAAGGTTGCATCGAAGGCTTGCACGTATTATATATATATATATATATATATAAAGGAAATGAAGAAAATACTGACAAAATAATTTAAGTAAAGGAGAGTGTATTTAATTAGGTGAAAGTTCTTTTTACCGGTTGCGCATTTGTTATGCTTATCAAAAGATATATTTTTAAGAGAGATAGAGTTCCTTTCTGATGGATTTTTTTCTCTTATCTGACTTTATGTTGGTTTTGCTGTCTCTTATATAAAATATATCTTTTTATAAGCATAACAAATGCGCAACCGGTAAAAAGAACTTTCACCTAATTAAATACACTCTCCCTTACTTAAATTATTTTGTCAGCATTTTCTTCATTTCCTTTTTTATATATCACAACTCGTGTTCCACATCTCCTTTTTTAAATAAATAAATATATATATATATATATATATATATATATATATATATACACACAATATAAATGCCACATTCTCTACTATATATATATATATTAATAATGAACCATGTAATTCACACTCTGGAAAATTTATTTGTAAAATGTTGTGAGTGGGTAAAATTTCCGAGGCTTCAACCTCACCCCACCCCGTTTTTCAGACCCCAAAAAGGGTTTTGTAGCATATTAGGAGGTGACAGGAATTCATTCAATGAAAGAGAAATTTTTTCCAATGATTCTGGGATATGGGGTGGGAGCTCCCTCGCCCTATCCCACCTTTTTTCCGAACCAAAATAAGAGATTTGCAGCATATTAAGAAGTCAGGAAACTTTCTTTTTTTATTTTTCTTAGTGAAAATCATGCGGGTGTTAATCTAAAAGTTTACCCTTTGTTTTTCTTTTGCGTCATTGCTAGACAGAGGACTTAACTCATGTTATCAAACTTACGGATTTCACCGACGTGGAAATTGGTGAAAGCTATGGTTGAAAAGCGATTTTTACCGCTATCCGCGAGTGCCTCGGGGATAGTAAGTTGATAAAAACATAGCCATAATCGTGACCAATGTCCTCCTAAAATTGGAGCGACATGAATGCTAATTTGTGGACATGCATAAATTACATTCACGTACACAAACACACACACACACACACACATCCTGCCTTTTATAGATATAGATAATCAGAACTTGAAACCGGAAGAATTGCTGCGAAGCAAGTTCCCAACGTGCTGACGATTTTGCCACCTTGCTGCCCTTGGCCTCGTGAACAATGCGAACGATAGTCTTGAAAAAAATATGAGATAGATAGATAGATAGATAGATAGATAGATAGATAGATAGATAGATAGATAGATAGATAGATAGATAGATAGATAGATAGATTAGGTGGAGAGACAGACAGTAGCAGCACCAGTAGTAGTGGTGGTGGTGGTGGTGGTGGTGGTGGTGGTGGTGGTAGTAGTAGTAGTAATAGTAGTAGTAGTAGTAGTAGTAGTAGTAGTAGTAGTAGTAGTAGTAGTAGTAGTAGTAGTAAATGTGCGGAACTTGTAAAAAAACAATGAGAGAGAGGGTGTGGTACTCAATATCATAGTTACAGAGTATCCGGTTCACGTGAATATTGTTCGAAGCCAGAAACTTGGGAGCTGTGAGTACCGGTTTATGTTGCAGACGAAGAGCGTTAACGGCCAAATAAGCAACAAACAATAGCTTTTTTTTATATATATTTCTTTCATTGTCGAACCTCTATATATATATGTGTACATATGTATGTATGTATGTATGTATGTATGTATGTATGTATGTATGTATGTATGTATGTATGTATGTACGTATGTATGTATGTATGTATGTATGAGCATTTATATCAGACCACCCATGAGCTGTATAGCTAGCTAAATTCAATGCCAGCTGCATTATAAAGTTGAAAAGGGAAAACAACGCCGCCATGTTAATACGCCGACAAAAGGATTTAAATGCTTTCCTCAAGGAATCACTTAATCCTATTAAATAAGAGAATACATGAACATTCTTTTGATTTCGCAAATACTTTTGATAAACATTGGTCTTATCTACATATTTGTTAAAATATTTATATTTTTCAACCGTCTCAGATAAGTAGTTGTTTATTGTTTATACCGTTTAAATAATTTTTTACATATTTGGAATGTATATAAGGCTGCGCCATTGCATGGCCGCAGTCTAATGACTGAAACAAGTAAGAGAATGAAAGAATAAAAGAATGAAAGAATATATATAGTGAGTCAAGGGCAGAGTGTTTCGTTCGTCAGCACTTATCAAAGCTAGCCTTTATGAAACCTATATATATATATGCAAAACAATACAAATACATAACATATTATATATATATATATATGTGTGTGTGTGTGTGTGTGTGTGTGTACATATACATTTATGTATATATATATGTGTGTGTGTGTGTGTGTGTGTGTGCGTGTGTGTGTGTGTGATAACTGAAGAAATGCGCTCCGACATCCGAAACTCGGAGTTTTATCATGGCTACCGAATAATTGTCACATATTATATTTACAGATAAATTCCTCTATTTACATAATATCGAGGTCTCTTTCATTCTTTTATTGTCTTGCCATTTCTATCAATATATATATATATATATATATATATATATATATATATTATATATATATATATATATATAATATATATATATATATATATATATATACACATACATATATATATATAGATATATATATATATACATATATATTATATTATATTTTATTTTATATATATATATACATATATTTTTATTATATATTTATATAACATACTGTTAATAAAAACCAGGATGTGTGTTGCGTTACGTTACTTAATAAGTGCAAAAATATATAGTAAATGCACACTTATTATATCTATATCTATATATCTATATATATAAAGGAAATCATTTATTTATTCGTCCATTTTTGCGAGGTTATGTCAATCGTCACGAACTACAATTAAGTACATTACTGGCGGAAATTTCAACATTGATGAAATTCTGTACATCATAACACACACAAACATCCACAATCGAATATTTCGAATTACATGATACCTTCATCACGCCATCTTATTCTGCACTAATAACTTGAAGCTATGATTTTATGACAACAGTTCAAAGGTTACCGATGTACAGTTAATGCTTCTTGGAATGCTTGTTATGATATAAATGTTTGAGTAGATTTCATGTGTATTTAGGCATGTGTTGTCTTCCGAAATCAGTTTTTCATAATCTAATCTAATTTTGATAGTCCCCACACACAAAGTGTAAGCAAGGTTCTATGGTTGAAAATCTCGCTTTGCAGCCACTTGGTTTCGGGTTCAGCCCCATTGTGCGGCATCTTGGGAAAGTGTCTTCTACAAACGCATGAGCCGATTAATGTCTAGTGAGTGAATTTGATAGACGGAAAATGTATGATTCGCTCTCGAGCGCAACTGGTAACAACCCAGTACAAGCTGATGTATGGTCAGGCCGTCGGCGACTAAACCGGCAACCTCACTAAGCGAGGAAGGTAATTTTTGGACAACCTAGAGAA
>NC_043015.1:47437922-47450422 GCF_006345805.1 Octopus sinensis
TTTATTCAGTAGAATTATTTTATATGATGACTTTTTAATAACATGCGGTTTTCTTCTTGTCTAAAACCCACTTTGTAAAAACATACGATATTATTGATTTGACTTATTTACTTGAAACTTGATTATATGAAAGCATTTATTAAATGAAAACAGAATTTTGTATCTTCAATTTCATACATACAACTTATATGCGTGTCTGTGTGTGTGCATGTGCGTGTGTTTGTGCATATATACGTGTGTATATACATTTATATATATACATACATACATACATACATACATACATGTGTGCACGTGTGGTGTGTGAATGAGTGTATGTGTGTAATATTTCTCTTTTGTTAAGAAATAAAACCTGTTTTATTTAAATGTGTGTGTGTGTATGTGTGTGTGTGATGGAGACAAAATACACTTCTTTACAGAAGAAGACCATCTCTTCAATTAGTTAATGCTGTAATGAGATCTCATTCAACTAACAAATCCACCCTTGGACAAACAGACCCCACTGCAGACGTTGTAGACACTCTAAAGCAGAAAATTGTCAATTCCTGTTAACAGTTTATATATATATATAAACTATTGCGCATTTTAACCCTTTCTTATCATTCTCCCAACATATACAGAAAAAAATCTTAAAATATTGCTGCTGGAGTTAGCATTTAAAAAAATAAAATAGTAATAAATGCCTTTTTATCTTTTTTTTTCATTTTTACATAAAAGTTTAAATTAAAATACAAAATTCAATTTTTCAATTTAGTGAAAAGCCTAAGGTCTTTCTCATCTTATTCTGTACTTTTTCAATTTCAGTACATAATATTCGCTATTCATTCAGTCATTGCTTGTTCTGTTCTTTTCCAGGTTCATTATTTAAAAAATTCTTGGATTCTGCGTCCGGGTTTTTCGCTCTAGTTCACTTTTTTTCCCAAACGATGCTTCTATTATTATAATTTAGCTTTATAATAGAAAAAATACATGCTATTGTATTAAATAAAGATTTTGCTCAAACTTAAAAATTCTGTTTGCACCTAAAAATAACAAAGAATTTATAGCAGCATATATGTTACATAAATATATACTTAACAATTTTTATTTTAAAATAATGTTATATTCTAATTACATAATTAATAATTAGTTTTTTTAATGAGTGAATTTTTTTATTATAGTAAATTTTTAATATATATGCATTTTAATACATAAACAGAATAATAAAAATTAATGTGAAATCTCAAAACATCATAACTTTATTTAAGCTTAATATTTTTAGACGACGTTTTCTCCCAAAATATTTGTCTCGATAAACTCTTTCCTTTGGGTTCAAGCAATAACATTTTTCTCTCAAAAAGACGAAAGTGTTTTGATTTCTAAAATTTTTCACCGGTTTTTCTTCGTCACACAACTTTCTTTGTAGCTAATATTGTTTGAAAAGGTTTTTCACCACAAGATACTCCTCATAGCGCCCTTCCATCTGAAATAAACTCGAACGCAGAATAGCTGTGAAAATAGCTTAGAAGATTGACTAAATACCCTTAGAAAACGGAACAAAAAAAGGGTTAGCAAGCCTCTGCAGAGCGACACTTAACAGCAAAGACTCTCTTTTATAACGCTAAATATCTTAAAACGACAAAAATATTTTGATCTGTTAAAATGATCACCTTTTTTCGACATTTAAAGTCACAACCCCTTCTTTGTATCCAATATTTTTCGACGAGGGTTTCACCATAAGATTCATCTCATAGAGCTCTCTCATTTGAACGCAACTATTGTGTAGTTTTCTTTTACAATAGCTAAGATATTTTGATTCAAATTCAATATTTGGGGTTACTTACCAATTTTTACATCACTTAAAGCCGCACTTCTTTTTTCGTAGCTAATATTTTTTAACGAGGTTTCTTCAAAAGATTCTTCTCAATGAGCACATTCTTTTAAATCCAATTTAAACTCTATACTTGTATTTTAAAATAACAGATATTTCGATTCAAAGTAATTTTTTCGCTTTACCCTCCCATTTTTGTCCTAACATACTTTTGACCAAACTTTTTTTTACACTGAACTAAATCTCAGTTAAGCAATAATAAAACTAACTAAATCTCAGTTATTTTATCTCAAAATGTTGCTTAGAGGTGGACCATCATTGCTAACAAAAAAGCGCATTTAATTTAGTTGAGACTAAACTAGTGATTAAGCCTAGAATTGCACGCGTGTAATCAAAAAGTTGTCGTTGAGAATATATTCACCCATTGCTGTGGATGAATGATTAAACGTCTTGTAAAGACCTTATTCTCAGAAGAATAGAAAAGGGAAAACAAAGAAAGAAACGGCAAATCACCATGCGTATTGTTCTTAAGGTAACATCAGACACAATTCCGGAGATGCTAGAAAAGATTACCTCGTCTTTATCTCCAGAAACTGACGAGGAACACGAAGTTGTCTCTTTCCCCGGCGAAAACCATCATTGATGGCGAGGAGGAGATAGAACGAGTGAGTGGCTGACAGCAGCAATGACAACTGAGATCCAGCGGAAGCGGTCGATACTGAAGTCCTCTCCAAAAGTACGACCTCATGTAACTGCGAAGACGAGAACCAGCTAGAGGCTAACGGAAGTGAGTTGGCAAAAATTGGAAGGAAATAAAAATCAAAGCTGAGAAGACATTTTCTATCAGATTTCTTTATCTATTATCTGTAATTATTGTTTTTTTTAACAAATTTCTAACTTATCTTCCATATATCGTACAATGTTATTGCCCCTCCCCTTGTTATAAATATGGGGATCTTTTCGGTTTGAACGGCAGTTTTTTTCTAGCGGTGTCATATGAAATTGTCACCCATAATTATGACCCTAGAATCGATCTATTGCATTTCAATCTCTTTTAGGGTTAGGGTTAGTTAGGGTTAGGGTTAGGGGTGGGGGAATGGTATCTTTTTTTTATTCACAAATGTAAATAAACCCAATCTGTTTCTTAAACGAGGGACATATTCATACGGCACAGAATGTTGTTTACCTCAATAGACGTCACTGATTGGTTGAAATTGCAGAAATTGAAGAAAAAAAACAACAAATATCTTACAAACTATAGAATTTTCTCAGTAAAGCCGAGAGAAAAAGATGTTTTATAAACACATTCTACCAGTATACGAAGTTTAAACGTGTTTAGTCACGTGGAAATTATTTTAAAAACCTGCCGGTCAAACCGAAAAGATCCTATATTGGAATTCGTTGTGAAAAAGAAAAATTCCGTGCGCAAAGAGAGGAGTTTCGGAAAATTCACATGAATCGGTTTCGTTTCCTGATAACTTTTTTTTTTAAATGAATATTTCTGAATGAAATTTTCTACATGTATCTTTCAGAGAAAAATATGTTTTATAAACACGTTCTACCAGTATACGAAGTTTAAGATTCTTTAGTTACGTAGAAATTATGTTAAAAACTGCCGTTCAAACCGAAAAGATCCTAATATGGCTTGTTTGTTTACGTCAAACATATTTGTGAACCTCGAACATTTTGTACGAATGTGTCTTTTGACTGCCAGAATTGCAAGAACAACAGAGAAAATGCCTAGTGGTATTTCTTCCACCTCTTTACGCTAAGAGTTCGAATCACACCGAAATCAACTTTATATTTCTATATTTCATCCTTCCGGGGTTGGTGAGATAATTTCTAAGGTTGATGGCATCGACTAAGCCCCTACCCTCAAAACTATGATGAACAAAAACAAACATAACCCAAGCGCCAAGCTGGCAGAATTGTTACAGACGTTGGAAAAATGTTTTGCGATATTTCTGCCAGCTGTTTATGGTCTGTGTTCAAATCGCACCGAAGTCGACTTCGCTTTTTATCCTTTCCGATAAAAGAAAGTATCAGTCAAGTACAGGGTCAATGTAATCGACTAACCTCCTTCTGCCTCAAAATCGCTAGCCTTATGCTAAAATTTCGAACCTTTATTATTATTATTATCAAAATCAGTGGAGTGTTGGACAAAATACCTTGAGACATTCAGTTACGTTTCTTTACCTAATGAGTTATTGCTTTCCCCTTTTTAAGAGTCAATAAAATACAATGGTTTCAAATATTGTCACAGAACCGGGAACTTTAAAGGAGATTACATCGACCCCACTGTTCTACTGGTACTCATTCAAACGAGAGGATGGAAGCAAAGTCTACCTTCGCAGAATTTGAACCCAGGAAATGTCACTAACTCGCTAACGTTTCTTATTTATTTATTACCCACAGGGGGCTAAACATAGAGGAAAAAACAAGGACAGACATAGGGATTTAGTCGATTACATCGACCCCAGTGCGTAACTGGTACTTAATTTATCGACCCCGAAAGGATGAAAGGCAAAGTCGACCTCGATTATATCGACCCCAATCCGTAAATGGTACTTAATTTATCGACCCCGACAGGATGAAAGGTCAAGTCGACCTCGGCGGAATTTGAACTCAGAGCGTAACGGCAGACGAAATACCGCTAAGCATTTCGCCCGGCGTGCTAACGTTTCTGCCAGCTCGCCGCCGTATGGGGTCGATGAACTATAATACCAATGAAAATATGCACGTAGATTTAAACTTCTCTAGCCCTTCCTCAAAATTGTGGTTTTGCTATTACTTTAGAAATCATTATTATATGAAAAGAAAGGGAAATGGGAAATAGCTTCGTAGAGTTAGAACACAAAAGGTGATACATATGGTTTGTAATACTTAGATTCCGGAAGTTGTATGAAAAAGTGATGTACCTTCCAAACCCATTTCTATTGTCTACAGCTTAGTTTTCAGAAACCTGTTTGTTTGTTATTTTTCTTTCGTTGTTGTTGTTGTTTTTTCTTTCAAAAACATTAGTAAAATCGCTTATAGGTTGATTTATGAAACATCCGGCTTTGTAAATGGAAGAGAAAGCCTCAGAAATTCAAGCCCGACTCGTTTTAACATTCATCTCACATTTATTTTACTCCTGACTTCCCGTAAGTCGACAAAGCAAAACAAGTAAAACAGTTCGGAACTTTGTTTTTATTATGAACGGTTTTCCCCCCAATTTCATCTTCATAACTTAAAGAATCCGATAAAATAAACGGGAAAAAACCCAAAATTATTGAAAGGCGTGACTGTGTGGTAAGAGATTTGCTTCTCAACCACATGGTTCTGGAATCAGTCCCACTGCGTGACACCTTGGGCAACTGTCTTCTACTATAGTCTCGGGGCCAAACAAAGCCATGTGAGTGAATTTGGTAGATGGAAACTGAAAGAAGCCCATCGTGTGTGTGTGTGTATATATATATATATGTGTGTGTGTGTGTAGGTGCAATGGCCCAGTGATTAGCGGACTCGCGGTTGTAGGATCACGGTTTCGATTTCTAGACCGGGCGTTGTGAGTGTTTATTGAGCAAAAACACCTAAAGCTCCACGAGGCTCCCACAGGGGGTGGTGGCGACCTCTGCTGTACTCTTTCGCCACAATTTTCTCTCACTCTTTCTTCTGTTGGCCTGTGCGCTTAGCCAGCGGGTTGGCGTCATTTGAAGGCTAAAACAATGCGAAGCGCATTGTGACCAGCGATGTGTATCAACATCTGATAGCCTGGTCGGTCACGGTGATCACGGTGATATATATAGGCGTAACTTCGGTATAGGTACCGGAAGTACCGGATACATTTCAGGAAAATATTTTGTTTTTTTTTATATCTGGTGGGAGGGTTAGGGTTAAGGTTTGTGTTAGGGTTAGGGGTGGAAGAAAAGGGTTTCTGTTATCTTCAGAAATGTAAAAAGAAGCCACTTCGGGTACTTACGGTACCTATACCGAAGGATCGCCAATACGTATACAAATGCATATGCTTTGTGTGTTTTCTTATGGCTGCAATAGCGTAGCGGAGTATATAAGCTCTCATGTCGTCGGTGTCAAAACACCCGAGTCATGGACAGGCGAGATAACTCACCCTGAATCCCATTTGGGTGTGACGGACATCGATATTTCGCCATTTTTGTGGCTTGTCAGCATCTCGCTGAATCACCTAGCCAGTCCACGACTTATATGCTCATGGCTTGTAAAATCATGAGCTGGTATGCCAGGAAATTGCATACCTACATATGAATTAAAAGCAGCTTTTATTTCCGTGGCTTTAAGTGATGTAAAATTTGGAAAGTAACCCCAAATATTAACTTTGAATAAATATATTTTTAAGCAATTTTTATTATAAACATAATATTATATTCTACTTAGATAATTAATAATAATCTTTTTTAACGAGTGAAATTTTATATTTTGACTTATAATAATGAAATTATTGTATACAGTGCTCAGGTGCACCACAACTTGTCAGAAAGTGCATATAAAGTACATGCAATAATGTAGAAATGTCTGGAAAGCGAACAATGTATGAGTCAGATACATGCTTGTGTGTGTATGAAGGGGAGAAAATCAAGTGTAGTGTTGGCGAATCTCCGACAACTAACAACTGATGCTGGCAGTTTGTTCCATGCTTCAGCAACTCTCAGCGTGAAAAAATGTTTCCTGAAGTCATGGGAGCTGTGCTGTTTAGAGATAACTTGTTTTTAATGTGTACATATTTTAATACATAAACAGAATAATAAAACAATTGCTGCGTGGAAGGTGTTTATAAGCCATTTAAGAAACACACAAAATCCGTTAGATTCACTTCAGCATTTAAATTTAATTCGACAAAATATTTTCGTCGCTTTGAGACCACGACCTGTTCACTGACAAAATTCCGTGCTGCATAATTTTGTCAGAGAACAGGTCGTGGTTTCAAAGCGACGAAACTATTTTGACAAATTAAATTTAAATGTTGAAGTGAATCGAACGGATTTTGTGTGTTTCTTAAATGGCTTATAAACAGCTTCCACGCTGAAATTTGTTTTCGTTCCAGCACACGATCTCAGATCAGGTCACTTGCTATGCAAGTACATCTCCAGAATAATAAAAATTAATATGAAATCTCAAAACAAAAAAAAAAGCATTTTTTATGTTTAATATTTTTGGACTAGGTTTTCTCCCAAAATATTCGTCTCGATACACTCTTTCATTTGAGTTCAAGTAATATTAGTTTTATCTCAAAAAGTCGAAAATGTTTTGATTCTTAAAAATTACCACCATTTTTTTCTTCGTCACCAAACTCTCTTTGCCGCCAATATTTTTTTGAAAAGGTTTTCACCATAAGATTCTTTTCATAGAGCTCTCCCATCTGAAGTAAACTAGAGCGCAGAATAGCTGTGAAAACAGCTTAGAAAATTGGTTAAATACCCTTAGAAAACGAGGCCCATACTTCTTGAACTCCAAGTTAAGTGCTCTTTGATATTAAGCTAAGCAACCCAAGACATCATATGCTGTCTTTTGTGAGGCTAAAAAGCTTAAAAGGACAAAAATATTTTGATTTAAAATGATCATCATTTTCGACACTTAAATCCACACCATTTCATTTTTTGTAACAAATATTTTTTGGTGAGGTTTTCACCATAAGATTCATCTCATAGAGCTCTTTCATTTGAACACAACTACTGTATAGTTTTCTTTTACAATAGCTGAGCTATTTTGATTCAAAGTCAATATTTGGGGTTACTAAGACGGCGAGCTGGTAGAATCGTTAGCATGCCGTACAGAATGCTTAGTAGCATTTCGTCCGTCTTTACGTTCTGAGTTCAAATTCTGCTGGGGTCAACTTTGCCTTTCGTGTTTTCGGGGTTGATAAAAATAAATACCAGTTGAGTACTAGGGTCGATGTAATTGACTTACCACCTCTCTTGCACTTGCTGGCCTTGTGCCAAAATTTAAAACAAAAAATCGAAACCAATATTGCTGACTCAGAAATTTTTTCGTCACTTAAAGCTACGCGGCTTGTTTTGTAACTAATATTTTTTAATGAGGTTTTCATCAAGAGATTCTTCTCAATGAACACATTTTTAAAAAATCTAATTAATCTATACTTTTTCTTTTAAAGATATTTTGATTGAAAGTCAATTTTTCGCCTTACCCTCTCATTTTCACCTCATATATTTTGATATGACTTATTTTTAATGAACCAAATTCCAATTATTTTATTTCAAAATGTTGCTTTGAGGTGCAGCATCATTGCTGAGAGAAAAAAAAGCGCATTTAATTTGGTTGAAAACTGAATTAGTGATTACACCTAGAACTGCACGCGTGTAAATAAAAGTTGGCGTTAAGAATATATTCCACCCACGGCAGTGGGTGAATGGTACACACGCACACAAGCATATATATATATATATATATATATATATATATATATATATATATATATTATATATATATATATACGTTTAAATATTTGTTGTGCAAGATTTTTTATGTGAAGTCGTGTGTTGAAACAGATATTGTTATATTCGGAATGGTCATATTGCCAGTTTAGCCAATAAAAACACACGCACTATATATTTGGTGTTATTTTGCTTCAGTGTTATTTATTTTTTACATTAATCTTAATCTTATTTCGGCCAGAGTTCTTTCGTCACACTCCTGTGACCGCATCAGTGGTCCTTTGTTTTCTTCTTTCTTATTTGTGTCTCTCCTTACTAACCGTCAGCCATTTTGTATTTCTATTGTATGTCTTCATTTGCGCATGCTTATATCTCTATGTGCGTCTATGTTTATTTAGTGTGTGTATGTGGGGGCATGCCTGTAATATTTGTATCTTCTGTTTATATATGTTCATGTAATTTGTATTTTGTATTTTGTTTTTGTTATTTTTGTTTATTCTTATTTTGTTCATGTGTTTACATCCACTTATTATTATCATTACATATGCTTGTATGTATGTATGTATGTATGTATGTATGTATGTATGTATGTATGTATGTATGTATGTATGTATAACAACAATACTAGTAATAATAATAATAAATCGAATCGAAAAATATATATATATATATATATATATATATATATATAGTTATTTATTTCTATTAGTTTATTTATCTGTATATTTATTATGTTTTCAGGATCCTCTATCGTCATATGTTGTGGTGTGTGTTAGTGCTCCATTCTAGTTTTCTATTCAGGCTAGGTTTATTTTCTATTATGTGTGTAGCTTCTGTAATTTGTCTAATTGTTGCATCTGATCTATGTGTGGATAATATTTTAATTTCTATGTTATTGATTGATCGCCTGTGTTCCTGTTCGACGTGTTGGTACCGAATCGATGAGCTTTTACCTTCCTTGAGTTGTCTCCAATGCTCATTTACCCGCTCTCCTATGCTTCTTGCCGTTTCCCCTACGTATGTCGTTGTCTTGTTACTGCATCGTCCCTCTATACATCTTATACTATAGACTACATTTCTGGCTTTACAGTTTGTTTGTGGGCTAAATCTACATACAGTACAGTACTTATCTGTACAGGGGGTTCTACTAAAAGGATAGGTTCTACCAATTATAGATTTGATAGGGTTTTGTATACAAAGGAGCCATGATGAAATTTGATAATATATTATGTAATGATAGGAATGGGATTTGCCCACTCTATAGGAACAAGTCATGGAACACTATAGAAAGGACAAAAAAGAAAATAGGGAAGGCCAACTCTTGGTATGATAGCCATAAATACCAGAGTGTCATGTTCGTTGACACCACCCCTGGAGGTGAACTGGCGTACCGCTTTAGAAGGACCCTAGACAAACTTAAGCTAAGAATTAAGGTTGTTGAAAAGCCAGGCAACCCTATCAAATCTATAATTGGTAGAACCTATCCTTTTAGTAGAACCCCTTGGATGGTTTACCCATTGAGCTTTATCTTCATATGCCAGATTTGCGAATGTCTATCACAACTGGCATCAAAACGTGAGAATTCCCTGTGTTGTGAGCTGTAGCGTGATGGTGCTGCTGAAAAAGAACCCGAACAAGTGGGACCAACAGATAATTTAGGACCGTATCTCTATTGAACGCAGATTGGTTGGTTTTGGCCAAAGTGTTAGCTAAGAGGTTGGAGCTTTTCGTTGATAAACTAGTCGGTGACGCTCAGATATGCACTATCCCAAATGGATCAATTTCCGACAACCTCCACCTCACGCGCTACATCGTAGTGATGGTAGGTAAGGAACTTGGCATGGATGGGGCCCATGTCAATTTGGATCAATCAAAAGCTCTTCATAGGATCGACCACTAATACTTGCAATCTGTGAGTGGAACAGTAAAAACATGCAAGACTTTTCTCCAGTTCCAGATGTGACTTTGTCTGTGATAACTACATCCCAAAGATGGAGCCTTGTATCTTTGTTGGAAACCGGCTCCCTCTTCAGTAGAAGATTTGTAATAAAAATAGAAGATACATACATACATACATACATACATACATACATACATACATACATACTTACGTACGTACGTACATACATACATACATACATACACACATACACACACACACACACATACATACATACACATACATACATACATACATACATACATACATACATACATACATACATACATACATATGAGGGTACGCGGACCAGTGGTTTGTGAGATCACGGTTTCAATTCCGGACCTATCAGTGCTTTATGCTCTTGAGTAAAACTCTTCGTCAGCGATTACTTTGACATCTGACGAGTGGCACACTTGTGTCCCTGTACAGGCAATGTTGATATGATGGAAGGGGTGAGCTAGTGAACAGCGCAAACATTTGATCACTATAAACATGCCATTGACGCAGGTTATTCATCAAGAAATTGCAGGACCCTTATCCGTCGACCACAACAGGAAAATCCACAAAACACCCACACACACACACACGCGCGCGCTCACATGCTCATTCGCGCACATACACACACATGCTCACTCACGCACATACACACACATGCTCACTCGCACGCACATATACACTTGCATGCACACACACACGCGCACACACACACATGTAGACACATGCACACACACACATGTCCAATTGCGCACACGCACATACACGCGCGCGCGCTCTCACATGCTCACTCGTGCACATACACACACATGCTCACTCGCACACATATACACACTCGCATGCACACACATATGTAGACACACAAACGCACACACACATGTACACACGCATGTAGACACATGCACGCACACAAATACATATGCTCAATTGCGCACGCACACTTACACACACACACACACACACGAAACACGCAATTTAGAAATTGTTAGATAATTCACTTAAAAATGTATTAAGCCTATCTGTACCGCGATGGTCTTCCATTTAACCATCCCTAAGATTGGGAAACAAAGCGATTTGCACCGAATGTCATGAAATTACTATCAAATTGCAATTAGATTTAAATAATGGACGATAAAAACCTAATGAGAACGACAATAATTTACCTGTTTCCCTATAATCCTACTGGAAAAGCTTCTGGCAAAAAGGATTAATTGTACCTATTGATATTTTTCATCGAACAACATAAATATTTCTTTTGTATTCCCGTATTTAATTGTTTGTATAAAAAAATAAAGAATACGTTGACCTAAATTGCTAAGAAATTTCTAAATGTTTATTATTATTATTATTATTATTATTATTATTATGTCCTCAGGAAAGTAAGTTTATTTAGCCAATATATTTAAGCGGTGTGTTTTCTGTAACGTGTGTTTGTGATTCTCATGAAACACAACCACTGAAAATGTGTAAAGCTTATATATACACTCACCTAAATAGATTCTTTCCTAAACTTGCTTTTGGGGTTGTTAAGGGATACAATTGTTCAAACTGGCTGAGTGCAAAGAGAAATGACCACGTGATATTCTAGTCAAACATTTACGATCTCTTCATCTAGAATTACCTTTTTACAGCTTGGCAATGCAATTATAAAGTCCCCTTTTTTTTTAGTAAGGTAAGTTAACTGTCGAATATATTTATGTGCATGTATACATATACATAGTAAATATGAATGTGTTTGTGTGTGTGTGTATGAATGTATATGTATGTATTCATATACATGTGTGTGCGTGAGTGTGTACACATATAAATATATATGTATGTATGTATATATATATATACATATATATACATATATATATATACATACATACGTATGTATACACATACATACATACATACATACATACATACATACATACATACATACATACATACATACATACATACATACATACATACATACATACATACATACATACATACGTACGTACGTACATACATATATATAATACACTCACACAATAATATATATATTGATATTAATACACATATGTATGTATGTATGTATGTATGTATATCTATAATTGTCTATCTATATCTATCTATCTGTATATAGATAGATAGATAGATAGATAGATAGATAGATGCATTGATACTTAAATAACGACGATCGATGATGAGTATGACATGCTAAACTTTAGAAAGTCTTGCATATTTGTGCTATTCCGCTTACACATTATACTTGTAAAGTGTGTCAGCTTTTCACTTTCTTTTCTTTGCTTAAATCCCAATTTTCCGAATTGTTACTTAAGTATTTATTTACGTAACAAAATAGCTCAATAATTAT
>NC_043015.1:47452922-47515422 GCF_006345805.1 Octopus sinensis
AAAAGAGTAAAAGAGAATCACGAGGTGGCACTAGATTCACACTTCCACTGTCTAAATCCTTGTAAACGCAAGAGAGATGTGGAATAAAAGTATATTTATACATTTTTAAGATTACTGAATTGAAATTGCTCTATGAAAGGTTCAAGACTAGGCTATTTTAAGACAGAGGCTACTACAAGCATTCGATAACATACAAAATTAAAAACAATACATATTTTTAACTTCATAGGTTTAATTCCAATTTTAAGTAACTGTATGAGAAAATAGGTGCTAAATGTTGGCAAATTTTTAAGCGTAACAAAGAATTAATATGTTTTGTTAGATAAAATAAATCGAAGCTGAAGTTTCTCCTTTTTACAAACATCATAACGATCTTGAAGGCACTTAATTGCCCGTTCTGCACTCTGATTTGTTCTGGGAATTTCCAGTTTTGATGGTTATCGACTTCAAAATTTCTTTACAGAGTTCAATGTTTTTTTATGAACTTGCAGGCTACCACATAACTTCTGATAATCATGTGCATTGAACATTTGGTCAGTAAACCAAAAACCTGCCCACCTCTAAGAGATGAATCGACAAACATTGAGAAGCAAAACTCTTTTCTCTGTTAGAAGAATAAATGCCAAAAGAGCTAGTATTGCTCAAGAATCCCATTTTGCATTACTTAAGTTGGGTATTTTTTAGAACTTTACCTTAGGAAATTTGCTGGTTTCTTCAAAGAAACGAAAATCTCGGGTCAAATGAATTAGAAATTTCATGTCATCTCGTCATCCTGCTGATTCTTTAATCTTTTCTTCACCATTGTTGAACTTAGCCGGGAGTTTCTCGTAATTATTTAGAAGCTCTGGGAATAATGTATTTTCAATATTGGGACATTACTTTTTTCTCCAAGTTCGTTATCCATTACAATACGAAGCACTCTATCAAGGATATTTTCATTTTTTTTTTTCATTTTATCTAGTTTCAGCTCACGAGCTGTGGCCATGCTGGGGTACCACCATTGTTGCTGACAACCAATAAATTGCAGTTCTTTCCAACCCTTTTGAGCAAACAGTCTTTGCAACTGAATGACGGTGCCATTTCTTTTCCCAGTGTTCACACTCGTTGTATCAGCGACCGTAACACAGCGGTCCGGCAAAAGAGACCAATAGAATAAGTACTAGGCTTACAAAGAATAAGTCCTTGGGTCGATTTGCTCGCCTAAAGGCGGTGCCTCAGCATGGCCACAGTCAAATGACTGAAACAAGTAAAAGAGTAAAAGAGTAATATGGCCAAGAGTTTTGTTGTTTGGAGTGGCTCAAAACGTTGACCGTCGTTTCGGCTTGTCAGTGACTGATTTTTCCCTCCCCCACTTGACATCTCATTGGTAATTGTTCGCCAATCTCAGCTGAAATCAATTTTTGGCGGGAAATATTCGAATTGCATCCTAGAGCATCATTCTTCCACCGAACAACAATAAATACAGGGTTATTTTTGTCTCTCAATCAGAATCCATGTTTCACGTTCTCTCAACCATTCGTACGTCATTGTTTCTGTACGTATATTTTGAATTTATATCGCGCGGGCGCGGACGGGCGCACTGGAGTACCACCTTTAGTCGACCCCAGGACTTATTCTTTGTAAGCCTAGTACTTATTCTATCGGTCTCTCTAGGTGACGGGGACGTAAACACACCAGCATCGGTTGTCAAGCGATGTTGGGGGGACAAACATAGACACACAAATACACACACACACACACACACGCACAGACACACCACACACACACACACACACACACACACACACACACACACACACACACACACACACACACACACACACACAAACGCACTAAGGAAAAGAAAACATTTCATGTTGTTTCAAGTAGATTTTCAAATGTATTGTTTCCAACTCATTTATTCTTTGAATGAATAATTCTACCTGCCATGCCAATTTTCATTTTCCTCTTTGATTTTCTATCCACTTGGACATTTTCTCTCTCTCTCTTTGCTGTTCTTTACCTGCCACATTTAGCTGTTTATATTTCTTGCATTAAATTCTTCAAGTAATTTACCACTTTAGTCAATTTTTATGTAATATCATAACGATTGTCAACGTTCAACTACCGTAATTCCTCAAGTATAATCCACATTTTTTCCCCAAAATTTAAAGGACAAAATCTCTAGTGCGTTCTATATACGAGGTTAAAAATGAAAAATATTTTCTAAGCAATGTCCGAGTCTCTATTTGCTGTCCGGTAATGTTTATTCAGACGCATTTTGTGATGTCGGGCGCAAAAATACCTTAAGCTAAGCCTGAAAGCAATGAAGTCATAAAAGAATCATTCATAACTTGCAGTAAGTAACATTTATTAAAATAAAAGTATTCAGAACACAGAATAACATGTAACAAAAACAATTTGCAAACATTTACATTCCCATATAACAGTTAAGAACATCGCCATTATTGTATTACGCATGCGTGGAAGTGTTCGTTTGACTAGGTGCTGCTAGCTTAATTACGCACGACTGAAGTTAGAGAAGGGGTGCGTATTATACACAAGGTTTAGGTTTTTCAGAAGTACAGCCCGCTAAAAATCCCCTGCGTATTATACTCAAGGGCAGACTATACTCGAGGATTTGCGGTATATGTATGTCATCATCCTCATCATCCTCATCATCATCATCATCATCACCCTTATCATCACCATCATCATCATCATTTAACGTCTGTTTTCTATGCTGGCATGGGTTGGACTGCTTTACAGATACTGGCAAAGTCAGAGGCCGCACCGGTCCCATTGTCTGTTTTGGTTTGGTTTCTACACCTGGGTGCTCTTGCTAACGCCAACCACTTTACAGAGTGTAGTGGGCGCCTTTTACGAGGAACCATCACCAGTACTTTTGCATGTGACACCATCACCACTGGTTTTCACGTAGCACCAGCACCAGTGCTTTTTACGTGGCGTCAACACCACTACTTTTTGTGTAGCACCAGCACCAACGCTTTTTACGTGGAACCTTGGTCTTAGGATATCAATTCTGTAGTGGCGAGCAGATCTTCTTGAGTACAGCAATACGCCACATATCTTGGTCCTTTGTAAGGCTCAGTGTTTTGAGGTCGGTTTTCAATACTTCGCCCCATATCTTTCTGGGTCTCCTACGTCCGCAACTTTCCTCCATTTTAAGTGGTTGACACTTCTATATGCAACTGTCCTCATCCATCCGCATCGCATGACCAAACCAGCACAGTCTACTCTCTTGCGTACTGCATTCCTCTTATGCCTAACTTTTCTCTCAGTACACTACTGCTCTGTAGCACATGCACACTAACATTGCACATCATGTGGAGCATACCAGCTTCGTTCCACTCTAGTCTCCGCATGTCCGCTGCATTCAGGGCCTATGCTTCGCTATCAGGTAGCATTGCAGTTCGCACGCATGTATCGTACAATCTTCCTTTCATTCGGAGACAGAGACCTTCGTTTGCCAACAGAAGTAAAATCTCTCTGAACTTCCTCCAACCTATTCTTATTCCAGCCTTTACACTTTCGGTACATCCCCCTCCACTGTTAATTAGATCTCCTAGGTAACAGAAATTGTGTGTGCAAAGGCGACGAGCTGGCAGAAACATTAGCACGTCGGGCGAAATGCTTAGCAGTATTTCGTCTGCCACTACGTTCTGAGTTCAAATTCCGCCGAGGTTGACTTTGCCTTTCATCCTTTCGGGGTCGATTAAATAAGTACCATTTACGCACTGGGGTCGATGTAATCGACTTAATACCTTTGTCTGTCCTTGTTTGTCTCCTCTATGTTTAGCCCCTTGTGGGCAATAAAGAAATAAGAACCGTTAGCACGCCAGACAAAATGCTTAGCGGAATTTCATCCGGCTTTATATTCTGAGTTCAAATTCCACTGAGGTCGATTTTACCTTTCATCCTTTCGGGATAGATAAAATAATTGACGGTGGAGCATTGGAGGCTGGGCCGGCCCTAGGGTGTACAAACTGATGGTCGTGGAAATTTTCTTGTGTTTGTCATGCCCTCCTTGGTGCCCCCTAGCACATACTGCCCCGGGTGACTGCCCGAGAGGCCGGTACCTTGAGCCGGCCCTGACTGGAGGACTGGAATCGGTGTAATCGACTAACCCTCGCTTACCCAAAATTCCAGGAGTTTGTGCTTATAGTAGAAAAATTATTGACGATAGGCACGTATATCTATTTGGAAGGCAGTTTAATTTTTAATTCATTCCAATTATAAATCTTTATTCATTTCTTTTCTAGTTCCAAGAAGAGAATTTACCATTTTTGTTAATTTTAATACAGATTAAACATTAACAAACAATAAACATGTTCTTCAATGTGTCTCTTTCCAGATTTGATTTCACATTTTCAAAATAATGAAGTCGATATACAGAGAAATATTTTATGTGAATTTTGCAATTCTATTGCCTTTTGTCTTTGGTCATGGACGTCTATTGGAACCTCCTTCAAGAACAAGCATGTGGCGCTTTGGATATAACACTCCTCCAGATTATGATGATAACGGACACAATTGCGGTGGAGTAGGGGTAAGAATGCGTTTCGCACTTTCTTTTAACCTGTTTCACTCATTGGAATACAGCCATGTTGTTGGATAGGCTTCAACGGTTACTCTTTTACTCTTTTACTTGTTTCAGTCATTTGACTGTGGCCATGCTGGAGTCGAGCAAATCGACCCCAGGACTTATTCTTTGTAAGCCTAGTACTTATTCTGTCGGTTCTTTTGCCGAACCGCTAAGTTACGGGGACGTAAACACATTAGCATCGGTTGTCAAGCGATGTTGAGTGGGGGAGACAAACACAGACACACAAATATATACACACCTACACACACACACACACACATATACATATATATATATATATATATATATATATATATATATATATATATATACGACAGGCTTCTTTCAGTTTCCGTCTACCAAATTCACTCACAAGGCTTTGGTCGCCCGAGGGTATTGTAGAAGACATTTTCCCAAGGTGCCATGTGGTTGGTAAGCAAGCTACTTAACACACAGCCACTCCGCATCAACTGCTCTCGCACTGAGTTCAGTCAGATACTTATTTCTTCGATATCTATTGTCTCACCACTAAGTTTATTTTAGGTGCATTTTCAACAACAAATTTGCCTATATTTTTTCCTGCGTGGAAATACAACCCCTCTTTTGTTATATATATATATATATATATATATATATATATATATATATAAGTATGCACACACTCACACACTCAGATAGACAGAATGATGATCCATAGGTCCCTTTACATCAATATAAATTAGCTGACAACTGAGTTCATTTGAGATCAGTTGAGCTTCTTATTATGGCTCTCCGCTTCCTGTCTTTCGATCATACTCGTCAGCTCCTCACCACAGACTTCACCCACCTCCCTACTGCCTCCATTAACCACCCCCAACGACTCCAGTCATTTACTTTTATTAACTGCCACAACTCAGGGATTATGGGATAGCTTGTCTACTACCCTGTTGTTCATACTGCCGGTCACCCTGTCCATTCTTAGTTATATTGTGTCAGTTTTAGAACAACGAATATTCGCTTATCTGTTTTTCGTTTTCGTATTTGGTTTGCTAGATACTTGATGTGAATTTGTGTGTTGAAACAGATTCAGGGTAGACCTTGAAAAGAGTGGGCATGTCAATGAAAAGGTCGCAAATTGCGACGAAATTATTTTGACAGGCAAACAACTGGTTGATTGTTTAACCAGCTCATTAAACAAACGATCGATTAATTAGTTGGTTAAATATTTAACCAATTGATTAGCAGTAAAGAAGTGATACTGAACCAAGGCATGTGTTTATTATAATTGGCGTAATGACCCTCCCAAGACAATATTTTTTTTAATAATGATATTTTTAGAAATATATAAAATAATGTTTACGCAATAAAAATTTAGAAACTTCGAGAGACATGAAATAATTCATTTATCTACTTCGAGTCCCACTGTTAAAGAGAAAACGAATTATTAAAAATAATATATACATAAAAAATATTCACAACAAAATAGAAAAGATGGTTTTGAAAATATATATAAACAAAATTGTAAAAAAAAAAAAAAACGCTCATTCGTTTTGGCGGTAAAGTTTTTCAAAGCGTTTTCATTGCCCTCCCCAAAATTCTAGGATGTGCACTTGCATCCCGTACGACCCCAGTGTCCAAGCCTATGAACTCTGTTGACTGCTGCCCTCTAATTTGTTCTTATTTCTTAATTACCCACAAGGGGCTAAACATAGAGGGGACAAACAAGGACAGGCAAACGAATTAAGTAGATTACATCGACCCCAGTGCGTAACTGGTACTTAATTTATCGACCCCGAAAGGATGAAAGGCAAAGCTGACATCGGCGGAATTTGAATTCAGAACGTAACGGCAGACGAAATACCTATTTCTTTACTACCCACAAGGGGCTAAACACAGAGGGGACAAGCAAGGACAGACAAACGGATTAAGTCGATTATATCGACCCCAGTGCGTAGCTGGTACTTATTTAATCGACCCCGAAAGGACGAAAGGCAAAGCCAACCTCGGCGGAATTTGAATTCAGAACGTAACGGCAGACGAAATACCTATTTCTTTACTACCCAGAAGGGGCTAAACACAGAGGGGACAAGCAAGGACAGACAAACGGATTAAGTCGATTATATCGACCCCAGTGCGTAACTGGTACTTATTTAATCGACTCCGAAAGGACGAAAGGCAAAGCCAACCTCGGCGGAATTTGAATTCAGAACGTAAAGAAAGACGAAATACCACTAAGCATTTCGCCCGGCGTGCTAACGTTTCTGCCAGCTCACTGCCTTACAGCTGCCATCTAAGTTGTTCTGTCGTTAACAATACCTTTCCTTTTTTGGTGATCAATACAGCACTTGATCAGGCTGCCCAGAACTTTTAAAATGCGGTCTAGGTCCTGTATTTCTTTGTACACTCTGAGAAAGATTGCGAACAACAGTCGACTTTCATACTGTTAACATAAGCTAGTCACTGCATTGACAGGATTAGTATTGTACTTGGCAGTGGCGTCAGCTGCAACGCTTAAGTGCTGGGGGTTTTATCATACTATAAGATGTTTAGGGTCTTAAAGAGGTATAGAAAGAATCCGGCTTTCTTAAGAAAGCTGGGACCTGAAGTATGGGTACGCAAATGTTGGTAGACCACATCGAACCTGCATAAAATAAACTGTTCGACAACTCCGAGTGCACCCGAGAAGACCTACCTATTTCTTTACTGCCTACAAGAGGCTACACACAGAGGGAACAAACAAGGACAGACAAAGGGATTAAGTCGATTATATCGACCCCAGTGTGTAACTGGTACTTATTTAATCGACCCCGAAAGGATGAAAGGCAAAGTCGACCTCGGCAGAATTTGAACTCAGAACGTAACGGCAGACGAAATACCGCCCGAGAAGACCTACCACCTGCAATGGCAGACCGAACTGACTGGAAAATATTAGTCAGGGCAATCCGTGCAAGAAGTACGGCCGGATGATAATGACGATGATGGCGGCGGCGGCGTCGGTGGTGGTGGTGGTGGTGGTGGTGAAGATGAACGAGGTCCGTGATGCTAAGGACACTTACTTCATAGAGTCTAATATTAGCCTTTGTATTTAATATTTTGTTCTGCTATACTCTTTTTCTTTTTCTTTTTTTTTCCAAGCACTGAGTCTGCTTTGTCTATTCCTATACTTATTTCTTCATCTAAAAATTTCAATGATGTCACAGTAGAACTTCAAATAGAAATTAATTATCAACTGTTCCCAATGGTCTTCAATCCAAGACAATGCAAACAAGAGTGCTGATTCCTTGTGATAAGATAATTATATTCCTTGTGATGATCCCAAGTGAAAAGGCTGAGGAAAACATATCAGTCCCTTTCTTTGACTCGCAGCAAACCAATGACCACTATGACTCACAGCAGACCTACGAAATAGGCACTGAATTTGTCCTGCGATACAATCCGTCACTCGTACGAAGTGCTGCTGAAAATCTGCATACAACTGTCTGGAATTGATTAGTACGCTCTCATTATGATCCGCTGAAGCAGGAACCCTACTCTGTGGCCACTTTGTACCTCCACCACTCGAATGCATGAAATAGTTTTCATATCTTGGTGTATAAGATCTCGCATCTTAGCTCTGACAAAGCAGCTTTCGTGCTGCGCGTTGAAGAAATGGTCGAGAGCTAATCTTGCCGCTAACCCATCGGTCTCAATACCATTCTAGGTGTGTCTTCTACATTTCTAACTTGGTCTCTTTGTCTAGTTTTTTTCTATAATTATTAAATCTTACTGATTCTACTCTAATCACCCTTTCCAAGGCGAACAACCATTTGTTATTAACAATTGCCCCCATCAACATCTACTTAACTAACTCTGTCGCTGTAAAATTGGCATGTTGAGAACAAAGTCTTTCACATTCTTGCAAATGGTAGTTGCAGTTGGTGAAGTAGTAGTTGCAGTAATTGGTGTTTTTGATGCTGTGGTATTGGCAGTAGAAGAGGGGAGCTTCTTTCAGCAGTTACTTATGTTGTTGTTGTTTTAGGGGTAGAAGGCCTTGAGATGATTGGTGATACCACAATTGCAACATCTAAGCCTTTCCTATCCATACCACCTGCAGGTGTTGTCCTCTTGTAATCTCTATTAGGTCGAAGATCCTGTCTAGTATCTCAGATTTCACTGAGTCAGGTTCTTCAACCCTATCCTAACCCCAAATTTTCTTCTTGAAAATTTTTGTCATTTCTAACCATGTGTTGGGCTCTTCTTACACAACACATCTAGCCACCAACGAAACGTCTAGTTCTGGTGGTAGTCTTGTAATTTTTTACCCTGATCACTCTCTGTCCCAAATAAATTGGTATCAATACAAATTCCTCGCTACTGCTTGAGATGATGCTTCTGGGCCAGGGTCACCAAGTGAAAATTTACTCACATGCAGCAATGCTGGTTGGCACTAATGATGAAGTCTGTTTCACAAGCTGCTTTCAGGCATATTTCCACTTGTTGAGGAGAGATTCACTCCAGTCCATGCCTTTTCTAGGGTCTACATCAGTATGCCGCTGTTCCTCTTCCTGCTTGCTCTAGCAGCTGTGGTGATGCCATGAGTTTTTCTTCTGCTGTCTCTGCTGATGATTTTCTGCTTGTTCCAAATGTTGATGTTTTTTGTCCAGTTGGACTAAATCAAATGTTTTTACAGTACCAGCAAAGGTGTTGCTTTTTTACCATGCTTCTAATGCAATTGCTGCTGTTACCATTGTTGTTGTTGTGTCTATATAATTTACTCCACCACCACCATCACCACCGAAATTACTGGCCTTGATGCAAAACATGAAACCATTCTTATTTCTACCATTAATGCAGTGATCTGGCAGAACTATTAGCATGCCAGGCAAAATGCTTAGCAGCATTTTATCCATCTTTCTGTCCTGAGTTCAAACTTCACCAAGGTCAAATTTGTCTTTCATCCTTCCAGGATGGATAAAACGAGTACTAGTCAATTACTGGGTTCGATGCAATGGTCTTTCCTCTTCCCTCAAAATCTGCTGGTCCTTTGCCAAAATCTGAAACCATTATTATTATTATTATTATTATTATTATTATCTCTTATTATAAAAGGCAGATTTTATCTGCCTCCCTTTGTCTCTTATAGAAATCTACAATATAGGATTTCTTCAATTACAATTTACCTAGCATTTTTAAGAGTAGAATGCATCGGGTCGTGCCAGGTACAGTTTTTCAAATTTCACCCCCAATTAAGCAAAATTTCGAGAAAACTCACTTTGTGGTGTGTAAGTGAAGTGCTTTTCTTAGTGTGGGCTACAGCACACACACACACACACACACACACACACACACAAACGGAGCGAACTGCTTCACTCATGCTATCACCCTAATTTCTCCTCCTTTCTCTTTGCAAGTGTGCAACGATTAAAGTGAAAGTATTTATATAAAACCGATCAACTGCTTCACTCATACTTTCTCTTTGCAAGTGTACCTTAACCCACTACTCAAAAAAAAAACACAGCAAACAGAAACAAATAAATACATAACGATTTACTCCTCACACAATTTCTTCAATTAGTTTACCTATGATTTTTCAAAGTACTTCCATTCGGTCATGGCATACAAAATTTCTTTCAATTTCACCCCCATTCAGAAAAAATTCGGAAAACTAATATATTTTACCATTTCACTTCAAAGTCTTTACTCTGCATATTACTCCCACTTCCTCTTTACACACATACACACGCAAAATATATAAATAAAATTGTAAGCTAACGTGTGTGTGTGTGTGTGCATGTGTGTGAGTGTGTGTGTGTGTTGTGTGGTGTGCGTGGTGTGTGTGAGGGTGCGTACTGGTTTTCAGTTCATATTAATCAAAAGTAATATTCACACAAGAAGGACTATTCCTTATAATACATCAGTTCCACACATTTACCCTGGATCCATTTCGGACAACTGCACAAACATTTGCCATTTCACACATGTATGTAAACAAATTCATTCTTAAAGATTCAATTCATTTTCTTTTCAATTCATACAAAGTTTTTTAGGACGAATATAAGATCTAAAGTATATCAAGTAGCAGAAAGATCGCCCAAAAGTGTATATAGATATTTAAATGTATTTATATATTCATCTATACACAGATGTATGTATAATGTGTGTGTATATATTTCCATAGAGTAACCATTCACTCCATACAAAGTTATTTAGGACAAATATAAGATCTAAAGTATATCCCAGTAGCAGAAAGATCGCCCAAAAGTGTATATAGATATTTAAATGTATTTTATATTTCATCTATACACAGATGTATGTATAATGTGTGTGTATATATTTCCATAGACGAAACCATTCACTCCACACAAAGTTTTTTAGGACGAAAATAAGATCTAAAGTTATCTCTAAGTAGCAGAAAGATCGCCCAAAAGTGTATATAGACATATAAATGTATTTATATATTCATCTATGCACACATGTATGTATAACGTGTGTGTATATATTTCCATAGAGGTAACCATTCACTCCATACAAAGTTTTTTAGGACGAAAATAAGATCTAAAGTTATCTCTAAGAAACAGAAAGATCGCCCAAAAGTGTATATAGATATTTAAATGTATTTATATATTCATCTATACACACATGTATGTATAATGTGCGTGTATATTTTTCCGTAGAGGTAACCATTCAATCCATACAAAGTTTTTTAGGACGAAAATCTTTATATATAAAAGAAAGGTTGTGTGTCTGTCTACTCCGATTTAGATTCCTAACTACTCCCACATTTTGCGATGCAGTTTAACCAAAACCGGGTATCTTATAGTCGTGATTCATATCGAGCCCTTCTGGGTATTAGCGCGCGTCTACGATGAGTCTACGATTTTACAAATAATTTACCATAATTGTTTTCCATTTTAATGCATATTTTTTTAATAAAGGGAAGTAACTCTCAAACTTCACACCAATATGCGTGCATATGCGACGTAATATCACATCAGCAGCATTTCCTCACACCCTCCTTGCACTTGGCGAAGGCAAAATACCAGGGGATGAAAATGGTAATATTGCCATCGATTCCATTTGTACCATTGTTAAGACGCCTTCTGATCTCAGAGATGCAGTGTTCCCAGATCTACAAGCTAATTATCAGAATATGGATTGGATTGGCAAAAAGGCTACTCTGGCCCCGACGAATAAAACTGTTCACCATATTAATGATGAAATGCTAAAACTCATTCCTGGGGAAGTCTATGTATATCAGTCTATCGATACAACTCCTGACCCAGAGGACGTCATCAACTATCCAATAGAGGTACTCAATTCCTTTGAGCACCCCGGACTACCACCACACTTTCTCAAACTTAAAGTTGGTGCCCCTATAATGCTCATCAGAAATTTGGTTCCCCCAAAACAATGCAATGGCACACGTTTGATCGTTAAGTCCTTATCTCCCACAGTAAACTTATATCAATATTTACCTGAATAATCATCATAATTCAGTGCAATCATTAACAGTACTTTCAAGCAATTCAGCCCCGAGCAACGCCGGGCAATTCTGCTAGTCTCTATATAACGGCAAAATGTCTGCGTGTGTGTCCTTTATACAAATCCACAATTTCAGTCAGAGGGCTCACACTTCTATGGTCATTTAAAACCTCCAAGGGTGGTCGTGTGCACATCTTTACATTTCCCAGTCACCCTGCAAAGCCATTAAAAAATCAATAGAAAGACTTTTTTGTGAATTTTCTATCCAAAACCCAATCAAAATGCCTGAAACTTGATACGCCAATTGAATGCCAGCTAGCTGTATGTGATTGGTCGGAGATTGGACAGTACTCGCATGTATGTGGCACGCACGCAGCTGTATATGCATGCACTAGCACTATGACCCGGCAACTCCAGGTCATAGTGCTAGTTATTATTATTATTATTATTATTATTATTATTATTATTTAAAATATTTTGTGGCATTTCTTCTGGTTATTTGTTCTGGGTTCAAATACTGTCAAGGTCAACTTTACCTTTTCAACCTCTAGGGGTTGATAAAATAAGTACCAGTTGAGCACTGGGGCCAATGTAATCAACTAATCCTGTCTTCATTTCTGGCATTGTACCAACTTTTAAAATCATTATTATTACTATTATCATGCTGCTGAATTTGACTTTGCCCTTTTTTCCTTTTGGGGTCACTGAAATAAGTACCATTTGAACACTGGAATCAGTGTAATCATCGAACCCACCCACCAAAATTGTTTTCCTCTCCCACCAAAATTTCAGGCCTTGTGCCTATAGAACAGTAGTTCCAAGAATCTTTTAATCTATAAAACCCTTTGATTATTATTCTTTTCTAGTAGACCTCCATAGTCATTCAATACTGTAAAACTAGTTCTATAGAGGTTTCTTTGTAAAATTTCTATTTTGTTTTTGTGTAGGCTGAACTATGCAAAATATTAGAGACAGAAACTTAGTCATTTCTTGCAATAAATATATCCAAGGTAAAATTTTTTTCATGAACTCTTAAAATAGTGCTGTCGATTCACATTTTACTATTTTGCTTCGGTGGACCTGCAAAAGTTTTACACGAACCCTCAGATGTCATATGAACCCTAATCAAGAACCACGACTATAGAAGAAAGTGTTATTATTATTAAGATGACAAAAGGCAGCAAGCTGGCTGAATTGTTAGCATGCTGGATGAAATGCTTAGCGGTATTTTGCCCATTGCTACGTCCTGAGTTCAAACTCTGTCGAGGTTGACTTTGCCTTTCATCCTTTTGGGGTCGATAAAATAAGTACCAGTCGAACACTGGGGTTGATGTAATCGACTCATTCCCTCCCCCGAAATTGCTGCCCTTGTGGAAAAATTTGAAAGCCATTATTAAGGCGGCAAGCTGGCAGAATCATTAGAATGTCGAGCAAAATGTTTAGTGTTCTAAGTTCAAATTCTGCCAAGGTCAATTTTGCCTTTCAGCCTTTTGGGGTCAATTAAGTAAGTTTCAGTTGTGCACCAGGGTCGATGTAATTGACTTAGCCCTCCACTGAAATTGCTGGCTGTGTGCCAAAATTTGAAACCATTATTATTTTTTTTTTGCAAAAAAAATTGAAAAATAAAACTTTTACAAATCCTATTTATTTGATTTTTTTAGCTGCAATTTGGAAAAAATAAAGGAAAGTGTGGAATGTGTGGTGACCCTTACTATGGACCTCGTGACAGTGAAGCTGGAGGAATTTTTGCCAAAGGGATCATTACTCGAAATTATAAATCAGGAGGAATACTAAATGTTTTAATTCAAATAACTGCCAATCACAAAGGCTAC
Source organism: Octopus sinensis (assembly GCF_006345805.1). Lineage (NCBI taxonomy): Eukaryota > Metazoa > Mollusca > Cephalopoda > Octopoda > Octopodidae > Octopus > Octopus sinensis. Next base: position 47,466,780 of record NC_043015.1, read on the forward strand.
TTTGAATTCCATCTTTGTCCTAATAACAATGTTAAGGAGAGGATAACACAAGAATGTCTAGATAAGTATGAGAATATTTCTTAATATTTACCTTTCATTGAATTTTCAGATAATTTTTACACTTCCTGTGCATTTTCTATATACTGATCGTGAACTTTTGATTATTTTTTCTGATGAGTTGTAGTGCACCTGAGCACTGTAGACAATAATTTCAATATCAATATTATCTATATCTATAAAACTCAAAATGTCTGTATGTGTGTGTGTATGTGTGTGTATTTTATGCATTTGCACATTTTTCATCCAATTTTGATGAAATTTTTTTTATTAAATGGCAAATTTACACAGGCAGGTCACTGCTGCATCACTGATGCCTAGAGATACCCACTTCTAGGAGAAAAATCGATAAAACTGAAGGGACAACTCCACTTTTTGCAAAAAAAGGCGAAAGTTGCACACGAGAAAAGCTTTTACAGGAATGTCTGATTTTTATAATTTTGGCGTCAAAGGGACTGTCATGTTGCAACATTTCAGACAAATATTTTGACACTGCCTTGAGGACCTGATTCCCAAGATTATTGTGAAAACTTTGAAAAAAATTGATTTTTTGCATTTTTGCAAAGTTACATGGTAGAAAACATTTTACTGGGAAGCCCAATTTCCTTGGTTTTTATGGCTAAAAAACCACCATGTAACAGTGGTTCTATCAAGTATCTGTTCTATGTCCAAATGCATCCCTGTGTGACAAAAGAAAACGTGAAAAACTGTGAAAAAATCGATTTTATACACTATTTTCCTCTTTAAATCTTCAAAGACTTCTCACTGCTTCAGTGGATGTGTTCAAACTTTACACACTATTTACTCATCCTAAGGATAACGTTAGGAGACTACAATTTGCACAGAATTCATCCGAGTATGACCAACAATTGCGAAAGACTGAGTAGAAAATTGGGGGTTTTTTTGCCCTTAAATTCCTCATTTTTGACCAAATTCTTCCAAATCTCACATGAACAGTACAGATGACTCAACAATGGTTTAAAACTATTTTTGGTTAATATTCTTTATTTAACTTGCGACAGATCTACGAAATACTGTGAAACATCACCTTTTTGCAGCTGTTTCAAGGAACACCCAATTTTTTTTTCCCCTTTTTGTTGCAAAAGAACCGCTATGTTGCATCATTTCTGGAAATTATTTCTTCTTTGTCCCTGTGCATCTAGGTTCTACAGAAAACTGCAAAACATGGACACTCCTCCCCATCCAACAGCTTCATCTGTTTGCAGAGGGTTGGTCTAGGTTAGCCTTCCACACTCACTTACTCCTTCACATACGAAAATGACTAATGGCACTTATTTCACACCATTCACCCCCCCCCCATATAATTAGACAATATCCTCTCAACACCAATCTAATACAATAAAATGTCTGTGATGGCAAGACAGTGTGCGATTTGTAAAACATTCCCCTCCACCACCATTAGCTGAACTTAGAGCACCCCCTTCAGTGTTTGGTTGTTCAACTAATAAATGCCACTTGGGGAAAATCACTTCTTCGTCTATGTCAATGTTTACAACTTAACGCAAAAAATATTCAAAGAGATGTACAATGTAAAAAAATGGTAGAACCTATAAAGACCAGTGCTGAGTATTTGATACCCAAGCAACGCTGAGTACTCCTGCTAGTTAGACTTAAAGGCAGCGAGCTGGCAGAAATGTTAGCATGCTGGGCGAAATGCTTAGCGGTATTTCGTCTGCTGCTATGTTCTGAGTTCAAATTCCGCTGAGGTCGACTTTGCCTTTCATCCTTTCAGGGTCGATTAAATAAGTACCAGTTACGCACTGGGGTCGATATAATCGACTTAATCTGTTTGTCTGTCCTTGTTTGTCCTCTCTGTGTTTAGCCCCTTGTAGGCAGTAAAGAAATAGGTATTTTGTCTGCCGCTACGTTCTGAGTTCAAATCCACCGAGGTCGACTTTGCCTTTCATCCTTTCGGGGTCGATTAAATATGTACCAGTTATGCACTGGGGTCGATGTAATCGACTTAATATCTATGTCTGTCCTTGTTTGTCCTCTCTGTGTTTAGCCCCTTGTAGGTAGTAAAGAAATAGGTATTTCATCTGTCTTTACGTTCTGAGTTCAAATTCCACCAAGGTCAATTTTGCCTTTCTTCTTTTTTGGGGGTCGATAAATTAAGTACCAGTTGCATACTGGAGTCGATCTAATCAACTGGCTCCCTCCCCCCAAATTTCGGGCTTTGTGCCTAGAGTAGGAAAGAATATTATTAGACCTAATGTCTGGTTTGACACGGTTTCTATAATTGAATACCTTTCTTAATACTCACTACTTTACACTGTGGACTGGGTGCTTCTTTCATGACACCTTCACTATTGAAGTCACTATGTAGCTCATAGGACTACAAATCCCAGGAGAAGAGGAGAGTCAGCTTCATGCTTGGGGACAAGGAGATTACTATGTATGGCAGGGAACCAAGCACTAAAATTTAAAATGCTTTCAGTCAGATCCTTTTTAATAACCATCCATCCGTTTTCCTAATCCACTATTTCCTGGTTGAGTTATGGATGTAGAGTCCTTAGGCACCTTATTCACAGGAGCATCCATCATTGTATTTTCCTGCTGGATTTCCAAGTATGGCCAACAAAGATTTTGGATATTTGGAGGCACAGGACTGGCTGTGTGATAAGTAGCTTGCTTACCAACCACATGGTTCCGGGTTCAGTCCCACTGCATGGCACCTTGGGCAAGTGTCTTCTACTATAGCCTCAGGCCGACCAAAGCCTTGTGAGTGGATTTGTTTGACGGAAACAGAAAGAAGCCTGTCGTATATATGTATATATATATATGTGTGTGTATATGTTTGTGTATCTGTGCTTGTCCCCCCAACATCACTTGACAACCGATGTTGGTACGTTTACATCCCCATAACTTAGCGGTTCAGCATAAGAGACTGATAGAATAAGTAATAGGCTTACAAAAAATAAGTCTGGGGTCGATTTGCTCGACTAAAGGCGGTGCTCCAGCATGGCACCAGTCAAATGACTGAAACAAGTAAAAGAGTAAAAGATTATCCAACTGTCTCAGTTTTGTCAACCTTTAGGTTTTCTGCTGACTGTTGGGGTAGAATCCTCAGGCACCTCGACCATAGGGTCCTATCAGAAGCAACCATCATTGCACTTTCCAACTGGGTTCCCAAGCACAACCAACTGGGACTTTGGATATTACCTAACTTTTTCAGCCTTGGTCTACCTTTAGGCCTCCTGCTGGTTGTGGGGGTAGATTCCTGAGGTACCTCTATCATAGGGTTCAATGAGAAGCAAATGTATTTGCCCTTTCCAGCTGGATTCTCAAATATGACCAACTGAGACGATGGATATTATCCAGCCATCTCACTCTTCGTCTACCCTTAAGTCTCCTGCCATTTGGCTCAGCTTGAAGAATTCATCTTGAAGTTTTTTTCTGCAACATTCTAATCATGTTTGCAGTAGTGGAGATATGATCTCTAAGTGTGGAGAAGTAGTGACTTGACTTAGAGAGGCTCCTTCTGATTGCTGACCTATGTAACCTGTTGATATATAAACAGAAACGTTAGCACGCCGGATGAAATGCTTAGCGGTATTTCGTCTGTCGTTGCGTTGTGAGTTCAAATTCCGCCAAGGTTGACTTTGCCTTTCATCCTTTCGGGGTCGATAAATTAAGTACCAGTTCCGCACTGGGGTCGATAAATTAATTATCAGTTCCGCACTAGGGTTGATGTAATCGACTTAATACCTATGTCTGTCCTTGTTTGTCCGCTCTATGTTTAGCCCCTTGTGGGTAATAAAGAAATAGATATATAAACAAAAATAGCCACAGCTAAAATTGAACTGATGTCATAATTATTGTACTAATTTAGAAGATAATCATTTAATAAATAGAATTATGACATGATGGTGACACATAAAAAGCACCCACTACACTCTTGCAGTGGTCAGCATTAGGAAGGGCATCCAGCCATAGAAACCAAACCAAAACAGACTAGAGCCTGGTACAACTCCCTGGTTTACCAGTTCCAGTCAAATTGTCTAACCCATGCCAGCATGGGAAATGGATACTAAATGATGATGGTGAATTATGAGCCTTCACCATTATTGATTACAGAAAATAGACTAATATTAGGGTTTATAAGCCCCTGCAATGCAAAAGAATGGGTATTAGTATGCTAACGTCCATGTTTTTCAAATACATGGGCTTATATACCCTAATAGACTATTTTGTATAGTCAGTATACATCTGATTATATATACACTTGTATAGTCAGTATACACCTGATTATATATACACTTTAGATGAGTTGTAGTGCACCTGAGCACTGTACACAATTATTATTATTATTATTATTATTATTATTATAAAGGTAGCAAGCTGGCAGAATTGTTAGCATGCCGGGCGAAATGCTCGGCAGCATATATACACAACGGGCTTCTTTCAGTTTCTGTCTACCAAATTCACTCACAAGACTTTGGTCAGCCCAACGCTATAGTAGAAGACACTTATCCAAGGTGTCACACAGTGGGACTGAACCCGGAACCATGTGGTTGGGAAGCAAGTTTCTTGTCACACAGCCACGTCTGCACCTAATCTTATTTCATTGACAGTACAAGCTATGAAAGAAGATAAGGCGGCGAATTGGCAGAAACGTTAGCACGCCGGACGAAATGCTTAGCGGTATTTCGTCTATCGTTACATAGTGAGTTCAAATTCTGCCGAGGTTGACTTTGCCTTTCATCCTTTCGGGGTCGATAAATTAAGTACCAGTAACGCACTGGGGTCGATGTAATCGACTTAATACCTATGTCTGTCCTTGTTTGTCTCCTCTATGTTTAGCCCCTTGTGGGTAATAAAGAAATAGGTATTTCGTCGGCCGTTATGTTCTGAGTTCAAATTCCGCCTAGGGTCGACTTTGCCTTTCATCCTTTCAGGGTCGATAAATTAAGTACCAGTTATGCACTGGGGTCGATGTAATCGACTTAATACCTATGTCTGTCCTTGTTTGTCCCTTCTATGTTTAGCCCCTTGTGGGTAATAAAGAAATAGGTATTTCGTCTGCCATTACATTCTGAGTTCAAATTCCACTGAGATTGACTTTGCCTTTCATCCTTTTGGGGGCAGTAGAATAAGTGCCATTTGAGCACATGGGTCGATGCAATCAACTTATCCCTCCTTGGAAATTACTGGCCATCAGCCAAAATATGAAACCAACATACATTGAAGGCTCAAAAAACCATTTACAAAATTTCACTCACCACTGTTTTCTAATTCATGCAGAATTCACACATGTTTACGTTATCATTTACAATTTTCAATACATAAATTAAACCATTAGGAAATTAATTAATTAATTAAGTGGTAATTTGTATATTCTTTTAAAATAAATGTAGACAACTTGCATAAATTAGATGAGGTTGAAGAAACTATTTGGTTGTCACTTGAAATTCTTGTTCATATTTTAGTAGAATTTGGTTGAGAGATTTTAAGTTTTTAACTTGTTCTATTTGTTTAAATTTAGATATCCACTGAAGTTTCTTGATGGCACCAGCAGGCATTTCCTTGAAGACTTCCGCAGTAACACAAATTTTAGCCTGTCTTTGAGACTACCCTCTCATCTAGAATGTTCACAGTGTGTTCTTCAGTGGAAATATACAGCTGGTATGTACAACTATATTTCTTGTCTTCATGCAAACTATTATTTCTTGTCTTCTGGCACCTGTGTCGGTGGCACATAAAAAACACCATCCGAGCGTGGCCGTCTGCCAGCCTCATCTGGCACCTGTGTCGGTGGCACATAAAAAACACCATCCGAGCGTGGCCGTTCGCCAGCCTCGTCTGGGACCTGTGTCGGTGGCACATAAAATCACCCACTACACTCTCGGAGTGGTTGGCGTTAGGAAGGGTATCCAGCTGTAGAAACACTGCCAGATCTGACTGGCCTGGTGCAGCCTTCGGGCTCCCCAGACCCCAGTTGAACCGTCCAACCCATGCTAGCATGGAAAGCGGACGTTAAACAATGATGATGATGATGATGATGATGCCTTTAAAGTTGATATAGGTACAGGCATGGCTGTGTGCTTAAAAACCTTGCTTCCCAACCTCATGGTTCTAGGTTCAGTTCCACTGCATGGCATCTTGGGCAAGTGTCACTGCATGTAGTCCCTGACCAACCAAAACCTTGTGAGTTGATTTAGTAGACAGAAACTGAAAGAAGCCTATTCTATATATATATATACTCTTTTACTCTTTTACTTGTTTCAGTCATTTGACTGCGGCCATGCTGGGGTAACGCCTCTAGTCAAGCAAATCGACCCCATGACTTATTCTTTGTAAGCCCAGTACTTATTCTATCGTTCTCTTTTTGCCGAACTGCTAAGTGACGGGGGCGTAAACACACCAGCATCGGTTGTCAAGCGATGCTAGGGGGACAAACACAGACACAAATACACATACACACACATACATTAATTTGGGGCCCTAGTCTGTCTATTACACATTCACATCAAAGAACATATATACGACAGGCTTCTTTCAGTTTCCGTCTACCAAATCCACTTACAAGGCATTGGTCGGCCCAGGGCTATAGCAGAAGACACTTGCCCAAGATGCCACGCAGTGGGATTGAACCCAGAACCATGTGGTTGGTTAGCAAGCTACTTACCACACAGCCAAGGGAATAAATGATTATGTGTGGGGAGGGTTGTGTGTTTGTGTGTGTATGTGTGTGTGTGTGTATATAAATGAATACTTGTATGCATATAGACATATATATATATATATATATATATATATAAAACGTGCCTTGAATGGCGCAACAATGCAGAGTGGACTATAATAACTGTTATAATTTAATTATCCATAGTCTGATATACTAATATTTCGGAATATAAAATTCCTTCTTCAGATATCGCTAGGAATTGATCAAGTCACTGCTATAATCGATTTTCCAACAGTTACTGAAATTTTTTTTCTTTTTTTCTGGAAGCATCTCTGCAGTGGTCTCATGGAGCTCCTTCCAGAATTCCTCATGAGAAGTGCATGAGGGCAGCCATATCTCAAGCTCGTGTGTGTTGGCATGTCTGCAGCTCTGCTTTTAAGTTATGTTTTATATGTGCAGATTTGAGCATGTTATCAAAAATGAACCTACATGCATCCAGACGTAGCTAAATAATACATTGATTGCCAATCTCCAGCCTGCTGTTAATTTGGAGCCCTAGTCTGTCTATGAGGATAGCTTCTTTAATTCTTAGATTATCCAAATTTCTTCCATTGGCCTCAGTTGTGACTGTTATGCTTTTGTTGATGTTCTGGCATCTGTCTAGATGTTTTCCGAAGGAAGAGGCTCTCATGTTCAGATGTTCTGTGATGCGAATGCGTAACGGTCTTGTTGTGCTACCCACATAGAACTTGTTGCATTTCTTACATTTTATTCTATACATAACGTTTACATGTTGGCATAAATCTGTGTCACGGGTGGGGCAGTTAGCTAGTATCCCTTGCTTGTTTCTTTGCTCAGTGTCTTCTCAGAGAGGGGCTGGAGTGGGCTGGTTCTATGTCTAATCCTTCTCTTCTTATGATTCTTCAGATGGCTGTAGTTATCCTATTAAGGCGGCGAGCTGGCAGAAACGTTAGCGCGCCAGGCGAAATGCTTAGTGGCATTTCGTCTGTCATTACGTTCTGAGTTCAAATTCCACCGAGGTCGACTTTGCCTTTCATCCTCTCGGGGTCGATAAATAAAGTACCAGTTTCGCACTGGGTCGATGTAATCGACTTAATCCCTTTCTCTGTCCTTGTTTGTTCCCTCTATGTTTAGCCCCTTGTGGACAATAAAGAAATAAGAAATGTTAGCGAGTGATACAAAAATGATTAGTGACATTTCATCCGGCTCTTTACATTCTGGGTTCAAATTCCGCAAAGGTCGACTTTGATTTCATCCTATGTTTAGCCCCTTGTGGATAGTAAAGAAATATGTAGTTATCCTCTCGCTAAAATGGGGTATTTTAAGGAAGCATGTGTTGCTGGGTTTTCTGTGTGTTTGGTGTGTTTGTCATTTTGGGTACTTAAGCTGATTTACAGTGGATATAGGGTACCCGTTGGTTTTCAATACCTCTAGGAAGCATGTGGTGTGGGTCACCTTGTCCCCTGTCCTGCAGCATGCAAGTTCATTTCTGGTGTATCCTATTTTGGCACCGAGTGGAAGGGCTGAATTGTACTGAACAAACATATCCCTACTGGCTGCTTTCCTGTAGAACTCGGTGTGCATCTCTCCTTCTTCCGTTATTTTCAGTTAAAAGTCGAGTAGCGAAAGGGATCCAGTGTTGTTGGGATGTTCTATAGTGAACCGTATATCTGTGTCCATGTTGTTGAACATCATGAATATTCTGTCTGCCTTTTCACAAGACTGTTACACATTCACATCAAAGAACATCTGAACATGAGAGCCTCCTCCTTCAGAAAACATCTAGACAGATGCCAGAACACCGACAAAAGCATAAACAGTCACAACTGAGACCAATAAAAGAAATTTGGCTAATCTAAGAATTAAGGAAGCTATCCTCATAGACAGACTAGGGCCCCAAATTAACAGCAGACTGTAGGCTTGCAATTAATGTATCATTTAGCTACATCTGGTTGCGTGTAAGTTCATTTTTGATAACAGGCTCATATAATATATAAAAGAAGGAGCTGCACGTATAATACATAACTTAAAAGCAGCACTATGGATGTGCCAACACATACGAGCTTGGGACATGAAAGAACTACATTGTTCATTTAGATGGAGTTGCATGAAACGATTGTACTGCATTACCTCTGGATATCCTTGTTGCTTATTTTGATATTTCAACAGAGATATATGTAATTGGGAAAGTAATAGACTTGAAGATCGCAACTACAGCGAGGAAACCTGCTACTTGGCATAGCATACAAGGGGAGACGACTACTGATAGCAATGATCACAAGTCGTGCAAGGAATGATATTGACATTTCTAAATACAATATGTTATGTGAGGAAATAGCAGAAGAATCACTTGGGAGCCAGACAAATTGATTATTTGCATTTAGTTACAACCATTTATGTTTTGAGTTCAAATCCTGCCTAGATTAGCTTTGCTTGATTAAATTTTTTTTTTAAATATCAATAAGGTGTTTGAGTTGATAAAACTGTTTCCTATTTGAGGTTCTATATTTATGTTAGAAATAAATATCACTGACTTTTGTAAATTTCTCTCTACTAGGGGTGCAAGACCTGAAATTTTGGTGGGAGGGGGTGAGGTGATAGAATAGACCCTAGCGGTGAGCTGGCAGAGACATTAGCACGCCGGGGAAAATGCTTAGCAGTATTTCGTCTGCCGTTACGTTCTGAGTTCAAGTTCCACCGAGGTTGACTTTACCTTTCATCCTTTCGGGGTCAATAAATTAACTACCAGTTATGCATTGGGGTCGATCTAATCCACTTAATCCGTTCGTCTGTCCTTGTTTGTCCCCTCTGTGTTTAGCCCCTTGTGGGTTGTAAAGAAATAGGTATTTCGTCTGCCGTTACATTCTGAGTTCAAATTCCACCTAGGTTGACTTTACCTTTCATCCTTTCGGGGTCAATATATTAAGTACCAGTTACGCACTGGAGTCGATGCAATTGACTTAATCCGTTTGTCTGTCCTTGTTTGTCCTCTCTATGTTTTGCCCCTTGTGGGCAATAAAGAAATAGGAATAGACCCTAGCGTTCAACTGGTACTTATTTTACAGCCCGCTGAAAGGATAAAAAGCATGTTTGACCTCAGCAGAATTGTGACTTTTGTAAATTGAAAATAGTAATGTAAAAGGGGTCTCCCAATTATTTTCCTTCATCTTGGGTTTTTTTTTTTTTTAAATTATGTAAGTTTTAATAAAAGTGTTTTGTTTCTTCATTTTTCAGGAAATACATATAACTGCGATCCTATTTTAGATAAATGTTGCACTGGATGTGGTGATCAGGAGCAATTTTATGCATGCGCAGATATATCTATTAAGAAGGCATCTGATGCATCAAAAGAGAAAAACCCTACAACGAAGCAGAAATTAGACTCAACTGAGAACGAGACGAAAGGAGGACTTACTACTTCTCGGAATATCCCAGAAAAACCAAATATAAACAGTAAAATGATATGTCAAGCAAAATTTAATCTCCAGCCCAAGAAACATTTTAATAAATGGTGCAATTTAATGTGCCAGCCGATGAATCCATTTCCGTAACTCTACAACAATAATAATAATAAAATAATAATAATAATAATAATAATAATAATAATAATTGATAAATAAATAAATAAATAAACGAATATATGAAACTAATGTCTCAAAAGAATTACCTTTTCCTCTTAAATGTAATATTCATAATCAATACATTGTAAAAATTATTTCATGAAAATTATATTCCTTCAATCAAAATATCATGTTCTTAAAACATAATACATAATGTGATTAAAAATGGTGCTCAAATTGAACAACTGGTTGATTTTATCTTTTATTTCTAACTAGCAGTATCGCCCGGCGTTGCTCGGGTTTGTAAGGGAAATAACTATATAAGCATTTTTAGAGATGTAAAGTATAATAGCCATCTCAATATGGCTAACCACAAAGGGGGGTGTTACTGTAGCTTTTTACGTTCTGAGATTTAATAATACATTTTTAGAGAGTTACTTCCCTTATATAATAGCAAAAAAATGCATTAAAAACGGGAAAAAATTATGGTAAATTTTTTTTAAAATCGTAGACTCATCGTAGACGCGTGCTAATACCCAGAAGGGCTCGATACGAATCACAACTATAAGATACCCGCTTTTGGTTAAACTGCACCGCAAAATGTGGGAGTAGTTAGGAATCTAAATCGTAGGAGACAGACACACAACTTCACTTTTATATATAAAGATTACATCACAACTTTTTTTACTACCTTTCCATGCTATTTTTATGTATTTATGTATTTTTCCTCTTAAAAAGTACCTGTGATGGTGCCACATAAAAAGCAATGGTGCTGGTGCCACTTAAAAAGCCGCTGTGACGGTGCCACATAAAAAGCACCCAGTACACTCTGAGGAATGGTTGGCATTAAGGACAGGCATCCAGCCATAGAAACCGAGCCAAAACAGAGTATGGAAACTGGGTGCAGCCCTTGGCCTTACTAGTTCTTGACAAGCCGTCCAACCCATGCCAGCATGGAAAACAAATGTTAAATGCTGCTGATGATGATGACACTGATAATGATGATGATGGTAGTGGTGGTGGTGGTGGTGTGGTGGTGATGGTGATGGTGATGATGATGATGATGATGATGGTGATGATGACGACAATGATGATGATGACGACGATGATGATGATGACGATGATGATGATGATGATGATGATGAAGATAATGATGATGATGATGGTGGTGATGATGATGACAACAATGATGATGATGACGATGATGATGATGACGATGATGATGATGATGATGGTGGTGGTGGTGATGGTGATGATGATGATGGTGGTGGTGACGGTGGTGGTGGTGGTGATGGTGGTGGTGGTGGTGGTGGTGGTGGTGATGATGGTGGTGGTGATGATAGTGATGGTGATCGTGATCATAATGGTGATGATGATGGTGATGGTGATGATGATGATGATGATGATGATGATGATAAGCTTGTAAACAAACAGCTTAATGTTTCATTAACTCAAAGTTTACAAACTTTTCTTTTTTTTGGTGGGGTAGGTGGGGTTGGGCGGTGGGTTAGTTCTAAAAAGTTCTTTTCTTTCCACAATTCATTTAAGTAGTTTCAGATACTCAGTTTAATAGATGTGTCGATATATGTATGAACACTGTTTTAATGAAAGATTATGGTATTTTCCTGTATACGAGTTAAAGTTTTCAAACCAAAATTGACAGTGGCTGTGTGGTAAGTAGCCTGCTTACCAACCACATGGTTCCAGGTTCATTCCCACTGTGTGGCACCTTGGGCAAATGTCTTCTACTATAGCCTTGGGCCGACAAAGCCTTGTGAGTGGATTTGGTAGACAGAAACTGAAAGAAGCCTGTCATATATATGTAATGTATATATATATATATATAATATTATATATATATATATATATATATATAAAATGTAAATAGATGGATGAATTATTCTTTGTTTACAGTTAACACGGAAAATTCAATAAACAATTACCAGGGTAGCAAAATTTACTTTTATATATATATAAATAATATATATATATATATAATATATATATGTATGTATGTATGTATGTATGTTTGTGTGTCTGTGTTTGTACCCCCAACATGGCTTGGCAACCGATGCTGGTGTGTTTACGTCCCCACAACTTAGCGGTTTGGCAAAAGAGACCGATAGAATAAGTACTAGGCTTACAAAGAATAAGTCCTGGGGGTCAATTTGCTCGACTAAAGGAGGTGCTCCAGCATGGCCACAGTCAAATGACAGAAACGAGTAAAAGAGAGTAAAGAGAGCAAAAAAGTAGGTCAAGATGACTTTGGAGGACCAAAATTCCCCAAGTAAAATGAAACAGGATTTGGAAAGATAGAGACGATGTTTGAATGCTTATATTACATGTTTACACTATATATATTTCTTTACTACCCACAAGGGGCTAAACACAGAAAGGACAAACAAGGACAGACAAACGGATTAAGTCGATTAGATCGACCCCAGTGCGTAACTGGTACTTATTTAATCGACCCCGAAAGAATGAAAGGCAAAGTCGACCTCGGCGGAATTTGAACTCAGAACGTAACGGCAGAAGAAATACTGCGAGGCAGTTCGCCCGTCGTGCTAACGTTTCTGCCAACTCGCCGCCTTACACTATATACTATATACTATACTATATACTATATATGTTTACACTATACACTATATATGTTTACACTATATACTACACAGACTTGTATACCAGAAAATATGACTGGTATTTTATCATTATTGCAATCTGAATCAATGCACTCAGTACATGAGAGGGAGTAGAAATAGTTATTTATTAAAGCAATGATCATATTACATAGGAGAAAGGAAGGAGATAGAAAAACATTTTTCAGGTGTTTATCTGTCATGCTTCACCTGAGTGAGTCAAGCAAAAAATATATTGAGGGCAAGTTTATTGCTCATGTAGTAAGCTACGAAATTCTTGCATTCCTTTATTATCCATTCACATTTGACACCCTGCTCCATTTTCATAAGAGCTACAGTGCATATAAGAATTGTGGTCCTAACACAGGCCAATCCCCTTTCCTCATTGATTACTATCTATGGTAAGATCAATAACTTCGCTAAATCTAATAAATGTATCTCATCTGAACACGTGTTCTTGTTAGACATCCAGAGAGGTGTTTTACAGAAAGGACCTCTAACATGAATAAGACTGTAATTTGTTTTATATGATTCAAAAGAACAAGTAATTATTTAAATTCAAATTATGATGAACGTAAACAAACAAACAAAGTTTGCTTTAGAAGCGTTGAGATGTCTTAGAAAGTTAAAGAAGTGATTTTAAATTCTCAAACGAAGGATAATGCTAATAATATATATTCCTTTACTAGCCACAAGGGGCTAAACACAGAGGGGACTAACAAGGACAGACATAGGTATTAAGTCGATTGCATCGACCCCAGTGCATAACTGGTACTTAATTTATTGACCCCGAAAGGATGAAAGGCAAAGTCGACCTCGGCGGAATTTGAACTCAGAACATAACGGCAGACGAAATACGGCTACACATTTCGCCCAACGCACTAGCGTTTCTGCCAGCTTGCCACCAATGCTTATAATATAGCCTGAACAGGATAAGCTACCCCTATTTAGCAGAAAAAAGTGTTGGCAGCCGGCTATGAGACACGGACTCACACCTCTGTGATTATGCATCGCGGTGCTCTGAACCATTAAGCTAAACTGCCCACAAAATAATTCCTTGCGCAAATTTAAGATATATAGAAATCTCACTTTTTTAAAATTAAGTAATTCTTTATTTGGTCTTCTCAAAGTATATCTAACTAAAATTATTTTTTGCAGACACGACATTCAAACAGCTTGAGTTTTTGCAATTAGCTATTCATTTATGCACAGTTAAATTATTATATGTAAACTTACATAGCAGACGAAAAAAATAAATAAATAACAATTGCAAGAACTTCTGAGTAGACTGGAAAAGAAAGTGATGTATGGCCTTCATGGATTTTCAGTTCTTATTGGGGTTTTACTAGAGATGCCTATATCACTTGACCAATTCCAGAGAAATAAGGAACCAGTCTGATTATATGCACAAGTCCATTAGTTTCAGAGATCGAGAGGTACTAGACGTTTCTATTTATTTTTTTATCTTTTATCTTTTACTTGTTTCAGTCATTAGACTAGGGCCATGCTGGGGCACAGCCTTGAAGAGGTTTTAGTTGAATGAATCAACCAACCCCAGTACTTTTCTCTTCTTAACACTGGTGCTTATTCCATCAGTCTCTGCCAAATTGCTAAGTTAGAGTGACATAAACAAACCAACACCAGTCACCAGGTGATGGTGGGGGACAAATGCAGACACAGACACACACACACACATATATATACATATGTGGTGCATACAGTGGGCTTCTTTCGGTTTCTGCCTTCCAAATCCATTCACAAGGCTTTGGTCGGCCCAAGGCTATAGCAGAAGACATTTGCTCAAGGTACCATGTGGTGGGACTGAACCTGGAACCATGTAGTTAGGAAGCAAACTTCTTACCACACAGCCACACCAACAAAATTCTCGAAACCAGACCACAACCCAGCTCTTTCACATCTAGTTCTGTGTGTTCTGATGTCTCTAATATATTTGTTTGTTTGTCCATATTATTTCTTTTGTAGCCTTATTCTCCATGAAAAAAAAAAACCTAAAACAAGATAATGGTAAATTTTTTTCTAATGGCAGATCTTGAAGCAGAAAAGCTATAAATAATAGCATGTAAATATTGTGTTAAAAATCGCTTTAGATAGAAAAGGTCAAAGGCTACTTGTGGGACAAGAAACCACATCTGCAGATATGAAAGATGTTCTACCACTGGACCAAAGCATCCCTTCAAATTTCTTTATCCCTTTTAGAAACTTTTTTCTCGCCAATAAGATTGTATGTTGTTGAGGATATAAGAATTTATAAACTTATAGAGAAAATGAAATGACTGTTTTTTTGGAGTGGTGGAACTTGAAGCAGATAAAGCTATAAATAATAACATGTAAATATTGGGTTAAAATCCCTTTGGATAGAAAAATGTCTAAGGCTACTTGTGGGACTTGGACATGAAAGAAATTCTACCATTAGACCAAAGCAGTCTTTCAAATTTCTTTATTCATTTTAGAAACTTTATTCTTACCAACAAGAACTGTATGTTGTTGATGACATAAGAATTTATAAACTTCAAGAGAAAATTAGATAATTTTTTTTTTCGAATGGTGCCCCTGGAACCAGATAAAGCTATAAATAATAGCGTGTAAATATTGAGTTAAAAATCCTTTGGATAGAAAAACCTGAAAGTTCCCTGTGGAAATTTCTACTTCAAGTTTAATCATTTAAAATAATATATAACAAATTACTTAAAGTTATCTTGAAGTTTCTAAATTTTTAACTCATAAAAACTCAGTATTTCATTGTTTGATTGGGAATTAAATAATTCCAAGCATCATTAGAGATGCCAAAGCTGAAAGGTTCTTTTAGTTATTGTTCAGCCCCAGGTTAGCTCTCACTCAGCAGACCTGTGATCAACTGTGCTCTCTTTTACTCTTTTACTTGTTTCAGTCATTTGACTGTGGCCATGCTGGAGTACTGCTTTTAGTCGAGCAAATCGACCACAGGACTTATTCTTTGTAAGCCTAGTACTTATTCTATCGATCTCCTTTGCCGAACCGCTAAGTTACAGGGATGTAAACACACCAGCCTCGGTTGCCAAGTGATGTTGGGGGTGGTGGAGGGACAAACATAGACACACACATATATATCATCATCATCATCATCATCTATACATATATACGACGGGCTTCTTTCAGTTTCCGTCTACCAAATCCACTCACAAATCTTTGGTCAGCCTGAGGCTATAGTAGAAGAAACTTGCCCAAGGTGCTTTGCAGTGGGACTGAACCCGGAACCATGTGGTTGGTAAGCAAGCTACTTACCACACAGCCACTCCTACGCCTATCATGATTACCTTGTCTCTTTATATATTTCTAACGCCATGTTCAAATTTGTTATCTCTATATGACTTGTGAAGTGTGATTTGAAGAAATCTGGCTGCTATTTCCAGCAGGTAAACAACAATGTAAAGGTAAAGATTCCTTTCCAAAACAAAGTCAAAAGCTTTGGTGAGATAAACAAATTCTATATTTTATTCCTTTAATCTAACTCAGTCTATATCTGGAAATCGCATGCATTAACCAACAATAAACTTTCATTTAAAATAAGTTTTCCCAACCAATGATGGAACATCTACATGGTAGTATGTCGGTCTCTTTAGCTGAACCATTAAGTCTATGGAGGCGTAAACATATCATTACCGGATGTCAAGCAGTGGAGAGGAGACAAACACAGACACAAAGGAATAGGATCTTTTCGGTTTGAACGGCAGTTTTTAACATACTTTCTAGGTAACTAAAAAATTTTAAACTTCGTATACTGGTAGAATGTGTTTATAAAACATTTTTTTCTTTTGGCTTTATTGAGAAAATTCTATAGTTTGTAAGATATTTGTTGTTTTTTTTTTCTTCAATTTCTGCAATTTCAACCAATCAATGACGTCTATTGAGGTAAAAAAAACATTCTGTGTCGTATGAATATGTCCCTCGTTTAAGAAACAGATTGGGTTTATTTACATTTGTGAAGAAAAAAAGATACCCTTCCCCCCACCCCTGACCCTAACCCTAAAACAGATTGAAATGCAATAGATCGATACTAGGGTCATAATTATGGGTAACAATTTCATATGACACCGCTAGAAAAAAAACTGTGCCGTTCAAAACCGAAAAGATGCAAGGAACAACGATTGTGGCCAGTCGTATGACTGACCACAAACACAACCACAAACGCAAGAAGAATGCTGGGGGAGGTTTGATGTGGGGGGGGGGAATCTGCGCAAAGATGGAAGAGTTTTGTGAAGGGAGACAACTTAATGCTTAAACGACGTCCTGAGTAGACTCGTGACGTAAGCACGTGTGTGTCAAGGGGGGACAAATGCCGTCAACTGACTACTAGAGACATTTTCCCGGCTTTGGCTGCACATTTCTTGTCATCAATGGAGTCTTGTTATTAATATATACTGCGCATCTCTGCAAACTAAGATAATCTTCAGAAAAACTATACAAAAATTAGAGTAGTTATTTTATTGTAAATTCAGAATAACAACAAACTCAACAATTTTTTTAAAAAAACATTCCCTTTTTGTTGTTTTTTAGAAACTTACAACAAAAAATAAGAAAAAATAAGGGAAAAAAAAGAGAGAAAAACTGATTTAGGAAAATAATTAATTGTTCTTTTGTGAATGTAAAGAATTTGGGAAAAAACACAAAAAAAAAATGCGATATTTTCCGAATACAAATAATGATGTGGAGAGTGGGTCGCTGGTGACTATTAACAAAAAGAAATGGATCGATTCTATCGAAAATATTGTAAAATTGATAATAAATAAGATGCCGGCATCATCCTTGGAAAACTGCGATGGAGGTTTGTACGTCGGAAATGCCGGAGTGGCTTATATGCTCTACTGTCTGACAAAGTCCGATGCGTTGGGCGATGAATTAAAGAAATACTGTGCGGAACAATGCCGTGTGTATTTCGATGCGGCTTTGAACTTTGCCGAGAGCACCAACGATCGAGATCCTGCAGTGTCCTTCCTGCTGGGCAAGGCCGGCGTATACTCCGTGGGCACTGCTATTTCTAGCCTCAACGGAGACCAGGCTCAGGTGGAGAGATTCATCAACGAGTACATTTCCTTAGGGGAGCTTTGTAAACCCATCATCATATTTCCATACGGTTCCGATGAACTTTTCGTGGGCAGAGCAGGTTACCTTTTCGGATCTTTTTTCATCAACAATGTTTTACAGAGAGAGGTAAAAAAAAAAAAGGAATTTTTTTTTTTTTTGTTGAAATCTTGTTTACAAAATTTTTAAGGCGATCTTTCTTCGTCTCTTGTAGACCTTTCCGTCGATTTCCGTAAAATCTACCAGCGACGAAAGATCGCCCAAAATTTTAATGTTTTAAATGATATTTTTTATTCACGATTATTAACCCATCAAATGCCAATATTACCGGTTGCGGCAATCTTTCGACTCTAGTAGACCGTTCCGTCGATAAAGAGATAACTGAAATTTTTTACTCGGTGTATGTGTATATATATGTATGTATATTACTTCAAAAGTTCCCGCAAGCCCATATGTAAAAAAAAAAAAAAATTTTTACGGAAATCGACGGAAAGGTCTACTAGAGACGAAAGATCGCCCCGGTTGCTTATATTTCAATATTTTATATATGTATATATATATATACTGCATCGCATTGTTTATGTATAAAAAGATATCTTAAATGGTTTCCAACAATCTGTTGTTCGCTTCCAGCTAACAGCAAACTGGCAGTTCTAACGAGAATAGTGAAGTTTTAGCCATCTTTTGTTCTCAGTAGTTCTTCAGCTTGTTTCAGCCATCACGGCCGAGGCCATGCTGGAGCGTTGCCTTAAGAACTGTGACGAAAAAATTTACCTAAATAGGTAAAAATTCACTACTTGATATTAGTGTGTGCTATTTTATACGCACCACCTTACACATGGGCGCGCGCGCACTCACTCATTCACACACCTTGTTGAAGGTAAACTTTGCATTCCAGTCTTTTTTTTTCGGGGATCGATAAATAAAGGACCAGTACGGTGGCAGCGAATTGGCGGAATTGATACTGCATCAGACAAATTGCTTTTGCGGTATCTTCTCCGGCTCATCGTGTTCTGAGTTCAAATTTCTACCTAGTTTACCTAAAAGTCCTTTGGATAGAAAAAGCTGAAAGTTCCCCGTGGAAATTTCTACTTCAAGTTTAATCATTTAAAATAATATATAACGGTTAATATAGGGCGTTACAAATTCTGTTGTATCTGGGGAGATACAGAGAGAGGTAAAAAAAGGAATTTTTTTTTTTTTTTGAAAGAGAAGAAAAAAGCACCCTCGGTAACCCTTAAGTGTAGCGTCGGAAAAAGTTTGATAAACCCCTTAAATAAATGCTCCCTTTAAATAAATGACGCTGCGCGGATTCGAAACAGGGTTTGCTAGTTGAAGTAATGAAGTAATATGTTAAACTCGGTAGCAATATCGGTGGCTAAGTGGTCAACATCATGAGTTAAAACGGATGAATTGCATGAGTCATAGCACTTTCTGCATGATGGCCAAACGGTATGATCGGCGCTAACATACCACTATGTTAGCACCGCCTTCGTATATAACTTAAAACTATCCTTTATCAAGTTAGTTATGAATTCGATCGTGTAGTAGGTAGTGTTTGCTATGCAAATTGCAAATTGCTACTTCCTTGAAATGCTAATTTTAGAAATTTGGTGCGCTGTTATGTGATTTCATTTCGGAAAATTCTCTCTCCCCGAGCGCGAATCGTTTTTTCCCTCGGATTTAATGTAAAGACTTTTTTTTTTTTTAGATGTTTTTCAAATATATGTTGCTTTACTTATGATAATCTTGTTCAGTTGTTGCATATTTAATTTGTGAACAGGTAAAGTACGTACCTAAGCGTATATGCATGCATGTAATTGTATGTGCGCGTGCACATATATATACACATACATATGCGTATATATATGTGTGTGTATGTATGCACATATATATGCATATATTTATGCGTATATATATGTGTGTATGTGTACATATGTGCATGTATATATACGCATATATATATGCATATATTTATGTGTATATATGTGTGTGTGTATGTGCACATAATGTGCATATATATATATATGCATATATTTATGCGTATATATATGTGTGTATGTACATATGTGCATGTATATATACGCATATATATATGCATATATTTGTGTAAATATGTGTGCGTGCATAAAAAAAGAGAGTATATGCATATATTCATGTGTATATATGTGTATGTGTACATATGTGCATATATATATATATATATACACATATATATGCATAAATTTATGTATATATATATATATATGTGTGTGTGTGTATGTGCACATATATGTTAATATATATATACACTTATAAATGCATATATTTATGTGTAAATATGTTTGTGTACATATATATATATATATATATGCATATATTTATGTGTGTGTGTGTCATCATCATCATTTGGCGTCTGGCTTCCATGCTGGCATTGGCTACACATTTCAATAGGATCTGATGAGTCAGAAGACTGCGTCATCCTCCAGCGTCTACTTTGGCAGGACTTCTACTGCCGGATGCTCTTCCTGATGCCAACCTTTCTACAAAGCGTGCTGACTGCTTTTTTCTTTCTTTTTATTTTTTCTTTTTATTTTTTTTTTTTTTGTTATACCAACAATAGTGAAAATTACCTTATAATGTGTAGGCCTAAGGGGCTGGAACTGTCTTCTACAACTGAAAGTGAATAGAATAGAGGTATGGGGTTATTGCAAGGGTGAGACCAGAGAGGGAAGATGAAGAGGGATGTTGAGGAGGCAGAGAAGCTGTTGGGGGAGAGCATCCTAGATGTGAAAGGCAGGTGGTGCTATAAAGGTAAAAGTTTTGGATGACAGTAGAGGTGACCTGGGGGGCTTACCTATTTCTTTATTGTCCACAAGGGGCTAAACATAGAGGGGACAAACAAGGACAGACATAGATATTAAGTCGATTACATCGATCCCAGTACGTAACTGGTACTTAATTTATCGACCCCGAAAGGATGAAAGGCAAAGTCGACCTCGGCGAAATTTGAACTCACAACGTAACGGCAGACGAAATACCTATTTCTTTACTACCCACAAGGGGCTAAACACTGAGGGGACAAACAAGGACAGACAAACAGATTAAGGCGATTAGATCGACCCCAGTGCGTAGCTGGTACTTAATTTATTGACCCTGAAAGAATGAAAGTCGACCATGGCAGAATTTGAACTCAGAACGTAGCAGCAGACGAAATACCGCTAAGCATTTCACCCGACGTGCTAACGTTTCTGCCAGCTCGCTATGCTTTGGGTGCTGAAGCGATGGGTGTCATGGAGTGAGGAGAGATAAGTTGTTGGGATTGTAAGTTTGGTTTGGCAGAGAGCAAATGAGTGGCTGTGTGGTAAGTAGCTTGCTTACCAACCACATGGCCCTGGGTTCAGTCCCACTGAGTGGCACCTTGGACAAGTGTCTTCTACTATAGCTTCGAGCTGACCGAAGTCTTGTGAGTGGATTTGGTAGATGGAAACTGGAAGAGGCCCGTCGTATATGTATATATATATGTGTGTGTTTGTGTTTATCCCACCCAATATCGCTTGACAACCGATGCTGGTGTGTTTATGTCCTCGTAACTTAGCAGTTCGGCAAAAGAACCGTCCAACCCGTGCAAGCACGGAAAACGGACGTTAAATGATGATGATGATTATTGTATACATACATACATACATATATATATATATATCATAAAATATCAGACACAGGCATGGTTGTGTGGTAAGATGCTGGCTTCCCAGCCACGTGGTTCAGGGTCCAATTCCACTGAGAGGAACCTTGAGCAAATGTCTTCTACTGTAGCTTTGGGCCACTCTGAGTCTTGTGAGCATATTTAGTAGATAGAAACTGGAAGAAGCCTGTCATGTATATGTGTATGTATGTGTGTGTCCCCTTGTGTCTGTGTGTGTCTCTCACCACTGCTCAACAGTCGGTGTTGGTATCTTTACAACCCTAAGAGACTGACAAAATAAGTTGTAGGTTTAAAAAAGAAATCATCATCATCATCATTTAACGTCCATTTTCCATGCTAGCATGGGTTGGATGGTTCAACTGGGGTCTGGGAAGCTAGAAGGCTGCACCAGGCCCAGTCTGATCTGGCAGTGTTTCTACAGCTGGATGCCCTTCCTAATGCCAACCACTCCGTGAGTGTAGTGGGTGCTTTTTACATGCCACCTGCACAGGTGCCAGACGAGGCTAGCAAACAGCCACGATTAGATGGTGCTTTTTACATGCCACCAGCACAGGGGCCAGACGAGGCTGGCAACAGCCACAATCGGATGACGCTTTTTACGTGCCACCGGCACGGAGGCCAGTCGGGGCGGCGCTGGCAGCGGCCACGTTCGGATGGTTCTCTTACATGCCACCGGCACTGGTATCACAGCTACAATTTCCATTGATGTTGATCAATTTTGATTTTCGCTTGCCTCAACAGGTCTTCACAAGTAGGGTTTGTGTCACAAGAAGGAAAGGTATGCATAAGTGGGCTGGCTACATCCCAGGTAGAGGCCACGGGTTATGGTCTCACTTGTCCTGCCGGGTCTTCCCACGCACAGCATACTTCCAAAGGTCTCGGTCTCTGATCTTTTCCTTAGTGAGACCTAAAGTTCGAAGGTCTTGCTTCACCACCTTGTCCCAGGTTTTCCTGGGTCTACCTCTTCCACAGGTTCCCTCAACTGCTAGGGATTGGCACTTTTTCACACACCTATCTTCATCCATTCTCGCCACATGACCATACCAGCGCAATCGTTTTTCTTTCACACCACAACTGATGCTTCTTAGGTCCAACTTTTCTCTCAAGGTACTTACACTCTGTCGAGTATGAACACTGACATTACACATCCATCTGAGCATACTGGCTTCATTTCTTGCGAGCTTACGCATATCCTCAGCAGTCACAGCCCAAGTTTCACTGCCATGTAGCATGGCTGTTCGTACACATGCGTCATACAGTCTGCCTTTTACTCTGAGCAAGAGGCCCTTTGCCACCAGCAGAGGTAAGAGCTCTCTGAACTTTGCCCAGGCTATAAAAGATAAAAATGAGTTCTGGGGTCAGTTTTTCCAAACTAAATTTCTTCAAGCAGTACTCCAGCACGGTGACTGATGCAAGTAAATGATAAAAGATACATTTTTGGCACAGTCAATAAGCATACTGTAGCAAGCGTGTTCCGTCAGTGATTACTCAGAGTAGGCAGTTGGTGACGCTTATGTAGTATATGACACAAATGAGCGAAACACAGGGGCGCGACTTGAGTTGTAGGCAGATTTACTTCTGCCTTTATAGCACATAAAGAAAATGTTGTAGGAATGTACCCAGCATGTGTACTACAGTAGTTCTATGTGTAACTTTAATACTAAGATTAAAAGGCAGGGGCAAATTATACCTACTTAATCTACAAAAGACTATGCTCAAATGGTGCTTTTTATGTGCCACCGGCACAGAAGCCAGTTAGCCGCTCTGGCAATGATTACGCCCAGATGGTGCTCTATACACTCCACTAGCACGGATGCCAGTCATCGAATTTGATTTTGAGATGATGATGATGATATTTGTTCTCAGGTTCTTTTCTTCAACCTCTCCTCCTTCTTGATAAAGACTGAGAATTGAGGATTGGACCATGATAAACTTCTACCTCCATACTATTTACTATTGCTATTATTATCAACAACCCTCACAAGCCATTTGTCTACACTTAGTTTCCTTGGTGACCCCTAAATTACTGAACATGGACTGCTCCCACTCTTTTTATTTATTTTTTTCTTTTGCCTTCACATGAACTCCCTATACATACACTCTGGGCAATCTACCATCCCTTATATATTCACATTTTCATACCTTGAGAGTATGCCCTGACACATTGCCACCATTTCTCTCTCTCTCTCTTGTTCTCTTCCTTATTAAAATATTGCATAATGAAATCGGTTCATTCTTTTTATATGTATATGTGTGTGTGTGTGTATGTATGTATATATGTATGTATATATATATATATATATATATATATATATGTATGTATGTATGTGTGTATATGACAGGCTACTTTCATTTTCTGTCTATCAAATCCACTCAGAAGGCTTTGGTCAACCTGGGGCTATAGTAGATGACACTGAAGTTGCCACAGGATGGGACTGAACCTTGAACCATGTGGATGAGAAGCAAACATCTTAGCACGCACACACACAAACACGTGTGTGTATGTGTTAGCTCTCCAGAAAACAGAGTGAGAGGAGCTACTACTGGAGGAATGACCAGGTCCTAAAGGACACCGTCCTTCAGACACCATCAGTGATTGGATTAGCCAGTCCAAGTACATCCACTAACAAAGAAGACTATCACTTTTGCCATGACTGGCGCAATAAAGACACTGGCTATCGGTTTAACCCCCTTGGGCCTACTAACAATAGCACATGAGTGAGAGCTGACAGCCAACCTGTGGTAATAGCTGAAATTCTCAGAAACTGTTGCTTCGACATTGCTAAGCACCACACATGTTGCTGATTTCAGAAACTTATAAACTGGTGGTTCTGTTAGAACCCTCCTTTCACTGAGAAGTCCATGTTGAGGAGGCAAATGAGAAGAAGAAAATGAAAGATGCTAAGCTGGTGGAATTTTATTGAAGCAATGTGAGGCAAACGAGGTGTGAAACCTGTTTCTTTATTGCCCACAAGGGGCTAAACACAGAGAGGACACACAAGGACAGACAAACGGATTAAGTCGATTACATCGACCCCAGCGTGTGACTGGTACTTATTTAATCGACCCTGAAAGGATGAAAGGCAAAGTCGACCTCGGTGGAATTTGAACTCAGAACGCAACGGCAGACAAAATACCACTAAGTATTTCGCCCCATGTGCCAACGTTTCTGCCAGCTCGCCGCCTTGCAGGTGTGAAACCATTGAGGTGGTGTACAGCTGATTTGGGGTCCTGTCTCAGTTATATATACCATTTCTAAGGCTCACACCTCCTGAGCCTCAGCCAGCTTGAAATAACCTCTTCTACTGCCATACCCACCTTGATGGTTGTCTGCCTACTGACACTTTTGATGTCTAATGTGTTGTAGGCTCTACTGAGTGAGAGAGAGAGACTGGCTTGCAAACCCCCTACAGAAGTGTAATGGACATATACAGAACACTAAAAGACACAAACTGCGAACTTCTTTTGACTAATTGCTTGTACCTTTTCAACTTCAGCTAACCTATTTGCCAACAAAAAAGCCTCATTATGCTAAAATTCAAGCTAACCCTAAACCTCAAATCACATGTTACTGTCTTAACCCTTTTGTTACCATATTTCTGTTGAGATACTCTGTGTTTCTTTCAATTGATTTTAAATATAACAAAGAATTTAGTAAAATGACTTTGTTATCATTAAGCTAGTGTTAGGAACATAAGTTGTGACTAAGGTTTGGTGGAAGATTTTAATTCAAAATTTAGGAAAACAAGACATTTATATTACAGAGCCAGAGGCGGTTTTGGTCGGGTTGGTATCGAAAGGGTTAAAGGAAATAACATATTGGACAAGATAGTTCTGGATGTATACTACCTTCTAAAGACAGAATTGTAATTATTTAAATAATTTTTCTCACATATCTGCTCAGTCACAACTGACGTGAGTCTATGTAACTGCTTTCCTATAAAAAGAAAAGAACCCAGGGCGGATTCTGGTTAGATCTATAAGTTTGGAAGAGTAATTAATTGATGAACAAATAAAGTGGAGAAAAGGTTGGTGTCTAAAGCAAAGTAAGTCGTGAAACTGAGGGCAGCTAATTAATAATTATGTAATTAATTTATCATGGCTGACGGTTAGTAAGGAGAGACACACAAATAATAAAAGAAGAAAGCAAAGGACCACTGATGAAGAAACAGGAGTGTGACGAAAGAACTCTGTCCGAAATAAGATTAAGATTAATGTAAAAAATAAATAACACTGAAGCAAAGTAATACTAAATATATAGTGTGTGTGTTTTTATCATTCATTTATTGTTTGTATTTTACAGGCTATTAAACACAATCTTAGTTTGTGTCAGTCTATTATTCAATCAGGCAAGAAGTATGCTTCCAAACACGAGTCTCTTTCCCCGTTGATGTATTCATATCATGGAACTGAATATCTTGGTAAGAATATTTAACTTTATTTTCTAAATGTCACACTGGGGGATGCTAAAGGAACGTACAGAGTAACAAGAAAACACACACACAATGAACGCAGATGTGCTTTATCCCTCATCAGTTATTGACCAAATACCACCACAGTTTCAGTTTGATAACTGATGACCGGTCAAGCATACCTGCATCCGTTGTGCATGATTTTTCTTGTTGTTCCATATGTTCTTTCGTTGTCCCACTTTGCTACATTTTCGTTATTTTTTATTGTAACACTACACATATTTTTCTCCCCATTTTAATTTCGGATCTTTTTGGTTTGAACAGCAGTTTTTAACATAATTTCTAGGTAACTAAAAAAATTTTAAACTTCGTATACTGGTAGAATGTGTTTATAAAACATCTTTTTCTCTTGGTTTTTTTGAGAAAATTCTATAGTTTGTAAGATATTTGTTGTTTTTTTCCTTTAATTTCTGCAATTTCAACCAATCAATGACGTCCATTGAGGTAAAAAGCATTCTGTGCCGTATGAATATGTCCCTCGTTTAAGAAACAGATTGGGTTTATTTACATTTCTGAAGAAAAAAAGATGCCCTTCCCCCACCCCTAACCCTAACCAACATTAACTCTAAAACAGAATGAAATGCAATAGATCGATACTAGGGTCATAATTATGGGTGACAATTTCATATGACACCGCTAAATAAAACTGGTGTTCAAACCGAAAAGATCCTTAATTTCTGTATGAAAAGCTTGTGAAGCTCATCAACATTTTACACTGAATTTTGTTTTGTTTTTTTTTTTCCGTTTCTTTCTCCAGCACAGCATCTCATCTCTTGCTGCAGTCCTGTATCACTTCCTTTGTGAGGCTCAGCCACTTGAGATCAGCTTTAACCACTTCTGATTTCCTCAGTCTTCCTCTTTCACAGTTTCTTTTCACTTGGACTGGACTAGGCACTACTCCAACTGTCATCCTCCATTCACACCACACTTCCATACCTATTTCTTTACTACCCACAAGGGGCTAAACACAGAGGGGACAAACAAGGACAGACAAACGGATTAAGTCGATTACATCGACCCCAGTGCATAACTGGTACTTAATTTATCGACCCCGAAAGGATGAAAGGCAAAAGTCGACCTCGGCGGAATTTGAACTCAAAGCATAAAGATGACGAAATACCTATTTCTTTACTACCCACAAGGGGCTAAACACAGAGGGGCAAACAAGGGCATACAAAGGATTAAGTCGATTACATCGACCCCAGTACATAACTGGTACTTAATTTATCGACCCCGAAAGGATGAAAGGCAAAGTCGACCTTGGCGGAATTTGAACTCAGAACGTAACGGCAGACGAAATACGGCTACGCATTTCGCCCAGCATGCTAACATTTCTGCCAGCTCACCACATTTCCATACTAGCTCAGTCCTCTCTTGCATTCTATTCCTCTTGCCTGATTCCTCTTATAACACACAGTATTCCTCTCAACTCATTAACATCTAGTATTAATTCACACTCACATTACACATCCAGCAGAGCCTACTCATCTCATTCCTTTCCAGTCTTCTGCCATCATTGCCCATCTTTTATTACCATTTAACTTCATACACTAACATCATACAATCTGCCCTTCACTCATAACATAAGAAGAATCATTTTGTTGCTAACGGCAGTAATAGCTTTCTGATACCTCAACCAACTGACTCCCCACCACCATCCCAACATTTTTTACACAGGAGTGACTGTGTGGTAAGTAGCTTGCTTACCAACCACATGGTTCCGGGTTCAGTCCCATTGCGTGGCATCTTGGGCAAGTGTCTTCTGCTATAGCACCGGGCTGACCAATGCCTTGTGAGTGGATTTGGTAGACGGAAACTGAAAGAAGCCTGTCGTATATATGTATATATATATATATATATATATATATATATAGTGTGTGTGTGTATATGTTTGTGTGTCCGTGTTTGTCCCCCTAGCATTGCTTGACAACCGATGCTGGTGTGTTTATGTCCCCGTCACTTAGCGGTTCGGCAAAAAGAGACCGATAGAATAAGTACTGGGCTTACAAAGAATAAGTCCCGGGGTCGATTTGCTTGACTAAAGGCGGTGCTCCAGCATGGCCGTAGTCAAATGACTGAAACATGTAAAAGAGTATTGTACATTACTGTTTTTGAGTCCAAGGACTCGTAAGATCAGTTACTCAGTTTCCATGGTATACAAGTGACTGAGGGCTCAACATTCCCCCTTGAATGGAATGCCAGTCTGCTACAAGATTACTCATTCACAACAGGATGGACCGGAACAATATGAAACGAAGTGTTTTATTCTAGAAAACAATGCACCACCCCGTCTGGGAATCAAAACCATGATCTTGGAACCATAAGTACAACACCCTGACTCCCAGGCCATGCAACCTTCACACATAATTAGTATTCTGGCTGTTCTATTATTTGTTTCAGTCATTTGACTGCAGCCATGCTGGAGCACTGCCTTAATTCGTTTTTTTTTTTTTAGTTGAAGAAATCAATCCCAGAACTTATTGTTGGTAAACCTAGTACTTATTCTATCGATCTCTTTTGCCGAACTGTTAAGCTACGGAGATGTAAACACACCAACATCAGTTGTCAAGCGAAGGTGAGGAGGGGGACATACATATATATATATATATATATATAATATATATATATATATATATAATTAATCAAAATAACAACATGATGCCAAGGATTCAGCGGTACATATGTTTCGGGCCTTTATTAGACGGATTTATAACAATGCATAATGTGTGTCTGTGGCCTTCTTCAGCTGCGCACAACTACTTCCACAAGGACATGTATTACATCAAAAATTCTTGGTTGGGGATGCAAATCCTCTCATTCGCGTACGAATTCTACAACCAGAATTTGTCATTTTCCTGACCACCATGTTTGGTCCGTAACTACTTATCCTTATATTCTTTTACATTTTTTATTATTTTTATTTTTATTTTTATAACTTTATACCTTTATATTCATTTATATTTTTTTATATTTTTTATATCTCTTTATATCTTTATACTCTACATTTTTACATTTTTCTATACTTACACTTTTTATATATTTTTTATCCTTCGTCCTGAATTCTCGCCCCTCCATCTTTATCTCTATTTACTCTTATTACCAGGTTCCTTCATGTCTGTCTGTATATATTTATATATGTATATATTTATTTATTAATTTATTTATATTACTTCAACATCCAAACTTCCTCATTGAGAGAAGAACGGGATGGACGCTTCATTTTTATGCTGTTGCCGCATTATGTCGTACGCGAATGAGAGGATTTGCATCCCCAACCAAGAATTTTTGATGTAATACATGTCCTTGTGGAAGTAGTTGTGCGCGGCTGAAGAAGGCCACAGACACACATTATGCATTGTTATAAATCCGTCTAATAAAGGCCCGAAACATATGTATCGCTGAATCCTTGGCATCATGTTGTTATTTTGATTAATTTACTCCACCACCTACACCACCAAACGGTATATACAGGTGCTTACAATTATCAAGTACTCACCCCGAATTTCTGTACACAACTATATATATATATATATATATATGTGTATATATATATATATATATATATACCGGAGTAAACACATAAATGTGAAACAAGGTGGAAAAAAGAGTACTCAAATACCAGTGGTAGAGTAATATGCTTTATTTAAAGCAGCGGAAAATTCTAGCAAAAACTGTCCGACGAACGGGAACGTGAAACTCAGAGTAACAGGTTTTGTTGAATTTTCCGTTGCTTTAAATAAAGTGTATATATATATATATATATATATATAAATATATATAAAGGGAGAGTTTATGCAAAAAAACAAAAGATGAAGACAGGTGGTGTACCAAACAAACAGATGTATTAGTATAACGCTCAGGAAGGGAAAAAGTCTTTAACGTTTTGAGCCTATGCTCTTCCACAGAAAGAAACAAGAAAAGAAAATAAAGAATGTGTAGTGGCTAGCGATCTATATATATATATATATATAGAGAGAGAGAGAGAGAGAGAGAGATACATATACACACGCACATATACTATGGGCTTCTTTCAGTTTCCGTCTGCCAAATCCACTCACAAGGCTTTGGTCAGCCCGAGGTTATAGTAGAAGACTCTTGCCCAAGGTACCACACAGCGGGACTGAACCCGGAACCATGTGGTTGGGAAGCAAGCTGCTTACCACATAGCCATGCCTGCACCTGTACTTTCAGAACACTCCTCTTCTCTGCTGATGCTAATTAGATTACCAAAATAATTGAAGCTATTGACTACTTCTAAGAAGTCTTTTGAGCTTTTGCATGAATTTATTTTATGAGTGATCTTACTGCTGACATATCTGCAACATACAAAGTCCTCTCTCAGCCTGCCTGGGTGGTTAAGAAGCTTGCTTTGCAACCATGTGGCTTCAGGTTCAGTCCCACTGCATGGCACCCTGGGCAAATGTCTTCTACTATAGCCCTAGGCCACCTAATGCTTTGTGAGTGAAATCAGTTGACAGAAACTGTGTCGAAGCCCATCATATGTGTGTGTGTGTGTGTGTTTGCCCCCTCCACCACTTAACAACCAGTGCTGGGTTGTTTATGTTCCCCATAACTTAGCAGTTCAGCAAAAATAACTGATAATAAATATAAGACTTTAAAAACCAAGTGTCTTGGGGAAATTTCAAACCCAGGTTCTCATTCCTAAGGTATTTTTTGATGTTATTATTATTATATTATTATTATTATTATTGTTGTTGTTGTTGTTGTTATTGTTCAGGTCACTGCTTGGAATCGAAGTCGGAATCTTGGGGTTAGTAGCCTGCGCTCTTAACCACTACACCATATGCCCGTGGGCAATAACAATAATAATAATGATAATAATAATAATTATAATAATAATAATTATAATAATTAATAATAATAATAACAACGTTGAAAAATACCTTAGGGATGAGAACCCAGGTTCGAAATTTCCCCCAGGACACCTGAAGAAGGCTGGAGGATATATCAGTTTGTTTGTTAACAATAAACAAGATGAGGACAAATATCCGTCGAATGTAAATAATGTTAAACTTTTTTTTTTTTTCACAAATATATACTGAAAAATAAAATCCAATTTTCTCCTGCAGGTGCTGCACATGGCTTATCATCAATTCTGTTGGCATTACTTTGCACTGATAATCTGTTTGAAACTTGTCCATCTGCTGAAACTGAAATTAAACAATCCATTGACTTTTTACTCTCAATCGAGCAACCTAATTCGAACTATGCACCAGCTATGGATGAAGTAAATATGGTACAAAAACGTCCTCTTTCAGAAGAATTAATCCATTGGTGTCATGGTGCTCCAGGTAAATAATACTTTTATTGTTGCTATTTTTGTTTCTTTCCACTTCTGAAAAGGAATCTTTATTGATCAGAATATAATAATATTGCATGTTTGACAAGTTTTAATATATTATAAGAATGCTAAAATTTAATATTTCATACTATTCATAAGATTTAAATATTCATAAAATAAGATTCATAAGATTTAAATATTCATAAAATATGCAAATATCCCCAACTGTTTGCCATCATCATCATCATCATCATCATCATCATATATTAATGTCAGTTGCTGTGACAACCCAATATCTTTTCCTTGTCCTCTGCTTCTTATTCTGTGTGATGCATTTTGAGTTGTCTTCGAAAGCTTTTCTAATTAGTAAATTTTTCATTATTGCTATTAAAAACAGGATCTAAGGTGCACATCTAATAAACTTGACTCCCACCTTTAGTCTTTGTTACTCACAAACAAGAAAAAATCCTTCTACAGAATGTCTCAATTTGCTCAGTGTGTCAACTAAATCTGTCTAATAAGTTCCATACCATTTTTAGAGTGGAAACCTAGACATGTTCTAAACACTTAAGGTTTCACCAGGCCGTAGGTGTGTACAACTAGACTTGATTTACATTAATGGCCCAGTGGTTAGGGCAGTGGACTCGCAGACGGAGGATCGCGGTTTCAATTCCCAGACCAGGTGTTGTGTGTGTTTATTGAGCGAAAAAACCTAAAGCTCCATGAGGCTCCGGCAGGGGGTGGTGATGACTCCTGTTGTACTCTTTCGCCCCAACTTGCACTCTTTCTTCCTGTTTCTTGAGTAAAGCTGCAATGGACTGGCGTCCCATCCAGCTGGGGGGAACACATATGCCATAGAAACAGGGAAACCAGGCCCATGAGTGCAAAAATAAATAAGGGCGCATAAATAAGTAAAAAAAGAACATTTACAGTTTTTAGTTGCAATCATTTTTAGTAACTTTATTAAATATTTCTCCCTTTTAAGTCTAAATGAGTTACATGAAAGCTATTTCTTGCTTCCACTTTTGCTATTAACTCTACTTTCAGTAAATGTTTCCCACCAGCTAGTATAGTACTTACACATATTACTCACCAATTAAACCACACTATCATCCAATAACTAAAAGTCTGAAAACAAGCATGTGCATTTAGGCCAAAGGACCTATCAAAGTTAAAGGGTGGGTCAGAGATCCCTGGCACAGTCTGATGAACACAATTCGTTTGTGGCAACTTGAAGAAGAAGAAAATCTAATGAAAATCACATTCACACAACCTGTCACCTCCCTTTCACATCTACAAAACTTCTACAAAGACATTACTTACCCTACACATTATTCTATGTGGGGTAGAGGCGCAATGGCCCAGTGGTTAGGGCAGCGGACTCGCGGTCATAGTTTCAATTCCCAGACTGAGCATTGTGAGTGTTTATTGAGCGAAAACACCTAAAGCTCCACGAGGCTCTGACAGGGGTGGGTGGTGAACCCTGCTGTACTCTCTCACTCTTTCTTCCTGTTTCTGTTGTACCTGTATTTCAAAGGGCCAGCCTTGTCACACTCTGTGTCACGCTGAATCTCCCTAAGAACTACATAAAGGGTACACATGTCTGTGGAGTGCTCAGCCACTTGTACGTTATTTTCATGAGCAGGCTGTTCCGTTGATCAGATAAACTGGACAGAGAAAAAGAAGATTCTATGTGGATTTAAGGCACTACATGCTACCACCACCACTATTTCACTGACAAACCTTACACAAAGAACAAATGATGGTTTTAACAATCAAAAGAATACATACACCACTGTAACCACCATTGATATTAACAAAGCATAAAGCTAGCAGGATCATTAGCATGCTGGGCAAAATGCTTTGTGGCTATGCGTCTTTCTTTACATTCTGAGTTCAAATTCTGCTGAGGTTAACTTTGCCTTTCATCCTTTTGGGGCTGATAAAACAAGCACCAGTTGAGCACTGGGGTCAGTGTAATCGACTTTCTCCCTCCTCAAAATTGCTGGCCTTGTACCAATATTTGAAACCAATATTAACAAAGTGTTTCATTCTATTTCTCATTAAACCATTTATTAACAAAATACTTGATATTTCCTGAATAAAAACTATTCAAAACTCGAAGAACACATTATTTATAATGGACAGATAGGTGTCCTCATCGTGTTTGTTTTTATCACAATGTTTCGACTGATGTACTCCCCAGCCTTCATCAGGTGCTGCAGTGGAATTTTGAGCCCAACCCTTTATTTGACTAATGGGGTAGTATTATCATAGCACACATGGAAGACACAAAGATACAGTATAAAGTAAAATAATACACAATCTTAATACCCTCAAATATCACATTTCATTAATACAAACAACTACTATGGTTCCATTAAATGACTGTTTCTCTCATTAAGGCTATAATTTTGATTGATTAAAAGTTATTTAAGACTCTCTACATTAAGATGTAATTATATCTTACTTAGCATAACTCTACTGATTTCATCTGTTCCTATACAATGCTTGCTCATTTTGAAAACATTTTATTTCTCAGTCTTTTACTGCAAAATGCCTTCAAAGTTTCTGTCTTCCTTTTATAGAAACTTTACAAAGTTATTTATGAATAAAGTTCCCACTGTCTCAGATGGGTTTTTTTTAGCTCCTTTGTACTTGATTCTTCTCTTTGATGTATTTCAGTTTTTTTGGGGGGTATAATATTAAGGTCCTATTTAATTTGATGTTATATTTGCTATTGCATGTGATATTTATGTTCCTTCTTCTTCTCAAGCCATGCCTGGCTCATAAGGGCCGGTTTCCTTGGCGTATAGGTTCCCCACCTGGACGGGATGCCGGTCCGTTGCAGATGAGCTGCAAGATGCAGGAGGAAAGAGCGAGAGAAAGTTGTGGCGAAGGAGTCAGCAGAAGTTCGCCATTACCTTCTGCCAGAGCTGTGTGGAGCTTAGGTGTTTTCGCTCATAAACACACACATCGCCCGGTCTGAGATTCGAACCGGTGATCCCTCGACCGCTCAAACCACTAGGCCATGTGCCTCCACATGATATTTATGTGGCTAATATACATTGCCTTTCAGCCATTTGCAAATTTTTCCTAGTCCCAAATGTTATTCTTCAGTTGGACTCTTTGCTCAAACGAAAGTCCTAGAAATACAGCCTCATTCAGCAACAAGCTCACATTCCATTTTCTTCATCATTGGTTGGATTAAAATTTGCTTCCAGCCCAGTTTCATTATCCATGTTCCAAAAGCATTGTAATTGGTGCATCTTTTTTGGTGATTATGTTAATGTTAATCAATTATTAGCAATGACATTTGTGTAAGAGCAGCTAATCTTTACATAATTTCTGATGACTGGCTAAATGGTAATTCTTATTGCCTATAGCTCTGCTCTAATAGTACTGCAGTATGGGCCTTAAGAGGTCCTTTCATGTAGATGCCTGGGGCAGAAAAGCATAGACTTATATCATAGCAGATGAGAATTGTCTGGTATGGGAACTAGAACTGCCAGATCACATGATTTCAGTGTGCTGCACTTCTTCAGTGGCAAGCATCCAGTGACTGCATACCAGCCAAATATAACTGCCATAATATACAGAGTGTCAGTGCATTTTCAGTCACTGATGTTGCAAATAGCTAACAGGCTTATTAAAAATAATTATTAGCATTTTCAGTCACTGATGTTGCAAATAGCTAACAGGCTTATTAAAAATAATTATTAGCATTTTCAGTCACTGATGTTGCAAATAGCTAACAGGCTTATTAAAAATAATTATTAGCATTTTCAGTCACTGATGTTGCAAATAGCTAACAGGCTTATTAAAAATAATTATTAGCATTTTCAGTCACTGATGTTGCAAATAGCTAACAGGCTTATTAAAAATAATTATTAGCAACAGAAGCAAGGTTAGTACCAAAGGGTAATCTTTATATCCAACTTAACATGGATGTCTTGTTAGACTGCCAAGTACTGTGGTATTTGCCTTGAGAGGTCCTCTTATGTTGTCACGTGACTGACTAGACTATCAGATGTTGTTACACATCGCTGGTCATCTTGCACTTTTTGCATTGTTTTAGCCTTTAAATGATGCTGCCCCACTGGCTAGGCAAGCAGGCCAGCTGATTGAAGCGGGGACTGGAACAATGTGAAATGTAATACTTTGCTCAAGAACACAATACAGTGCCCAGTCAGAGAATCGAACCCATAATCTAGCGATTGTGAGTGCAACAGCCTAACCACTTGGCCACACACCTTTATGTTTATTAAGCAAGTATGTAAAATCCTTAGGTGGTGACCAGAGAGGATGGCATTCCTCTCAACTAATACACTGTCATGGGTGTTGATGGATGATGGTCTCTGGTGAGCTGGCAGAAACGTTAGCACACCGGGCGAAATACTTAACGATATTTCATCTGTCTTTACGTTCTGAGTTCAAATTCCGCCAAGGTCGACTTTACCTTTCATCCTTTCGAGGTCAATAAATTAAGTACCAGTTACGCACTGGGTCGATGTAATCGACTTAATCCGTTTGTCTGTCCTTGTTTGTCCCCTCTGTGTTTAGCCCCTTGTGGGTAGTAAAGAAATAGGTCTCTGGTGATGATGTTATTTCACTCTTTCCGATCCATGGTGCTGGCCTTAGCATGCTTGAGGTCAAGGCGCTGTGACTTCAGGCCTTCCTCAATTTGTTTCACCCATGTTTGTTAGGTAACCCTAGTAGTAATAAAAAGCTTTTGCTTGCTAAAAAACGTTTAACATAACAAATTCATTTTATATTCTAGGTATTATTTATGTTTTTGCACGTGCCTATCAAGTTTGGAAAGACGAGAAATACTTGCAAGCATGTATCCGATGCGGAGAACTAACATGGAAAGCTGGCCTCTTGAAAAAAGGCCCCGGAATTTGTCATGGAATTGCTGGAAACGGTTACGTTTTCTTACTTTTATATCGTCTTACGAAAGATACGAAATACCTCCACCGTGCCCAGTGTTTCGCTGAATTTATTTTTACCACAGAATTCCAGAATGGTGCCAGAACACCTGATGCTCCTTATAGCTTGTATGAAGGTTGGGCGGGAACTGTCCTTTTTCTTCTCAGTTTGCTAAATCCTGAAACCGCAGAATATCCTTTCTTCAATGTGTTATCATAACTTTTTAGCTGCATCTACATTGCTCTGTGCTTATCAAATTGTGCTTTTCTCTCTCTAAAAATTAATTTATGCCTTTATGCAAATGAGATACCAATTTACTCATATATCTAAAGAACTGCAATGAGAATAAAAACGTTAATTTTCATTTTGAGCTAATCTTGTTTAATTCTTTTTCTTTCAAAATTGAGTGTGTGTGTGTGTGTTTGTGGTAACTAAGATTACAAACTTCTACTTAAAGACTACACATACCTACTTTTACAATTAAGGTGGTTGAAAGAACATTATAAAACCATTTTTATCCCTTTTAACCCTTTAGTGTTCTCATTATTCTACCAAAATTAATGGTTTTTCATCCACATTGCCTTGAACTAATCAGGCATTATCTTGTAACTATGAGAATTTGATGAGGTAGCTGTTAATTTTTAAAACGATATTGTAGGGTTGGTGTGAGAGATCTGGCCAGTTTGAACATAAAACAGCAGAATACTTTTGGCCGGATATGGCCAGTTTAAATGCTAAAGGGTTAAGTGACTGAGAAACAGTCAATCAAAAAATGCTGGACGTAGGTGTTTGCAGTCCTGCCTACTGCATAGCGTGATCATCATCCTCATCGTCACCATTATTGTTTTAATCTCAACTTTTCATTCTTAGATGGGTCAGGCAAGAGTTGTCTGCAATTAGATACTTTCCCTGTTGCCAAACTTTACCTGGTTCCGTCATCATCATCATCATCATCGTTTAACGTCCGCTTTCCATGCTAGCATGGGTTGGACGATTTGACTGAGGACTGGCAAACCAGATGGCTGCACCAGGCTTCAATCTTGATCTGGATGCCCTTCCTAATGCCAACCACTCCGTGAGTGTAGTGGGTGCTTTTACGTTGCACCAGCACAAGGGCCTGTCAGGCGGTACTGGCAACGGCCATGCTCAAATGGTGTTTTTTTATGTGCCACCTGCACAGGAGCCAGTCCACTAGCACTGGCAACGACCTCACTCGAAGGCTTTTCAGGTGCCATCGGCACAAGTGCCAGTAAGTCGACGCTTGTAACGATCACACTCAAATGGTGCTTTTTACGTGCCACCGGCATCGAAGCCAGTTAGCCGCTCTGGCGATGATCACGCTCAGATGGTGCTCTTAGCGCTCCACTTGCACAGATGCCAGTCATCAAATTTGATTTCAATTTCACTTGCCTCAACAGGTCTTCACAAGCAGAGTTTAGTGTCCAATGAAGGAAAGGTATGCATAAGTGGGCTGGTTACACCCCTCGCATAGGCCGTGAGGTTATGGTCTTATTTGGCTTGCCAGGTCTTCTCAAACACAGCATATTTCCAAAAGTCTCGGTCACTAGTCATTGCCTCGGTGAGGCCTAATGGTTGAAGGTCGTGCTTCACCACTTCATCCCAGGTCTACCTCTTCCACAGTTTCCCTCAACTGCTTGGGTGTGGCACTTTTTCACACAGCTATCCTCATCCATTCTCACCACATGACCATACCAGCACAGTTGTCTCTCTTGCACACTACATCTGATGCTTCTTAGGTCCAACTTCTCTCTCAAGGTACTTAGACTCTGTCGTGTATGCACACTGACATTACACATCCATCGGATCATACTGGTTTCATTCCTTGCAAGCTTACGCATGTCCTCAGCTGTCATGGCCTATGTTTCACTGCCATGTAGCATGGCTTTTCATACACTTGCGTCATACAGTCTACTTTTTACTCTGAGCAAGAGGCCCTTGGTCACCAGCAGGGGTAAGAGCTCTCTGAACTTTGCCCAAGCTATTCTTATTCTAGCAGCTACAATTTCAGCACACCCTCCCCCACTACTGACGTGGTCACCTAGGTAACGGAAGCTATCAACTACTTCTAGTTTTTTCTCCCTGGAATGTGGCAGAAGTTGTTTTCTCTCTCTCTCTCATATATATATATATATATATATATATATTATATATATACTGTTGTGTCTGGAGAGAGTCACTCTCTTCTGGCGCCCTACAACTCAACACACTCACCGGTAAAACTTCTACCCATTTCCCCCATCCCTCCAAAACTCCTACTGCGCCCTGCAACCCTTTCAATAGTTTTGAGAGTCAAAACTATTGAAAAGGTTGCAAGATGCAAGAAAAATTTTAGAAAACTAAAAAAGAAATCAGTGAAAACTCCACTGGTGAGCGTGTTAAATAACAAGGCACCAAAAGAGAATGACTCTCCCCAGACACAACATTATATGCTTCAACACACAAACTCACATAAAGAATCTTGCAAACCAAATCCAAAAACAAAATATATTGGGTTGTCCAAAAAATTCGTGCCAATTTCTAAAGGAAAGAAAAAGGTCATTAAATACTTGCCATTACATTTTTAATCAACCAAATATGAACCATTTTGATGCACAATGCATCTCCATCTTTCCTTTAACTTGAAAATACCCTCTTCCCAGAATTGAGGTGGTTTCATGGCAAAGAATTCATCGAGGTATCTTTTTACATCATCCAAGGAATTGAAATTTTTACCATTAAAACTATTCTGCAGAGACCTGAATAAGTGGAAATCCAAAGGAGCAATATCTGGTGAATATGGAGGGTAGGGTAACACATCCCAGCCAAGCTGCAGCAATTTTTGTCTGGTTCCCAAAGCATCAAATGCCAAAAATGAACTTTTTTATCTTCCATTTTAAAGGGTTACAGAATTAACACAGGTTATAGGAACATAAACCTTCTCCCATGAAAAGATAGCTTAAACTGTGCTCTAAATGGAGGTGTAGTCAAATCCTATTTTATGGACTCAACCATGTTCTAAAATAAGTCGAAAGGTAAGCAACTATAAATTGGCACAAACTTTCTGTATAACCCAATATATATATATATATATATATACAAGGGGGTGTTGAAAAGTTCCTGGCTTTGGGCAAAAGGAAATACATGTGGATCAGCTACTTAAGACTCCATTCAGCATATCCCACTCCTAGACCTGCATGCCCACAGCAGTGGCCCTTCAATCGCTCCAATCCCTGCAAAAGAACTCAGAAGGTTGGAACTCCAACCACACCTTTCATGACACCCTCAAAGTCAGAAAGACAGACAGACATACAATGTAATTATTCTTTTTCATTCCAGGTGCCATTATATTTAAACATTTGCAAAGAGTAACCATGCCATGCACAAAAAATTCAGCAGAACTGTCAGATTTTCAAAGAGGTCGTATTGTTGGGCAATCTGAAGCTGGCCTTTGCCAGCGAAAAATTGCTGAAAATCTTCAAATTCCTCTTGCTACTCTAAATAGAATTATAGTGCAATTCAAAAGCCAAGGAAAGAATCAACAGATTCTCATTCCGGTTGACCTGGGCCCTTGGAAAGGAAGCTTCGCTGTTTGAAGAGAATTGTGGAAAATGAACCCAGTTCAAAGGCTTCTGATATTGCAAAACAGCAAGAAAATAGTCCAAGAACGTGTGTTACATATCTGCATAAGCTTGGATATTATGGAAGAGCCTCTAGAAGAAAACCTCTCCTTCAACCAATTAATATCATGAAAAGAAAGAAATGAGGAGATGCCAGAAAAATCCAGTTCATTTTAGGATAGAGTGATTTTCTCAGATGAACCCAGATTTGCATTATTTTCAGACAGTAGACATGTTTGGGTCTGAAAGCTTCCCAATCAAGAATTTGATTTGAAAAAACTCCAACCAACTGTGAAACATGACGGTATCTCTGTAATGGTATGGGGAGCTGTCACCAGCAATGGTCGTTCTGAGCTGATTGAATGTGTTGGAACCATAAACTCTGAAAAATACATCGAAATACTTAAGCAAGGACTACTTCCGATGTATTCACATAATAACATAATGAAAAATGAGTTTTTATTCATGGAAGATGGGGCTCCATGCCATACAGTGAAAAGGAATCAACAATGGGTTGCTGAAAATGGGATGTAAAAGCTAACTTGGCCCAGCCAATCTCTTGACATGAACCCAAATGAAAATCTTTGGAGAATATGAGGTAGAGCTATACGTAAAAATCGACAGAAACCTAAAGCTAAAGGTGAATTCTTTTGATTGTTGCATGAAAAGTGGGCAGAAATTCCACAAGGCTCATCAGTTCAATGCCAAAAAGACACGACATGTCGGTGGGGTTTGGCCAGGGCAGAGCCAATCCATAACGTTACATGACATGTCAGATTAGCCAGAGGGGCAGACAAACCCATAACATTACATGACATGTCAGATTCGCCAGAGGGGCAGACCCAATCCATAACGTTACATGACATGTCAGATTCACTAGAGGGGCAGACAAACCCATAACATTACATGACATGTCAGAGATTCGCCAGAGGGGCAAAGCCAGCCCATAACATTACATGACATGTCAGGGATTCGCCAGAGGGGTAAACTCAATCCATAACATTACATGACATGTCAGATTCGCCAGAGGGGCAGGGCCAACTCATAACATTACATGACGTTAGATTAGCCAGAGGGGCAGGGCCAACTCATAACATTACATGACATGTCAGATTAGCCAGAGGGGCAGGGCCAACTCATAACATTACATGACATGTCAGATTCGCCAGAGGGGCAGGGCCAACTCATAACATTAGATGACACGTCATTTTCGCCAGAGGGGCAGGGCCAACCCATAACATTACATGACATGTCAGATTCACCAGAGGGGCAGACAAACCCCATAACATTACATGACATGTCAGATTCACCAGAGGGGCAGACAAACCCCATAACATTACATGACATGTCAGATTCACCAGAGGAGCAGACAAACCCCATAACATTACATGACGTCAGATTCGCCAGTGGGGCAGACCCAACCCATAACATTACATGACATGTCAGATTCGCCAGAGGGGCAAGACCAATCCATAACATTATATGACATGTCAGAGATTCACCAGAGGGGCATGGCCAGCCCATAACAAGACATGTGTGACTAATTTCTGTTGTGTAGTACCATCATCTACACACCAGGTTACAAATGAGAACATGGTTTCCCAGTAGATGCCTGTTATAAAATAGGTTAGAAAATGTTCTATTTTCTGGGAAACATCTGCCAATTAGAGATTAATGCCTTACCATATATAGGACTTTAACCCTTTCGTTACTGTATTTATTTTGAGATGCTCTGTGTTTCTTTCAATTACTTTAAATATAACAAAGAACTTAATAAAATAACTTAGTTATCATTAAGCCACTGTTAGGAATATAAATTGAGACTAAGGTTTCGTAGAAGATTTTAATTCAAAACTTATGAAAACAAGACATTTGTACTTAGAGCCAGAGCCAGTTTGGTAACAAAAGGGTTAAGAAGGCTCACCAACAGAGCTTCTTAAAGGGATTGAATGTAGTTTCCATGGTCTCTTATTCATACACACATGAAAATGACAAATTGTACATCCTTAACCCTTTCGTTACCAACCCGACTGAAACTGGCTCTGGCTCTGAGTACAAATTTCTTGTTTTCATAAGTTTTGAATTAAAATTTTCCATCAAACCTTAGTCACAATTTATGTTCCTAACACTAGCTGAATGATAACTATGTTATTTTACTAAATTCTTTGTTATATTTAGAGTAATTGAAAAAAACACAGAGCGTCTCAACAGAAATATGGTAACAAAAGGGTTAAAATATATAATAGAGAAACAATTCTTAACCCTTTTGATACCAACCCGGCTGAAACTGGCTCTGGCTCTGAGTACAAATGTCTAGTTTTCATAAGTTTTGTATTAAAATCTTCCACCAAACCTTAGTCACAATTTATGTTCCTAACACTAGCTGAATGATAGCTAAGTTATTTTACTAAATTCTTTGTTATATTTAAAGTAATTGAAAGAAACACAGAGCGTCTCAACAGAAATACAGTTCTGAAAGGGTTAAATTACAAACATAACTGATTGACAAAAGTAATACAAAATAAAATAGGAAAAAACAAAGCAACTGCTGAAAGGATGTAAATATTTAATCCAAAATCAATAAAATCATTTATGAACACCTGCTTTCGCACTTTTAGTTGTCATTATTAAAAAGGTGGCGAGATGGCAGAATCGTTAGCACACCAGGTGAAATGCTTAGCAGTATTTCGCCTGTCACTACGTTCTGAGTTCAAATTCCACCAAGGTCAATGCAACTTTGCCTTTCGTCCTTTTGGGGTCAAATGAAATAAGTACCAGTTACGCACTGGGGTCAATGTAATCAACTAGCGCCCTTCCTCACAAATTTCCAAGACTTTGTGCCTGGAGTAGAAATAATTATTATCGTTATTATTAAAAAGGTGGCGATCTGGCAGAATCGTTAGCACACCAGGTGAAATGCTTAGCAGTATTTCGCCTGTCACTACGTTCTGAGTTCAAATTCCACCAAGGTCAATGCAACTTTGCCTTTCGTCCTTTTGGGGTCAAATGAAATAAGTACCAGTTACACACTGGGGTCAATGTAATCAACTAGCGCCCTTCCTCACAAATTTCCAAGACTTTGTGCCTGGAGTAGAAATAATTATTATCACTATTATTAAAGAGGTGGCAAGCTGGCAGAATCGTTAGCACGCCAGGTGAAATGCTTAGCAGTATTTCACCTGTTACTATGTTCTGAGTTCAAGTTCAAATTCCGTTATGGTCAACTTTGCCTTTCATCCGTTTGGGAGTCAAATGAAATAAGTACCAGTTATGCACTGGGGTCAATGTAATCAACTAGTCCCCACCACCCAAAAAAAAATTTTCTAGGCCTTGTGCCTGGAGTAGAAATAATTATTATCATTATTATTAAAAAGGTGGCAAGCTGGCAGAATCGTTAGCACGCCAGGTGAAATGCTTAGCGGCATCTCATCCGTCTTTACATTCTGGGTTCAAATTCCACCGAGGTCAACTTTGCCTTTCACTCTTTTGGGGTCGATAAAATAAGT
Organism: Octopus sinensis; assembly: GCF_006345805.1. Lineage (NCBI taxonomy): Eukaryota > Metazoa > Mollusca > Cephalopoda > Octopoda > Octopodidae > Octopus > Octopus sinensis. The sequence continues at coordinate 47,510,290 of NC_043015.1, forward strand.
ACCATTTAAGTATTGGGGTCAATGTAATTGACTCATCCCCTCCCACCAAATCATTGCCCTTGTGGCAAAATTTGAAATCATTATTATTATTATTATATATCTTTTATTTGCTTCAGTCATTAGATGGTGACCATGTTGGGGAACTGCCCTGAAGAAATTTTTAGTAAATGAATCAACACCAGTACTTTTTTTTTTAAGCCTGGTACTTATTCTATCAGTCTCTTTTGCTGAACTGCTAAGTTATGGGGTGTAAATTAATCACCACTAGTTTTCAAGTGGTGGTGAGGGATAGAAACAAAGACACACAAACACAAATATGTGAACATATATATATATATATAAAGCATGGGTTGACCCAAGGCTATAGTGGAAAATGCTTGTCCAAGGTTTCAATGGGACAGAACCTGGAATCATATTTATTTCTTTATTGCCCACAAGGGGCTAAACATAGAGGGGACAAACAAGGACAAAAGGATTAAATCGATTACATCAACCCCAGTGCATAACTGGTACTTAATTTATCAACCCTGAAAGAATGAAAGGCAAAGTCGACCTGGCAGAATTTGAACTAAGAACGTAACTGCAGACGAAATACTTATTTCTTTACTACCCACAAGGGGCTAAACACAGAGAGGATAAACAAGGACAGACAAACGGATTAAGTTGATTATATCAACCCCAGTGCGTAACTGGTACTTAATTTATTGACTCCAAAAGGATGAAAGGCAAAGTCGACCTTGGTGGAATTTGAACTCAGAACGTAACTGCAGACGAAATACTGCTAAGCACTTCGCCCGGCATGCTAACTTAACACACAGTCATACCTGTATAAGAAAAAAGATGACAAAGAAATAAATCTTATGAACTTCAGCTGTTTCTATTATAAGAAGTAGTTGACTCATTGCTGAGTACCATCTTACGGTTTCATCAGAGCCATCTTGTAGCAGAAACAGTTGTAAGCTAATGAAGTTAATAAGATAATCATTTATTCCTTTGTCATCCTTTTTCTTATTACCGTTCTGTATTCCATTAATGCTTTGATCTGAAGCATTGTATATTGAGTTCTACACCAGCTTATTAATATCACAATTCCTAAGTGAAATATTCTTTTCTACTCTAGGCACAAGGCCCAAAATTTTTAAGGGAGGGGGCCGGTCGATTAGATAAACCTCAGTACACAACCGGTACTTAATCTATCGACCCCAAAAGGATGAAAGGCAAAGTCGAACCCGAAAGGATGAAAGGCAATGTCGACCTCAGCGGAATTTGAACTCAGAACGTAACGGCAGACGAAATACCGCTAAGCATTTCGCCCAGCGTGCTAACGTTTCTGTCACAGAGCCATGCTTGCACCTTTGCTTGTGTCTATGCTGAGCTTGAACCTCAATGAATAGAGCTTCGTTTCCTAGAGACTGACTCCTGATATATATTTCTTTACTACCCACAAGGGGCTAAACACAGAGGGGACAGACAAACGGATTAAGTCGATTACATCGACCCCAGTGTGTAACTGGTACTTAATTTATCGACCCCGAAAGGATGAAAGGCAAAGTCAACCTCGGCGGAATTTGAACTCAGAACATAACGGTAGACGAAATATGGCTACGCATTTCGCCCGGCGTGCCAACGGTTCTGCCAGCTCGCTGCCTGACTCCTGATATAGGCTTCAAAGAACAAAAAATGGAACACACATTTATTTCCAGAAAAGGCATGTATTAATAGTTTATTCACATTTAATGCAATAGATATACAGGAAAAAATCATGAACAGTGATGTATTACAGAAATAGTTATTTCATATAACAATTACCAATTTTAATATTTATGCAAAAATAGTGATTTTTAATATGTTAATATATGTTAAAAAGATCCAGAAATATTATGATAGAAATGCATAAAGGAAATTTAGAGCAGTTTGGACTGTGATTTGATGAACTCAAAGCAACTCCTTAAATGAAAGCACATAATTGGTGACATTTAATTGAACTTAACAGCCACATTTTTTGGAGTTGTCCAGATAGTCTAACTCAGCACCATTCTGTTGGCTAGTGTCCTTCATATAATTACCTTGTTTAAAAGGTAGTAGTTTTTTATCAACACACTGCTCCATACTTATCATTACCTTATCCAGAAGGCACTCAACAGCCTTGGCCACATTTTGGCCTGTAGAAGCACTTGTTTCAAAATATATTAAACTAGAAAAAAGAAAAAAATGTAAATTATTGTTACAAGGAAATAATAACATCAAAAAAAACAATGATTGTTACTCTTTTACTTGTTTCTGTCATTTGACTGTGGCCATGCTGGAGCACCACCTTTAGTCGAGTAAATCAACCCCAGGACTTATTCTTTGTAAGCCTAATACTTATTCTATTGGTCTCTTTTGCCGAACTGCTAAGTTACGGGGACGTAAACACACCAGCATCGGTTGTCAAGCGATGTTGGGGGGACAAACACACACACATATATATACATATATATGACGGGCTTCTTTCAGTTTCCATCAACCAAATCCACTCACAAGGCTTTGGTCGGCCCAAGCCTATAGTAGAAGACACTTGCCCAAGGTGCCACGCAGTGGGACTGAACCCGGAACCATGTGGTTCGTAATCAAGCTACTTACCACGTAGCCACTCCTACGCCTTTACTTACTTTATTATTTTTTTTATTTAGTTTAATCCTTAAGCATTCAGATAACATAGTCAAATGTAGTGATTATTTATTCACATTGTTTTAAATTAGTCATACATTGTTTAGTAGCTTTCAGATTTTAATGGTGTTTATGATATTTTTAGAATTACAAAGTAGGCAGATGTCAGAGGTTAGATCTGAACAGTTTGAACGTAAAGCAGGTAGAATATTTTGGCCGGATATGTTAAAGGTTTAAATCAGTATCGGCCTTTGCCTTTCCTTTGGATAACATCAGTGGTGTGGAGAGGGGAGGCTGGTATGCATGGGTGACTGCTGGTCTTCCATGAAAATAACCTTGCCTGGACTTGTGCCTCAGAAGGTAACTTTCTAGATGCAATCCCATGGTTATTCATGACCGAAGGGGGTCTCCTCATGTATAACTGTTATGATTCTCTGATACCACAGTTGTTAAATTTCCCAAACATTTTGATTACATTTATTTATTTTGATCATGTTTATATAGTCTTGAGCAATTTTTTCAATCATCCACTAATATAGATGGCCGGATATGTTAAAGGTTTAAATCAGTGCTTCTCAACCATATTTTGCCTATAAACCCCTTTGATTCCTATTTTATTCGGAGTGGGGGAACCCTCATTGCTATTCAATGTTTAAAAAATCCTATTATACTTTTATAATTAAACATTATTAGGAACTGTATTAAAAAAATTATCAAAATATTTTGTGTATTACTCTTTACTCTTTTACCTGTTTCAGTCATTTGACTGCGGCCATGCTGGAGCACCGCCTTTAGTCGAGCAAATCAACCCCAGCACTTATTCTTTTGTAAGCCTAGTACTTATTCTATCGGTCTCTTTTGCCGAACCGCTAAATTATGGGAACGTAAACACACCAGCATCGGTTGTCAAACGATGTTGGGGGGACAAACACAGACATACAACACACACACATATATATATACATATATACGATGGACTTCTTTCAGTTTCCGTCTACCAAATCCACTCACAAGGCTTTGTTCAGCCTGAGGCTACAGTAGAAGACACTTGCCCGAAATGCCACACAGTGGGATTGAACCCCGAACCATGTGGTTGGTAAGCAAGCTACTTACCACACAGCCACTCCTGTAGAAGTGTAACCAGTTCATTGCACATATGTTTTAACAACAAAATCTTATATGGACCCCAGTGGAGAATCACTAGTTTAAATCATAGTTATGTAGGTAAGAGTTTTCTGCCTGCTTGTTATTATTCAAAGGCGCAGGAGTGGCTGTGTGATAAGTAGCTTGCTTATCAACCACATGGTTCCAGGTTCAGTCCCACTGCGTAGCACCTTGGGCAAGTGTCTTCTACTATAGCCCCGGGCCAACCAAAGTCTTGTGAGTGGATTTGGTAGACGGAAACTGAAAGAAGCCTGTCGTATATATGTATATATATATATATATATATATATATATATATATGTATGTGTGTATGTATGTTTGTGTGTCTGTGTTTGTCCCCCTAGCATTGCTTGACAACCGATGCTAGTGTGTTTATGTCCCCGTCATTTAGCGGTTCGGCAAAACAGACCGATAGAATAAGTACTGGACTTACAAAAGAATAAGTCCTGGGGTCGAGTTGCTCGATTAAAGGCGGTGCTCCAGCATGGCCGCAGTCAAATGACTGAAACAAGTAAAAGAGAGTAAACAGGGATGCCAGTCTGCCTGTTGTTATTCAACAGGATAGGAAGCAGGGAAGGAGCAAGCATGGGTTTAGCAACTGCTCTTCATAAGGAACAATGGCTCTTTACATAAATTATACAAAGAAACCAAAGAAAGCATCTGTCTAATGATGAAAACACTGCACAGAACTGTTGTAAATACAACAAAGATTAATGAGAACCCACAGGAAACTATTCAGTTGAACAATCAGATTCTAAAGGTGAAAACTTTTAATACAGCTGTAACCCGGCATGTGCAGGCATAAATCACAAAGGCAAAACAGACCAGGTCATCAAGAAAATGGATATTGTATCTTGAGTAGGGGATAAAATTAAGCTCCCAAAAAATGAATGTCACCATATTAGAAGATAAGGAAGCTTTGAAATTGTTATTGAATATAGGCGTAGGAGTGGCTGTGTGGTAAGTAGCTTGCTTACGAACCACATGGTTCTGGGTTCAGTCCCACTGCGTGGCACCTTGGGCAAGTGTCTTCTACTATAGCTTTTGGCCGACCAAAGCCTTGTGAGTGGATTTGGTAGACGGAAACTGAAAGAAGCCCGTCATATATATGTATATGTATATCATCATCATCATCGTTTAGCGTCCGCTTTCCATGTTTGCATGGGATGGACGGTGCAACTGGGATCAGGGAAGCCAGAAGGCTGCACCAGGCCCAGTCTGATCTGGCAATGTTTCTACGGCTGGACGCCCTTCCTAACGCCAACCACTCCATGAGTGTAGTGGGTGCTTTTTACGTGCCATATATGTGTATATATTTGA
>NC_043015.1:47520422-47740422 GCF_006345805.1 Octopus sinensis
ATATTCTATTATTACGATACTGTGAAATTTGTAAATAATAAAATGTGAAAATCAGATTAAGTTGGAATTTCATTGATTAAAATATTCCTCTATACACAATCATACAAACTCAAATATATACATATGTATACATGTATATCATCATCATCACCATCATCGTCGTTTAACGTCCGTTTTCCATGCTGGCATGGGTTGGACGGTTCAACCAGGGTCTGGGAAGCCTGAAGGCTGCACCAGGCTCCAGTCTGATCTGGCAGTGTTTCTACAGCCGGATGTCCTTCCTAACACCATGATGATATATATGTATATATAATATTGTGATCTAGTTATATGTTTTAAAAAATATATTTTATTTTTTATTTATGATTTGGTTTATGTCTATCATTGTTTGAATTGCATAATAGTGGTTTTTCTCTAATTTATATATATATATGTGGAGGCGCAATGACCTAGTGGTTAGGGCAGCGGACTCGCGGTCGCAGGATTGGTTTCGATTCCCAGACCGGGCGTTGTGAGTGTTTATTGAGCAAAAACACCTAAAAGCTCCACGAGGCTCTGGCAGGGGGTGGTGATCCCTGCTGTACTCTTTCTCCCACTCTTTCTTTTGTTGGCCTGCTCGCTTAGCCAGCGGGGTGGCGTCATTCGAAGGCTAAAACAATGCAAACGCATTGTGACCAGCGATGTGTAACAACATCTGATGGTCTGTTCGGTCACATGATCGTGATCGATATATATATATATATATATATATATATATATACATATATATACATATAGCGGTGCCCCAGCAAAGCCACAGCTCGTGAAACTAGATAAAATAAAAAATAAAATAAATAAAAAACAGCAAATAAGGAAGTGGAGAGGCTATAAAATCGACAGACACCAGCTGGTAAACATTCCAGTATGTCTATTTATTCCAATGTATTAGATGAATCCACACACACATGTATTAGTGGTACAGATTATCTGGTAGAAAAAGTTGGTAATTGCATAAACAAAGGTGTGGGAGCCTATAAGCATATAGGAACAAGAGAGTAATTGAGCCAATGAGCAAAAACTCATTGTCGCTAAAACCAAATGGGTATGTGGCTTTAGTGACAATCTGCTCATTTGCCCATTTGTTTCTATATGCTTATAGGCTCCCACTCTTTACTCTTTTACTTGTTTCAGTCATATGACTGCGGCCATCCTGGAGCACCGCCTTTAATCGAGTAACTCGACCCCGGGACTTATTCTTTTGTAAGCCCAGTACTTATTCTATCGGTCTCTTTGGCCGAACCGCTAAGTTACGGGGACATAAACACACCAGCAACGGTTGTCAAGCAATGCTAGGGGGACAAACACAGATGCACAAACACACACACGCATATATATATATATATATATACGACGGACTTCTTTCAGTTTCCGTCTACCGAATCCACTCACAAGGCTTTGGTCGGCCCGAGGCTATAGTAGAAGACACTTGTCCAAGGTGCCACGCAGTGGGACTGAACCCAGAACTGTGTGGTTGGTAAACAAGCTACTTACCACACAGCCACTCCTGCGCCTTATGCAATTACCAACTTTTTCTACTTGATAATCTGTACCACTAATACATGTGTGTGTGGACTCATCCAATACATTTGAATAGTGGCTGTGTGGTAAGTAGCTTGTTTACCAACCACATGGTTCCGGGTTCAGTCCCACTGCGTGGAACCTTGGGCAAGTGTCTTCTACTATAGCCTTGGGCCAACCAAAGCCTTGTGAGTGGATTTGGTCGACAGAAACTGAAAGAAGCCCATTGTATATATATATATATATGTATGTGTATGTGTGTGTGTTTGTGTGTCTGTGTTTGTCCTCCTAGCATTGCTTGACAACCGATGCTGGTGTGTTTACGTCCCCGTTACTTAGCGGTTCGGCAAAAGAGACCGATAGAATAAGTACTGGGCTTACAAAAGAATAAGTCCCGGGGTCGATTTGCTCGACTAAAGGCGGTGCTCCAGCATGGCCACAGTCAAATGACTGAAACAAGTAAAAGAGTAAAAGGGTAATGTTTACCAGCTGGTGTCTGTTGATTTTGTGTCCTCTATGCTTTCTTATTTGCCATATAAATCAAGAGTAAACCACTCTTTACCCCTGCAAGAGTGCCATGCAATAACTAGCACTTGGTTATGAATAATTGGATACACTACCGGCAGTGTATTGGATAGGTACTATCCCTTAGTTGGTTTCTCAACCTCTAACTCACACACACACACATATATATAAATTTAAATAAGTGGAAAATGGAGAAAACTTTTGATCAACAAACAAACAAATTGACCAGCATTGGTTGATTATTTTTTAATACAAAACATGACATAACATTTCTTACAGCCGTTTCCGCAACCAATGTCAGTCGGTGCTTACGAAAGAAATTCCGAAAATAATATTCGCCATCTTCAATAGAACATTTGATCTAATATGTAGAGCTTCATCAGAGTGACCACAAATGCATAAAATAAAATTAACGAAGTGAAGAGGGAAGAGGAAAGAACAGGGCCTCAAAATGAGGCCTGAAGGCTCAATATATTAAAATCATACCATCCTGCACGGTGGAGCATGAAGCATACACACCCTGGTTCCCCTTTATAGAGAGGTACCCCATAAATATTTTCTCTAGATCACTGCTAGTTCACTCTTTTGCCTATCGACTTCAAGCTCCATGCTGCAAGATGGTATGATTTTAATATATCGAGACTTCTGACCTCATCTTGAGGCCCTGTTCTTTCTTCTTTCCTCTTCCCTTCATTTATTTTATTTTCGCATTTGTATTCACTCTGCGAATGTGCTATGAAGACAGCGAATATTATTTTCGGAATTTCTTTCATAAGCACTGACTGGTACATCGGTATCGGAAACAGCTGTAAGAAATGTTATGTCATGTTTTGTATTAAAAAATAATCAACCAATGCTGGTCAATCTGTTTGTTTGTTGATCAAAAGTTTTCTCCATTTTCTGCTTATTTAAATTTGATTCCCGATAAACTTTTGTTTATTCCATTGTTACCTGTATCCTATGAGCATAGTGTGCTTGCATACCCATGCCCAGTGATAGCATAGGTAAATGATACCGATAGAAGAAAAGGATACTATTATCCCTTAGACGGTTATTCCAACCGCTAACTCTGCTTACCTTATATATGTATGTATATACATAACCAGCCCGCTCATAAGTACCTTGGATAGTAGGGTGACATGCCATACTTGAGGAGACCTATTGAGTCAAGTACATCAACATCAAAATCAAATCAAATTACAATCAAATGGAAATTGTAGTTGTGACCCCCGTGCTGGTGGCACGTAAAAAGCACCATCCAAACGTGGCCAATGCCAGTGCCGCTTTGACTGGCTTCCATGCCAATGGCACGTGAAAAGCACCATCCGATCGTGGTCGATGCCAGCTCCCCTGGCTCCTGTGCCAGTGGCATGTAAAAAGCACCCACTACACTCTTGGAGTGGTTGGCATTAGGAAGGGCATCCAGCTGTAGAAACACTGCCAGATCAGACAGGGGCCTGGTGCAGCCTCCTGGATTCCCAGACCCAGTTGAACCGTCCAACCCATGCCAGCATGGAAAACGGACATTAAACGATGATGATGATGATGATGATATATATATATATATATATACAAAGGGCTTCTTTGAGCTCATCTGCCAAATCCACTCACAAGTCTTTGGTCAGCTCAGGACTATAGAAGACACTCACCCAAAGAGCCCATCATTGAGACTGAACCAGAAACCATATGGCTAGGAAACAAACTCCTTACCACACTGCCACATCTCACAACAATCCCAGATTCCCAAACCCCTTGATGTTTGGCTGATTTGAAAACTAATGGAAAACTTGTAAACATTAAACACTAATTGTTTCATAACTATGTCTTTTGATTAATTTATCTTCCTTCTAATTTATGCGAATAAATTACCTTTCTTGGCCAGCAGTATCCCATAACTGAAGATGAATTCTTTGACTTCGTCCCACAGTTCCATCAGCACTAGGTATCCGATGGACCTAAAATCCAAGATAAAAACATGCTGTATATTGCAAAAAAGAAAAAGTCTGGAAACCACAAACGTAAAATATTTCTAAACTGGAACTATTTGTCATTCTTAAGCAAGAATGTTGTTGAAAGTGACTTCAAAGCTTCAGCCAGCTAAGAATAATAAATTTGTACTCTGCAAAAGTATAGAGTAACCCAAGCGTCACCAACCTTTTGATAATGGAATGTCAAACCTAGCTTCCAAAAGCATTGCACGTACCAACCTCATATTACTAGTTTTATTAGTAGAGTTTATGCTTTTAAAACTCGCTATAACAGAAATCTATTTTATTAATATGTAGCGGCACAAGCAGTCAGCAACGTATTGGATGAGATCTTGCGGCAGCCAATGCCATCTCTGAGACTGGAGCGAGACCTCACTTGCATCCATTTGCCATGCGCGAGATCACAACAAGGCTTGCAATGGCAAACTGTATATAAGGGCAAAACAGAAACACATTCACTCTCTCTCTCTCTGCCTCTTCAGAGCAGTGCTTGCTGAGCACACTTCACTGGCTGGGCCTGTCTGCATGTTGTACCTACAGAGGCAATGTGCCTGCACTAATGGAGATACACAGCTCGAGATGGTTGCTGAGAGCAATGCACTTCACCTGTAAATTGCATTTGTACTTAAAGACTTTCTTCGCCTGCCGGAGCCTGATCTACACGAAGAACAAGATATAATGGGAGAAGGCAATGTTCTCCCGATATCGTAAACCTTGCCTTCCATTATAAATAATTTAATAATTCAAATTGCATGGAAACAAATATGATTTTATTTAAAAAATTTGAAAAATTTTTTCAAATTATAAACAACAGAACAAAAATATATATTTCTTTACTACCCACAAGGGGCTAAACACAGAGGGGACAAACAAGGACAGACAAACGGATTAAGTTGATTACATCGACCCCAGTGCATAACTGGTGCTTAATTTATCGACCCCGAAAGGATGAAAGGCAAAGTCGACCTCGGTGGAATTTGAACCCAGAACGAACGGCAGACGAAATACGGCTACGCATTTCGCCCGGCGTGCTAATGTTTCTGCCAGCTCATCGCAGAACAAAAACATAAACAAGTTATAAACAACAGTTACATAAACCTAAATTTCTATAAATTAATGAGAACCTGTGATGAGTTACTCAGTAAACCATCAAATTAATATAAAATCGTTTTTATTATAACTGAACATACAACAAACATTAATCTAAGCTAGGACTAACAACTTAACAATAAAGCATCCGAGTAACAAAACTCCTAGATCATATAGATTTGATAGGAGCACAGTTTATAACGAGCCTACTCAGTGTCCATAAATACTTAGGTTAAACCAAAGCATTTGACCCGAGCAAGAAAACAAAGGAGAAATAGTGACCCCAGCAAGTTTAGAGCAAGTTGTTTTACATCTATTACACTATTCTACTTTTGTTTTTTTGCTCAGCTCAAACACTTTAGTTTAACCAATATTTATTTCTTTATTGCCCATGCGGGGGGCTAAATATAGAGGGGAAAAACAAGGACAGAGGGATTAAGTCGATTACATTGATCCTAGTGTGTAACTGGTACTTATTTAATCAACCCCAAAAGGATGAAAGGCAAAGTTGACCTCAGTGGAATTTGAACTCAGAAAGTAACGGCAGAAGAAATACCACTAGGTATTTCGCCTGGCATGCTAGCGATTCTGCCAGCTTGCCACCCTAAGTGCCCTCAGTGTCCATAAATATTAGCTTACCAACAACTAGAACAATGCTACAAACAATTAGCAAAAACTAAATGTGTATGTACAAGAGTTTCTGCAAGGTCTATGTGAGCATATCTTTGACAGCCCTGGTATTTGAAGAACATGATGCTGGTTTCTATGTGGTTACTAGTCCTACGAGAAATGTTGTTTGTTCCTTGTCGAGCCACACCTGGCTCATAGGGCCAGTTTCCTAGTTTCCTTGGCATATAGGTTCCCCACCTGAACGGGACATTGGTCCGTCGCAGGTGGGAAAGAGTGCATTTGTGAGGTAGTTGCCGGGGGTCCAGCGCGGTAGGATCAGCGTTCCCCCAGAACTTGGTTACGTGACACCTAACTGAGTGAAGATGGCTGCTCTCAAGGCCACAGCAAGACCCAGGAGGAAAGAGTGAGGGAAAGTTGTGGCGAAAGAGTCAGCAGAAGTTCGTCATCACCTTCTGCCAGAACCGTGTGGAGCTTAGGTGTTTCGCTCATAAACACACACATCGCCCAGTCTGAGATTCGAACCGGCGATTCCTCGACTGCAAGTCCGCTGCTCTAACCACCAGGCCATGTGCCTCCACCCTACAAGAAATAACAGGACCCAATACCCCAGAGAACTTTCTCAAGGTCCAATGTCTGCCTTGATATGGTTTCAATGGCTGGATGTCCTTCCAAATGCCAACCCCTTTGCCCAATATACTGGGAGCTTTTTTCATGGCACCATCACTAGTGAGGTTGCCAAGTAACTCGTAAATTGGCTTTAAATGTTCTAATAAAACAAGTTGTTTATTTCAGTTTTAAAAAGAAAGAAAATAAAATAAATTTACACTCTTGATTAAAATGCATAAACTCGTCAAGAAAAAACAGTGCCTGAGAATATAAATTAGTAATTGCAGTTTAATCAACTTACAACTCGTTTTTCTCGGAAATCAATTCCTACTGTTGAAGTAAATTTGGAGACGAATGTATTATCTGTGTACTGATACAGAAAACTTGTTTTGCCTACTCCAGAATCTCCTGAAAACATAAATAGTGGCGTATACATGTAGGAATATATATATATTGGTGGTTAGGTAGAGGGTGAATATATCTGCTATAAAAAAATATTTAAAAAAAATTTGCTGTATCGCAGGAGTGGCTGTGTGGTAAGTAGCTTGCTTACCAACCACATGGTTCGAGGTTCAGTCCCACTGCGTGGCACCTTGGGCAAGTGTCTTCTGCTATAGCCTCAGGCCGACCAAAGCCTTGTGAGTGGATTTGGTAGACGGAAACTGAAAGAAGCCCGTCGTATATATATGTATATATATATATGTTTGTGTGTCTGTGTTTGTCCCCCTAGCTTTGCTTGACAACCGATGCTGGTGTGTTTATGTCCCCGTCACTTAGTGGTTTGGCAAAAGAGACCGATAGAATAAGTACTGGGCTTACAAAAGAATAAGTCCCGGGGTCGAGTTGCTCGATTAAAGGCGGTGCTCCAGCATGGCCGCAGTGTATATTTTCATTGAAGGTGAGGTGAAATGCACAGTTGTGCTAAGTGAGGTGGAGTGAAGAGAAGCAGGAGGAGAATGAATTAATGTGTAAGCACCACAAGAGAAGAGAAAGGGGGTGAGAAAGAAAGAAAGCAGACAATGAAGGGAAGACAAAGAGAGAAAGAGAAGCAAAAGGTGGGAGGGAGGAGAAAGAGAGTAAAAAAAACGAATGATGAACAATGTTTGGAGAAGTGAAAATTGCATTCACACACATATTGACAAAAATGCACGTATATACATATATACATATAATTACATCATGGGTGGTTGGCATAATAAAATTTGAAAAATTTTTTCAACTTCGAGTATGGTGCCTTTGAGATTTTCACTGCAAAAATCGATCATTGCTTAATATTTGATTAAAACTTCAAATCTAGGAAAAATGGAAAAAATTAACAAAAAAACTGTTCTCAATTAACTACAGTAATCTAATCAACACGTGCATACATATTCACAAATACACACACACACACACACACACACACACACTTCAAATGCTGAACCATTGAAAGTAAACAGAAATACCTCATGCTGAAAATTTTTTAAAACTATTTATTTCTTTCTTTTCTGTCTCACACAAGACTTTGGTGAAACCAGGACCACAGTCTCTTTTTTCAATTCCTTGAAACATCATCATCGTTTTAACATCCAGTTTTCCATGTTTGCATGGATCAGATTAGAATTTATTGAAGCAAATTTTCTAGGGTCAGAAAGTCATCAGGTAATATTTGCCTGTGGCCGCCATGTTTATGTAGAATATTGGAAATGAATGACACTGCTTATCTGATGGTAATATTCATTGTATGATGTGATGTCATCATGAAGACACACACACACATATATATATATATATATATATATATAGACAGAGGCTGTATGGTTAGAAGTTTGCTTCCAAACCACATAATTCCGGAGTCAGTCCCACTGGGCAAGTGTTTTCTACAATCGCCCTGGCCTGACCAAAGCTCTGTGAGTGGATTTGGTAGACAGAAAATGAAAGAAGCTTATTCCATATATATATATATATATATATATCATCATCATTTAACATCCATTTTCCATGCGGGCATGTGTGTGACTTTGTGTCTGTGTTTGTCCCTCAACACCACTTGACAACTGGCGTTGGTATGTTTGCATCCACATAACTTAGCAGTTTGGCAAAAGAGACCAACGAAATAAGTACCAGGCTTAAACAATATAAGTACTAGGATTGATTCGTTCAACTAAAATACTTCTGGTCACTGTCTAATAACTGAAACAAGTAAAAGATAAAAGATATATATATATAATAATTATTATTTGAGGGAATATAAATCAAAACTTACAGGGGAAAAAATTCAATTTAGAAATACTAAATCAAATTTCACACAATATAATATATTTATAAAAAAATTAGAAAAAAAAACACCTTTTATCAATTCAAAATGAACAATTAAATTACACCATCTAGAAAATTACATATAATAGAAATATTAATATATATATTATATACGTTTTTATTATTTTTTTTTTGTAATTTACTTAATCATTAATATTTTATTGTTATTTTAATTTTAATATTTCTATTATATGTAATTTTCTAGATGGTGTAATTTAATTGTTCATTTTGAATTGATGAAAGGTGTTTTTTTTCTAATTTTATATATATATGTGTAAATTAGAGAAAAACCACTATTATGTAATTCAAACAATGATAGATGTAAATTATACCATATAGAAAAAATAAAATATATGATAAAACATTTACCTAGATCACAATAAAGTACATAATAATAAACAGTATATAATTAATAAATAGACTACGTAAATTGAATCATTTTTGGATCGATTAAATTTAAATTTAATTGTAATTTGAATTGAAGATATAGCCACGAAACGTACGTAGTCTATTTATTAATTAAATACTGTTTATTATTATATACTTTATTGTGATCCAGGTAAATGTTTTATCATATATTTTATTTTTTCTATATGGTATGATTTACGTCTATCATTGTTTGAATTACATAATAGTGGTTTTCCTCTAATTTATATATATATATATATATAATTATTTATATTGTGAAATTTGATTTAATACTAAATTGAATTTTTCCCTGTAAGTTTGGAGTTATACTCCTTAATAATATATATATATATATATATATATATATATATATATATATATATATATATATATATATATATATTGGCGTTAGGAAGGGCATCCTTGGCGTTAGGAAGAGCATCCAGCCGTAGAAACACTGCCAGATCTGACTGGGCCTGATGAAGCCTTCCAGCTTCACAGACCCCAGTTGAACCGTCCAGCCCATGCTAGCATGGAGAACGGACGCTAAATGATGATGATGATGATATATATACAGTGCACCAACAGGAAAGTGTTGAATAAGTAAACTGTAGAATATAATAAGGTGCATATTATGTACCTGATGGTAAAGCAACCTACAAAGGTGTTACTTATGGTTTTGGGCCCTTTTGCTATCTGTTAGCAAGCATCCACTGAGAAAATTTTTTGTCAGGGAATTGGTACTTTCTGTCAGTGGTACAGGCTCCAGCCAAAGGCTCATTGTACCAAAAGTGAGGTACTAACTGGAGTATCTGGTACAGACATAAATGTTACATGAAACTGAACAGCCACTTCATGCAAGTATTAAATCGTTAGCATAAATTTAATCATCATCATCATCATTAATTAATGTCTGTTTTCCATGCTGGTATGGGTTGGATGATTTGAATGGGCCCAGCAAACCAGAGAGCTACATAAGGCTCCAATGTCTGCTTTGGTATGGTTTCTACAGCTGGATACTTTTCTTAATGCTGGGTTCTTTTTACATGGCACCAACACCAGTGAGGTCACCAAGTAACTTGCAAAACAAGACCCCTGATTGAGGTAGTGACAGGGAGTAATATTGATGAAGGTGAGTTTTATGCCAGGTGATGAGAGGTTAATATAACTAAAATCTGCAATTTTCCAAATTATTCAGAAAGAAAATATGACAAGATGTTTTTTTTTTTCCAACATACCTAATGCCAAGAACTTAAGAAGATAATCATAATCTGCAGAGGAAGTAGGGTTGGCTGCTGCTGAAGCACCAGATTCTGGCTCTAATAAAAGAAACAAAAGAAAAATATTTTTAAATGCTTTGTCAACAAAGAAAATTTATATTTTCCTAAAAGACAACATTGTTTATCAACAGAAGCAAACACAGTACTACTACTATTACTGCTACTACTACTATTACTCATATAATCTTATTAAGCAATTTATGCTCAACCTTTAAAATTGTCAATGTAAAGAGTATACTTTTCCGTTAACAGAATTTTTTTCCATGAAAGAATATAAAATTATAATGGCTCTATTGTTTAGGGATATATTATAATGGATTCATTGTATGTGAAACTACTGGAGCAGTTTGTGACTCAAACCATTATCTCTGATGTAAGTATGATAGTCAAAAAGAATAGAGATTCTTCCTGTTGCACCTGTCTTTTATTTATTATTATTATTATTTTTTTGGTATACTATCCTTCAGTATATTGTTAGTTCACTAGTTCTTCTTCTTCTTCTTATTATTATTATTATTATTAAAGCGGCAAGCTGGGAGAATTGTTAGCATGCTAAGCAAAATGTTTAGTGGCATTTCGTCCATTTTTATGTTCTAAGTTCAAATTCCACCAAAGTCAACTTTGCCATTCATCCTTTCAGGGACAATTAAATAAGTATCAGTTACACACTGGGGTCAATGTAATCGACTAACTCCTACCCACAAATTTCAGGCCTTGTGCCTATAGTAGAAAGGATCATCATCATCATCATCAATCGACTTACTACTCCCCACAAATTTCAGGCCTTGTGCCTATAGTAGAAAGGATCGTCATCGTCATCATCATCATTATTAAGGTGGTGAGCTGGCAGAATCATTAGCACGCTGGGTGAAATGCTTAGCAGTATTTTGTCTGCCGCTATGTTCTGAGTTCAAATTCCGCTGAGGTCAACTTTGCCTTTCATCCTTTTGGGGTCGATGAAATAAGTACCTGTTGAGTATTGGGGGTCGATGTAATTGACTATCCCCCTCCCCCAAATTTCAGGCCTTGTGCCTACAGTAGAAAGGTTTATTATTATTATTATTATTATTATTATTATTATCATTATTAACAGCATTTCTTCCATCTCTTTTCAAATAACACCAAGGTCAACTTTGCCTTTCGGTGTTTTGGTGGGGTTGATAAATTAACTACCAGTTGACCACTGGGTCCAATGTAATCAGCTACCCCACTCACCACAAATTTCAGGGTCTTGTACTTATAGCAGAAAGGATTATTATTATCATTATTATCATCATCATCATCATCATTAAGGCAGCAAGTTGGCAGAATTGGTAGCATGCTGGATAAAACAATTAGTAGTATTTCACCTGTAGCTACATTCCGAGTTCAAATTCCATTGAGGTCAACTTTGCCTTTCATCCTTTCAGGGTTGATAGAATGAGTACCAGTTGAGCACTGGGGTCAATGTTATCGGCTTAGCCCCTACCCTGAACTTGCTGGCCTTGTGCCAAAATTTGAAATTGTTATTATCAATATTATTATTATTAAGTACCAGTGAAACACTGAGGTCAATGTAATCAACTGGTCCCCTCCCCCAAAATTTCAGGCTTTGTGCCTGTAACAGAAAGGATTATTATTACTTCCACCTTAGTGAATGTGGAGGTATTGTTTTCAGTTGTACTTGTTTATTTGTTTGTCCATGGACAAGATATCTCAAGAACTGCTGGACGGATTTGGATGAAACTTTCAGGGATGTTTGACCTTGTGACTGGCATGAACTGATTAGATTTTAGGATCAATCCAGTACCGGACAAAGATTCTGGATTATTTTTCTGGTTTTTTTTTTTACTTAACTTTTGAGAGCAGTCAAGTTCATTTCAGATATTCTCATTTTAAAAATCATCTTTGGCTAATCATTGAGAGGACATTAGTATTGTCTTGGTGGATGTTTGTGCTCTCTGAGTGTCCTTCTAGCAAACTGAGACCACAATTTTATTTCAGTTCCCTGATAAAGTCTCTTACAAGACTAATGCACAAGAAAACCAGAATATACACTCTGTCATCTACTGAAAATGTCATATCTATATAAAGAAGAAACATTGATAGAATTATAGAGCACAAATGCACAAAATCACAATAAATTGTAGAATTAATTTCCTCAGAGATTTTCCTGATATTTTTTATAAATATGAATATATAAGACAGGTAGAAATTACATTGGAAAACATCTTTAAATTGCCTTCTGGTATTTGGTTTCAAATTTTGGTACAAGGCCAACAATTTCAGGGGAGGAGGTAAGCCAATTACATCAACCCCAGTATTCAACTGGTACTTGTTTTATCATTGATAGGCGGCGAGCTGGCAGAAACGTTAGCACGCCGGGCGAAGTGCTTAGCGGTATTTCGTCTGCGTTACGTTGTGAGTTCAAATTCCGCCAAGGTCGACTTTGCCTTTCATCCTTTCGGGGTCGATAAATTAAGTACCAGTTACGCACTGGGGTCGATATAATCGACTTTAATACCTATGTCTGTCCTTGTTTGTCCCCTCTGTGTTTAGCCCCTTGTGGGTAATAAAGAAATAGGTACTTGTTTTATCAACCCTGAAAGGAAGAAAGGCAGTTGACCGTGGCAGAATTTGAGCTCAAAACACGAAGACGGATGAAATGTTGCTAAGCAATTATTTGCCTGGCATGCTAACGAGTCTGCCAGCTTGCTACCATTCATTTTAAGCAATATTCTGGCAACAAAACTCACAAAGTATCACAAATACAAAATTGTGTAGACACTTTTCAATATGAAAACTATTTATTGAACATTCCAATTAACAACAGAAGCAAAAATAAAAAGTATTATAAAAGTAAAACAAATACAGGCATTGTTATGGAAGTCAACTGCCATAACAATGCCTCCATAGTAAATTCAGCATCCAAAACCAGCAAAACAAAAAAAACAACATATTATTAACAACTGCATAAAATTTGAAAGCTTCTATATGTTGATAAATTCACATTTGAATGTTATTGAAGACATACCAAGTACATAGATAGATTATAAAGTTAGGGTGTTTTCAGAGAAGTACTCTACCCAAATATTGGGTTATTAACACTGTCTGGTTCCAGGCCAATGCTGGGCTTCTCAGGTGAAGAAAATCCAAGTCTCACGATGTTCAAACCATAAAGTGGGTTTGGCAAAGGGTAAATAATCCAAATAATAATAAGACAAGGAAAATTTTTTAACACATCTTCAATGATTTGTTACAATTGTTTCTGTACCAACTTTACTTGCAACACCAGTTTATGCAAAATTCAAACAGAAAATTTATGTAATGTTTGCAGCTTTAGAAATTAGAGAGGCACTTCATCAGACTTGCATGAAAAGTGTAAAGAATTTTCTTTGCTTTTTTATTATCTAGATTACATTGATCATATATATATATATATATATATATATATATAAGTATATATATAAATAATATATATATGAATATATACATACATATGGAGGCGCAATGGCCCAGTGGTTAGGGCAGCGGATTCGCGGTCGGAGGATCGTCGTTTCAATTCCCAGACCGGGCGTTGTGTGTGTTTATTGAGCAAAAACACCTAAAGCTCCACGAGGCTCCAGCAGGGGGTGGTGCGACCCCCTGTTGTACTCTTTTGCCCCAACTTTCTCTCACTCTTTCTTCCTGTTTCTTGAGTAACGCTGCGATGGACTGGCATCACATCCAGCTGGGGGGAACACATATGCCATAGAAACCGAGAAACTGGGCCCATGAGCCTAGTTAGGCTTGAAAAGGGCACATAAATAAATAAATAATACATACATATATGTACATACCTACATATACATGTATATATACATGCATGTATGGTTACAGGGTGTCAAAAAAACATGAACAAAATGAGAAACAAGAATATAAAACATGAACAAATTGAGAAACAAGAACATAAAAAACAAAAACATGGAAAATGACCTTTTTTTCGAACAACGAAAGAAACAAATAGAGAAATGAGACAGGGTACAACTGATGAAGGGAATGTTCTTAAATATTCCCTTCATCAGTTGTCCCCTGTTTTATCTACTCCGTGTTTCGAACGTAGGGACATATACATATATATAGGTTAGTAGAGTTAGAGGCTTAAATAACCATCTAAGGGATAAAAATATCTGTTGTAAAGATGTGCATGACCACCCTTGGACGGTTTTGAATGACCGTAGAAAGTGCAAGCCCTCAAACTGAAAAATTGCGGATTTGTATAAAGGATACACACACACACACACATACACACATACACAGACAGACATTTTGCCGTTTATATATATAGAGACAATAATAATAATAATAATAATAATAATAATAATATAATAATAATAATAATGATGATGATGATCATCATCATCATCATTTAACGTCCGCTTTCCATGCTAGCATGGGTTGGACGGTTCAACTGGTGTCTGGGGAGCCCGAAGGCTGCACCAGGCCAGTCAGATCTGGCAGTGATAATAATAATAATAATAATCATTTCTACTATAGGCACAAGGCCTGAAATTTGTGGGCAGGAGATAAGTCGATTACATCGACACCAGGGTGTAACTGGTACTTATTTTATTGACTCTGGAAACATGAAAGACAAAGTAGACCTTGGTGGAATTTGAACTCAGAATGTAAAGATGGACAAAATGCCACAAGGCATTTTGCTCACCATGCTAATGATTCTGCCAGCTGGCCACCTTAAATAAGAATATTTGTTGTAGTAGTGGTGGTGGTGGTGGTGGTAGTAGTAGTAGTAGCAGCAGTAGCAGCAACAGCAACAACAGCAAAAACAACAACAACTTGTGTAAGATGAGACAATATCAATGACGTGAGTAAAAATCTGAAGGCCTTATTTATAAAATATTTCCCTTCTTAAAATCCTGTCATTATTGGATATTTTCTTTCTTCTTCTTTCAATACAAACACATACAAAACAATTAAAAGGCTGAACCAAGATAGACTTGTGTACTTGCTGATCTCCTTTTGCTTCATAATACATAATTCAGAATTTGTCCTGTCAACTGTAATGTATTTACATTTGTATTATACGAAAACAATGCAAATATTAATGACAGATTTTAAAGAATGGAAGTATTCAGAGAACCATTTCAGTTGTCTTAGACGTCATATCCCAGCAATATATTGCTATTATTTTTTTTTATTTTTCCTTTTCATTCTATTTTTTTATCTTTTGTAAGAAAACCAGACAAACACCTCATCACCTGCCAATCGTCTGGTGAGCATCCATGTCAGATAGATAACATCTTCAACAGGAAATGGGACAAACAATTCATTGTAAATACCAGAAGTTTTCCTGGTGAATCATGTACTGCCCACCATATATTTGAGGCTGGCTGGTGACTTCAGAGTGAGAGCCAAGCAGACACAGAAACAGGCGCAGGAGTGGCTGTGTGGTAAGTAGCTTGCTTACCAACCACATGGTTCTGGGTTCAGTCCCACTGCATGGCACCTTGGGCAAGTGTCTTCTACTATAGCCTCGGGCTGACCAAAGCCTTGTGAGTGGATTTGGTAGACGGAAACTGAAAGAAGCCCGTCGTATATATGTATATATGTATATATATGTGTGTGCATGTATGTTTGTGTGTCTGTGTTTGTCCCTCTAGCATTGCTTGACAACCGATGCTGGTGTGTTTATGTCCCCGTCACTTAGCGGTTCGGCAAAAGAGACCGATAGAATAAGTACTGGGCTTACAAAGAATAAGTCCCGGGGTCGAGTTGCTCGACTAAAGGCAGTGCTCCAGCATGGCCACAGTCAACTGACTGAAACAAGTAAAAGAGTAAAGAGTAAAGATAGATGACATGGAGAAGGAAGACATGGGGGCTAAAAGATCAAGGTCTAGGGAAATTCTAATTGATGTTTACGACTGTAGGGAGTAAAATTTGGTTACCTGTAGCAAAGATGACAACTAGGTACTTCTACTTAATAACATGTTTTAAACTATAGATCAGGCATGTGGATGGGGCAAAGGTCCAACCAAACTGAAGGCGATATGGTGGTGGAATGACACAATTGATAGGTCAGTAAAAGCTAAGGGATAGGCTTGGAAAATGCTGAAGGAAAGTAGTAACAGGAAACATTATCAAATGGTTACAAGAATAGCGAAGTGACAGGTATACTCGGCTAAAGCTGAGATAGAAAGGAAGAGATTTTCAAATGTCTTGTAATGTCAAAATAAGAGGTGGGAAGTGTCCAAGACTGCAAGACAATGTGTGAAAGAAAACAGAGACATCATTCATGAGAAGAACATCTAGAATAATGAAAGCATAGTTGCCATCAATATGGAAGACAAGAAGGTGGCATGGAAATACTATTACAAGAGGCTGTTGAATGAGGTGAATACATGGAATGAAAAATGGTTTAATTCATGCTGAGAGGAACCAGTAGTTTGATGGATCAAACTATTTAACCCTTTCGTTACTGTATTTCTGTTGAGATGCTCTGTGTTTCTTTCAATTACTTTAAATATAACAAAAAGTTTAGTAAAATAACTTAGTTATCATTAAACTAGTGTTAGGAACATAAATTGTGACTAAAGTTTGATGGAAGATTTTAATTCAAAACTTATAAAAACAAGACATTTGTACTCAGAGCCAGAGCCTGTTTCAGCCAGGTTGGTAATGAAAGGGTTAAGGACATGAAGAGAGGGAAAGTTGTAGGTCCATTGGGGATAGTTGCAAAGATGCTCAAAATATCTGGTGATATTTAGTCTTATGAAATAAGTCGTACACCATCATCAACAGCTCGACTAAAGATTGAGCAAAGTGTCAATGCTCTACAAAAGTTGGAATACTGTCCATCTTTCACAATAGATACTGTTTGAGCCTTAACTTCAAATACTGATCACAGGTAGAACTAATACATTATTACCACACAGATAGTTAATTGAGTAATATAGGAAGGTGTCACACCCAATGACTGGCATAGCAGTATCATCATAAACCGCTACAAAGGCAAAGAAGATTCATTAGAGAAAGGAAATTATAACAGTATCAAACTGCTGGATCGGGTTATGAAGGTCACAGAGAAAGTCATAACACAAATGGTTCATGATAGAATAAATCTAAATAAGACGCAATTTGATTTTGTGCCCAGCAGACATATCATTCCTCACAGCATATTAATATATATCATTCTATTCATTTTACTGAATATCATTTTAAGTATTTCTTAAGCCCCTCTTTCTTTCATTTCATCCACCAACACCAGACAGTATGTCTTTTTATAAATTTGATATGCATGAAAGCTACATATATGTCGGCTCCAATGCAATCCTTTCTCATGCATACATAAACTAATTGCTTTGACAACATGCAGATGTGTATCAAACATGTTCCTCATCGTCATCATCATTTAAAGTCCATTTTCCATGCTGGCATGAATTGGACAACTTGAGAGGAGTTGGCAAGGTCAGGGAATTCCACAGTCTGTTTTGGCTTAGTTTCCACAGCTGGATACTCTTCCTAATGCCAAACACTTTACAGAGTGTACTGGCTGCCTTTCACATGCTTTAAATGTGGCACCATCACCAGAGCTTTTTATGTGACATCATCAACAGTGCTTTATCAATAGAATTGTATGATACATCAAACTTTTCCAATATACTCCCAACTGCCAGTCATTCATAAAAAGAGTGAGGTGCTGAGGTAATAACTGCTCCACAGAATACTGTCCGTCTTTCACAACAGATACTATTTGAGCCTTAACTTCAAAGACTGACCACAGGTAGAACTAATTTGTTTAAGATCAGTCTTAGACAGTTTAACTAGAGGAACATTTTTGAGGTAGTGAGCAGCTGCCTCATCGCATTCTCCTGGACTCCTTCAATGTCTTGAAATCTCGTTGGTGGTCTTCCACCTCGGAGAGTGACCCTTGGTTTCTGGGTCATAGCCATCGACCTACAATTCATCACCCGTTATGACTGTTTGTAAAAGGTTTACATCTTCTTTGACACAATCAAGAAAATCCTGCACAGCTGAAATCCAATCTTGTTTTTGAGGCGACCACACTCTACACACTTTACTTCCAAGCACTGCCATAAACAACAGAAGTGAGTGAGGTTGTTATAGCTTAGTATGTATGCGCAACAAAGTTCAAAGTTAATCTGTGTCAAGCAGTTTCACTCTGCATACTTTCGCTCTGTTACCATAGCAACAGTCCCAATATTTTTTTATCAGACCATGGGTGTGTGTGTGTGTGTGTGTGTGTATATCATCATTATCATCATCATCATCGTCTAACATCCGCTTTCCATGCTAGCATGAGTTGGATGATTTAACTGAGGACTGGCTAACCAGATGGCTGCACCAGGCTCCAATCTGATCTGGCAGAGTTTCTACAGCTGGATGCCCTTCCTAATGCCAACCACTCCAAGAATGTAGTGGGTGCTTTACGTGCCAGTCAGGCGGTACTTGCAACGGCCACGCTCACATGGTGCTTTTTACGTGCCACCTGCACAGGAGAAAGTCCAGCGGCACTGGCAACGACCTCGCTCAAATGTTTTTTCAAGTGCCAGTAAGGTGACGCTGCTAATGGTGAAGCTCGAATGGTGCTTATTACGTGCCACTGGCATGGAAACCAGTTTGCTGCTCTTGCAACGCTCATGCTTGGATGGTGTTCTTAGCACTCCACTAGCACAGATGCCAGTCATCGAATTTGATTTCGATTTCACTTGCCTCAACAGGTCTTCGCAAGCAGAGTTTAGTGTCCAATAAAGGAAAGGTATGCATAAGTAGGCTGGTTACACCCCTGGCATAGGCGTGTATGTGTGTGTGTGTGTGGTCACCACTTGACAACCAGTGTTGGTTTGTTTACAGCACTGTAATTTAATAGGTCAGCAAAAGAAACTGATCATCATCATCATTGTTCGACCATGGTCGAGACAGTGGAATTTACTATGTTATGCCAGACTTCACGGTCTGGCATTACGGAGGTCCTGTTGCTGGATGCCTGTATCCCTGGAGATAACATCAGGTTAGGAGAGTGTGCACCCTCTGGTATTGCGAGCAGATGGCTTCCAGAGGAGAAGAGTAGAAATTGCCTCGTTTTCAGCTCTACAACAATGTCCAGCAAACTGGACTCTTCTACCTTTCACAAGAGATGATACAAGTGGTAGTTTCTTATATATTTGTACTTTGATTGGATGATGCTTCCACAAGAGATTTTGAGCTCTCATAAGGAGGTGAGTGTAGGTTCCATCCAACCACCTCTCAAGCTTCTTTGATAACGTCCAGGTTTCTGAGCCATATAGTAGAATTGGTTCGACTGTGGCTTTGAAGATTTTAAGTTTGAAATCTCTACTTAGATTTGAAACTGATAGAATAAGTATCAGACTCTAGGAATAAGAACTGGCAATGCTTTTTTTTTTGCAGACATTATTTAAGGCAATGATCTGGCGTGGCTGCAGTCCAATGACCGAAAGAAGTGAAAGATAAGAGAGTTACTAAAAATGCGAGGGAGTGTCAATGGTTCCCACTTATTTACGTTTTCTATCCTGTAACTTCATACCTTCCAGTGCCTTGAGAGTAAAATTAGTACAGAAAAACTATACTGAAGTCCGTTGTGCATGTGTGTGTATATATGTGCATGTGCGTGTGTGTGTGTGTATAAATGCTAATGTTTCATGTCTTTATATGACACCATTTGAAGCAAACAGCAATGTCATGCTTAGATTTGCTGTAATCAATATATCTTGTAACTCTGTACTTTCAAGGACAGATAAAACAAAAAAAAATTCTTTCATTGAGGAACAGATAAGAGTTGGCAGCAGGAAAGGTACCTAATTGTAAAATACTACCTCAAGTCCATACCTGTATGGAAAACCAAATGTAGAACAGGAATGATGATATATATATATATATATATCATCATCATCATCATCATCATTTAACGTCCTCTTTCCATGCTGGCATGGGTTGGACGGTTCAACTGGGGTCTGGGAAGCCAGAAGGCTGCACCAGGCCCAGTCTGATCTGGCAGTGTTTCTACAGCTGGATGCCCTTCCTAACGCCAACCACTCCGTGAGTGTAGTGGGTGCTTTTTACGTGCCACCGACACAGGTGCCAGACGGGGCTGGCAGACGGCCATGATCGGATGGTGCTTTTTACGTGCCACCGGCACGGGGACCAGATGAAGCTGATCAAGTGTAAAAGGGGGAGGCCGAAGGTCACTTGAACATAAACATTTCAAAATGACCCAAAGACAGTTGTCATTATGTGGAAAGGATGTGCAAGAGTAGCAGCCAAATGGACCTTAGTATTTAGCTTAATTGGCGCTTGCTGCCCAGTGCACTGAGCATTGCAAAAAAACCTACAGCTAAAAAGTTGAAAGTCCTGTAGGTGCTAGAGTTTTATTACAGTTACATTGTATTTAGTTGATGAAAGACAAATCTTTCTCTAGATTGGATGCTACTAAAGAGCAAGTGACATTCCTAAAACAGGTGGCACTAGTTTTCTTTTGTCACCTTTACAGCACTTCAGTCCTCAAGACTGCAACCCCACTGAATACACTCCCACCCCTTGTTATACATATGTTCAAATAGAACATCAACTACCTCAATATATATATATCATCATTTGACGACGTCTGTCTTCTATGCTGGCATGGGTGGGATGGTTTGACAAGAGCTGGCCAGGCAGCTTCTGTGACTGCTTTGGAAGGATTTTTATGGCTGGATGCCCTTCCTAACACCAACCACTCAGCAGAGTGGACTTAGCGCTTTTTGCGTGGCACAAGCACAGAGAAGGTCAGTTTTGGCAAGGTTTTTACAGCTAGATGCTCTTCCAAATGCCAACCACACACACACACATATATATATATATATATATATATATATATACATACATACATATATATATACACATATATATATATACATATATATATACATACATATATACATACATATATATAGATACACATATGCATATATATAAATATATATATATACATATATATAGATACACATATGCATATATATATATATATATATATACATATACACATATGCATATATATAAATATATATATATACATATATATACATATACATGTATATATATACATATATATATATATATACATATAAACATATATACACATATACATATATATATATATACATACATATATACATGTATATACATATACATATATACATGTATATACATATATATACATATACATATATATACACACATACATATAAACACATACACACACACACACTCACAAACTCACTTCTATATTTGTATTAAGCCTTAATACAGAAATAAAGAATCTTTATTCTCATAGTTCAATATTTATGTACACTTATACACATAATATATACGTTTTATACATACTTTATATATATATATATATATATAATTCTGCCCAAGAAACTTAATATATTTCAATTTCTCTCCCATTTTTGAAATAAAAGAAAAATATGCCTCTCTTGCCCCTTTTCAGGAATTTTCAACTAATTTGCAGCTATTACCTATTTAGTGACACTGATTTAGTTCAACTAAATATTAAAAAAAAAACAACAAACTACTCAACTTTTCATCTTTGTCATCATTAGAGCCAGTGGGGATAGTTTCTTCTATTGCAAATCCTGAAATCATAAAAAAAAAAAAACTAATTCATTAGTTTGTTAACCACAATTTTTTAATTAATATGATGAGATGGCCAGTTTCAAAACACAAGCTAATGCGAAATTTGCAGAATTTGGAAGAATTTCAATTTGCCAAGCAGACTATTTATTTATGCCTAGAGAGAAGTAATTTAGGTGCAGTTAATTAAGCAGAGTTTAGAAAGTTAATATGTTGTGAGAAAGCATGGAAAAAATGGTCCTTCCATGTGTAATAGCTCTTAAAATGAAAAATATTTAATGCATAGTGCAGAATTTTGTGGGTTAAACAAACGATAAAAATTTGGTAATATTCATTTCTTAATACCGAGTACCCACCCGACCTAGTCTTTGGTTTTATAAGTGGGGGCAGTACCCAGCCAACCCTCTCTTTGGTTTTATAAATGGGAGATTCCACCTAATTGTGAACCAAGCTTAAAAGGTGGTGTCTTTGAAACTGCCTGAAATTGTTCCTAAGTGAAGTAGTTCTTATACCTATTCAATCCTGAAAACTTTAGCTCTTAACTATGTATGGTTCTGATTTGAAGGGCATTCAGAGTCGGGGGCTGAGCCAAATTTGAGGATTTAAGCTAAATTTGGAACCGTATTTAATGCCTAATATCTCAGGATTGAGACATTTTCAACCTTTAAAATTTTGTACATGCAACTTATTCCAGGAATAAATTATAAATAAATAATAATGAAAGATTGTACATGCCTCGATTGTTTTACAGATGATACTAAAAATGAGAAAAAAATTTCAAATTGAGAGATTTTTCGGATTTTGGCACCTGTAAAAAAGTTTTTGGTAATTAAGCCGATTACATTCTGAAAAAGACACAGATGTCAAGTGCATCACCCAAGTTTAGATCTGGAATTATTAATCATTGAAAAATGGCCTTTTGAAGCATCCAACATTGGATTTTCACTCATTTCTGCACAATGCTACTCTGTACAAAGTTTTCCATGTAATTTTGTACCTGGATTTTAGGGTCAATTTATTGCCTATTTTAGAGGCAAATGATTTTGTGTTAAAGAGCTGAAACCCTTTTTATAAAAAAATCTATGTTCTTTTGATCATTTTTCAAAGAAAATCTTTTTAGAAAAAGTTAAAAACAAATGGTGCCACATTAGATTTCTTGGAGGGGGCAAAATATGGTGAATTTGAGCTTTAGGTCACTCTTCGATGAGCAATAATTCCAGATTTAAATATTTTCAATGTCGAAATTTTGGTAGAATAATAGATATTTGTGTCTTCTTTCAAAATGTGAATGTTTTAATTTCTTTAAACTGTCTACAGAGTGCCAAAATCCAACCAATTCTCACATTTTGAAATTTAAAAAAAAAATTATTAGAATCACCTGGATAAGAATTGGGACATCTATAGTCATTCATCATTATTTTGTAATTTATTCTTGGAGCAGGTTGCATGTACAAAGTTTCAAAGCTTGAAAATGTCACATTCCTGCAATTTCAGTGATCAACAGGTACTTATTTTATTGCTTTTGAGGTGGTGAAAGGCAAGGTTGACCTCAGCAGAATTTGAACTCAGAATGTAAAGACAGATAAAATGTTGCTAAGCATTTTGCCTGGCATGCTAATGATTCTCCCAACTCGCTGTCTTAAACCTTGAAATATTAAACCTTAAATATGGCCCCAAATTCAGCTTTAACTCTCAAAATTGGCTCATCCCCACTACCTTGAATGCTCATAAAACCATAACCATATATAGCTAGGAGCTGAAATTTTCAGGATTGACTAGGTATAAGGACTAGTTAGGAAAAATTTCAAGCAAGCTGAAAGACACCACTTTTCAAGTTTGATTCACAATAAGATGGAATGCCTCAGTGTCGTTAAATGAGAAAATGACTGACATTGGAGATTAGAATTGGACTGAGGAACTAATTTACCAAATATTTACCTTTACTTTTAAATACTCACCTGTTAGTTGAAACTACAACTGTAGATTATTTTATTAATATCATTATCATTATTATTATTATGATTATTATTATTATTATCATTATTATTACTTTCTTTTTTTCTTCTTTCAAATTTGCTTCCATTTCTTGCCGAGTGTCTTCCCGACTCCTAGGGCAAAGAAACTCATAGTATACATTGGTAGGCCATTAAACTAAACTCAATTGTTCGTTCATTTTTTTTTTAAGTTAAATTAAAATACATGGGTAGTAATAATTCTCACATCGTTATTATTATCATTATTATTATTTAGACAGAGATAGTACTCATAAACCTTACAGGTCATCTGAAATAGATAAAGTTAATCTAATAATCTTTAGTTTGAAATCATTATTTAAAAGGAAAACGTGGGCTGGAAATTTTGGAGAATTGCAGTTCTGGGAAGGAAGAATTTATGATGTTTAGCATAGATTCCAGGCTAGAGCTTGGTAAGGCTGGTTAGAGGAACAAATATGTTTGGGCTGGATTGGTGATACACGGCTATCTAGCTCAAAATGAAAATCATTGTAATGATAATATAAGCAGTAACACAAATATACAATGAGTTGGTGGACATGAGGTATGTGAGTTGATGAGTGAAGGCTTATCTATACAGTTTATGTGGCAGCTGTAGAGTTCTGGATACGAGGGACACACATGTCTCTTCTATTAAGGGACAACAAATGTTGAAGTACTTTTTGGAAGTATTTCAACAGTATAGAAGAAAAAGAACCCTTTCAAACGCAGTTTTTGCCATATTAATCCTTTAGATTTTAAACTGGCCATACCAGGCCCAAACACTTTATGTTTTATGTTAGAACTAACAGATCTGCTCTCTCACATTCACTCAATAATGTCTTTCGAAAAACAAACAATCGCTCATCAAAATTTCATAGCTTCAAAATAATCCATGATTAATTTAAATAGGCATAGGAGTGGCTGTGCGGTAAGTAGCTTGCTTACGAACCACATGGTTCCGGGTTCAGTCCCACTGTGTGGCACCTTGGGCAAGTGTCTTCTACTATCGCCTCGGGCCAACCAAAGCATTGTGAGTGGATTTGGTAGACAGAAACTGAAAGAAGCCGTCGTATATATGTATACATATATATGTGTGTGTGTGTGTGTGTGTGTGTGTGTGTTTGTGTGTCTGTGTTCGTCCCCCCAACATCACTTGACAGCCGATGCTGGTGTTTACGTCCCCGTAACTTAGCGGTTCGGCAAAAGAGACTGATAGAATAAGTACTAGGCTTCCAAAGAATAAGTCCTGGGGGTCGATCTGCTCGACTAAAGGTGGTGCTCCAGCATGGCCACAGTCAAATGATTGAAACAAGTAAAAGAGTAAAAGAGTAATTGTGTAAATAAATAAGCATTGCATTTGACAAAGTAACCTGAACGCTAAAGAGTTTAAGGGTGTGTTGTAAAAAATCATAAGTAAATGGAAAACTTAGCAAAAATATATCTCACTTCAACTACCTTTGTAAACAGCTTCCGTCATCCTCACTAGCATCACTGCATCCTATGTGATAAAGCAATACACATCAGGGCGCACAGTATCATTTCCAATTAAGCAGAGCTGCTTTATATCTAGATAAATGGGTTTGCAGATATATTTGTCCACATATATGTAGGCACAAGGATCGCTGTGTGGTAAGAAGCTTGCTTCCCAACCACATTCCAGGTTCAGTCCCACTGCGTGGCACCTAGGGTAAATGTCTTCTACTACAGCCTTGGGCCAACCAAAGCCATGTAAGTGAATTTGGTAGATGGAAACTGAAAGAAGCCCATCATATGTGTGTGTGCATGTGTGTGTGATTGTCCCCTGCTGCCAATTGACACCACTGCTGTTCCTGTCTTTGCATCTCCATGATCTAGCGGTTCAGCTGGGGAGACTGATGAAATAAGTGCTAAGCTTAAAAAAAGAAAATACTGGGGGTTGATTAGTTCTACTAAAATTCATCAGAGTAGTGCTCCAGCATGGCTGTAGTCTGATGACTGAAACAAGTAAAACATACATAATGATAACAAACTTATTGTATACAGTGCTCAGGTGCACTGAAACTCATTAGAAAAGGTAGCCAAAAGTGCATGAACAGGACATGGAATAATACACAGAAAGAGTTCAGTTCTATATTTAAGAGATGAAGAATTATGTACATTATTTACGGATATTTGTCCTCATCTTGTTTGTTATTAACACGTTTCGGCTGATATACCCTCCAGCCTTTATCAGGTGTCTTGGGGAAATTTCGAACCTGAGTTCTCATTCCTAAGATATTTTTCGATGTTATCATTATTATTATTATTATTATTCAGGTCACTGCCTGGAATCGAACTCAGAATCTTGGGGTTAGTAGTCCATGCTTTTAAACCACTACACCATATGCCATATGTAAATAATGTAAGTGAATGAGTTGTTTAAAAACAAAAAGTGGACATCAGATGAATTTCAGGAAGCATGGAAGTTTAAAAGATGTAGTGTCCCGACAGCTAACAACTGATATGGATTGTCTATTCCCTACTTCAGCAATTCTGAGTATTAGAAAATGTTTCCAAAAGTCATGGGTGCTGTGTTGTTTTTAGATTATATACCTAATCATTTGATGGACTTAACTACAAGTGAAAGTCTACTCAATCGAGGATGGTCTTGGGTCACTTGGGTACTTTGGAGTACTTGGGTCACTTGGGTTCTTTGAAATTGCACTTCTATACCAATATTATTTTCACAGAGGCCAGATCATATACTATGTCGAACTATCAGCATCAGTTAGTATCTTCCCCAACCTTTGTCCCTACCATCACACCAACTCTTCAAATACATTTCACTTCCAAACTTAGTCTTTATTCACTTTATTGTCTTAATACTGCCAAATCAAAACAAAAACTTTTTAACCTTCCTATGACACAACAATCCATGCCTCCCAAACGTTCCAGTGCTTAAAGCATTGGAACTCTGCTAGTTCTGTGTCAACTAATTTTCTCGATGTATGTACTTCACTTTGGAACAATCTGAAATAATTAAGCAAGCAACAAACCTCCTCTCCTTAGTTCTTACATCTCAAAGATAGTGAAGATGATTGTAGACGACCTCCTCTTTCAGCAGAGCTTGAATCTCTCTCTCTCTCTCTCCCACTCTTTCTCTCCAGTTTCTGTAGAACTAGATCTACAAGAGGCTTGCTCTTCTTTATCAAACACTTTGATATCATGAAAACCTTCTATTGTATCTTTCATGAGAACTAGGAAGTTGCTCACATATGTTCTCTGTATAGCTACCAACACCTCAGATATAAGTTTTCTGATACACCATTGTATTGCACAATATACAAACTACTCTCTCTCTCTCTCTCTCTTTCTCACACATCTCACAATGTTAGCAATCCACTAAGTTCAATTATGACGCCAATACTTTTCCATGTGTATAGTAATGACTTACTTGCTCTTATAATTAAACACATTCACATGCAGGAGTGGCTGTGTGGTATGTAGCTTGCTTACCAAACACATGTTCCAGGTTCAGTCCCACTGCGTGGCACTTTGGGCAAGTGTCTTCTACTATAGCCTCAGGCTGACCAAAGCCTTGTGAGTGGATTTGGTAGATGGAAACTGAAAGAAGCCCATCGTATATATGTATATATATATATGTATGTGTGTTTTGTGTTTGTCTCCCCCAACATCACTTGACAACTGAAGCTGGTGTGTTTGCGTCCCCGTCACTTAGCAGTTCGGCAAAAGAGACCAATAGAATAAGTACTAGGCTTACAAAGAATAAGTCCTGGGATCGATTTGGTCGACTAAAGGCGGTGCTCCAGCATGGCCGCAGTCAAATGACTGTGAACAAGTAAAAGAGTAAGCAGATAATGCTACTCTTCACTCCTTAACATTCCATAGATCTAACCTGGATACCTCCTTGAGTCAGCAAAACATCACCTCCTTAAAACAGACCCCTCAAATGCATCCGTTCATAGAGATGTGGTAACATAGTCACTTTCAATAGGACAAAAATGCAAGTAACACGCATATCAAGAAAACATGCAGAACATGTTCAAGGACCAAAAACTGACTACAAATGATACATTTATAGAAACCTGTATTTATTAAATTATATCTAAATAACTACATATTGAACCAATTTATTTAACGTAGCAATACAAATCCTTTAAGTAATTATAATATCACTAGCTGACCACTAATTGTAGTATTTTATATATAAACTAGAGCTATGACCCAGCAACGCTGGGTCATAGTGCTAGTGCAAGCATATACAGCTGTGTGCATGTGCACATACATGCAAGTACTGTCCAAATCGCCAACCAATCACATACAGCTAGCTGGCATTCAATTGGCGTATCAAGTTTCGGGCATTTTGATTGGGTTTTGGTTAGAAAATTCACAAAAAAGTCACTTCTATTGATTTTTTAATGGCTTTGCAGGATGACTGGGGAAATGTAAAGATGTGCACAACCACCCTTGGACGGTTTTGAATGACCATAGAAAGTGCAAGCCCTCTAACTGAAAAATTGTGGATTTGTATAAAGGACACACACGCAGACATTTTGCCATTTATATATATAGAAATAAGGTACAAATAAGGTACATAATAATCACACATACATTCACATACTTACTTGTACACACACACACACATACACATATATGCTCACACAGAGTGGAAACGCTGATATTTTTTTCACCCCTTCCTTCCTTATTCATCTATCACCCCTTTCTTTCTCTCATTGCTATTATTTCTCTCACTCCCTCTCAGTCGGGGCTATTACTCTCACTACTTCTCTGTCACTGAATTACTATTTTCTCTCCTCCTCTGCATCCAGCACGATTCTGGACATACATACATACATACATACATACACACACACACACACACACACACACACAAACATATACACACACACAAATATATAAAAATACTACACTCATTATCATGAGCATTACAACAGCATTACAAATATAATTATACACAATAGTTACCAGATAAAAATTCTATTATATATTGTAAATTTACAATTACAATCTCTGATGATTTGTCATGGAGACCACACACCCACACACACATGTGCACCACACACACACACACACACATACATGTGCACATGCACACACAACATTGTCAAAACCACATTCTAAAGATAAGGAATTTCTGTTCAGAACCAGAATATAATTTAGCTGCAATTATTTTGTTAACTGTCAGCAAAGAACAAATGTAACCCACTCTAGGGTATCGCTAACATATAAAGTACAATTAACATTGCTAAACACACACACACATGCATGCATGCACACACACATATACATTGTGGTTGCAGTTGAAATCTATTAATCTGGTAAAGTCTTACACAACAGCACACAGCAATTCTAAGCTCAGAGGGCCATTATTTCATATATATGATAAGAAGAGAACTATGCATTTTCGAAAAGGATATAATAAGAATGAAAAACAAAAAAACATTGGACATAAAATCAACGAAGATGCACAAGGAACCTTCATTTCAATGGTATTTGACTTTCATAGAAAAGTAATTCACAGGCTAGTAGCAGTAAGAGTAGAGAGCAGAACCAATAGCACTATTGGTTAAGACGGCGAGCTGGCAGAAACATTAGCACGCCGGGCGAAATGCGTAGCCGTATTTCGTCTGCCGTTACGTTCTGAGTTCAAATTCCGCTGAGGTCCACTTATCCTTTCAGGGTCGATAAATTAAGTACCAGTTACGCACTGGGTCAATCTAATCGACTTAATCCGTTTGTCTGCCTTTGTTTGTCCCCTCTACGTTTAGCCCCTTGTGGGTAGTAAAGAAATAACTATTGGTTCATGGAAGAAAATATGCATAAAATTTATGGCCTCGTTCTCCATTGGTTATGACAACGAGTGTTCCTGTTGATTCAATCAACTGCTTGGGAAATTAATGTGCAAGAGGCTGGGCACTCCACAGACACACGTACCCTTAATGTAGTTCTCAAGGAGATTCAGTGTGACTCAAAGTGTGACAAGGCTGGCCCTTTGAATTACAGGTACGACTCATTTTTTTTTGCCAGTTGAGTGGACTGGAGCAACATGAAATAAAGTGTCTTGCTCGTGGGCACAATGCCCCACCAAGAATTGAACTCATGGTCTTACAATCATGAACTGAATACCCCTAACCACTAAGCCACACGCCTTCACATGAAATTTATGAAATCCCGGTTAGTCAGTATATTTTGATGAAGAAAACATTTAGATTACTCTTTTACTTGTTTCAGTCATCTTGACTGCGGCCATGCTGGAGCACCACCCTTAGTCGAGGAAACTGACCCCAGGACTTATTCTTTGTAAGCCTAGTACTTATTCTATCGGCCTCTTTTGCCAAACCGCTAAGTTACGGGGACATAAATACACCAGCATCGGTTGTCAAGCAATGGGGATATGCATATACATATATACGATGGGTTCTACCAAATCCACTCACAAGGCTTTAGTCAGCCCGAGGCTACAGTAGAAGACACTTGCCCAAGGTGCTACACAGTGGGACTGAACCCAGAACCCTGTGGTTGGTAAGCAAGCTACTTACCACACAGCCACTCCTGTGCCTCTGATTAGAAATATATGTGATATAGTTTGCAAGGAAAGGAAGAGCATGATGATATAACATGTGACCAATAGGAGAACCAAAGGTATAGGGTGTGGCAGAAATCTGAAGCATAATAAAATAGCATCACAAATGAGATTTATTTGGATTATAAAAAGGCAAAAGCAGAAAACTATAAATTCATTTATCCTCAAAGTTCTGCATTCTGCACATAAACAAATAGAAACTCCATTAAAACAAAAGCAAATTATTGAAGCCAAATCCTTCTCTCTGATACAAAATATGATATACAGATCCTTTGATTGTTCTTAATTTTCAGTGAGAATATCTCATCAACGTCATAATAAAACTAAATATTTCCTTAAAATACTTCAACTGTGACAGTCCATAACAAACGAGTAGGCACAACATTGCTTCAGTTCGGTGAGCAGATGAAAACAATATGATAAGAAGAGAACTATGCGTTTTTCGAAAGGATATAATCAGAATAAAAAAATAAAAAAATAAGATAATAATGAAAAAAAAAAAAAGATCTGAAGATTAAACAACCCCAGTTCTCAGGAAATCATTATGTGTGTATATGAGTGTGTAAATATATGCAAATATATATACTAGGAGAGGAAATCTGTGTTATATCTGTGTGTGCGTGTATGCTGCTGCTATATGCATTTATACACACACATGTGTGTATGTATGTATGAATGTATGTATGTATGTATGTGTGTGTGTATATATATATATATATACATATGTATATATGATGATAATGACGATATACATATATATATATATATAGTCAGTCACCCTGATGGATCGTTGGTTCTTTCCTTGTTTTTTTCTGTGTCCCTTTCTGTAGAAGAGCATAGGCTCGAAACAAAAGACTTTTTCTATTCCTGAGCATTATACTAATACATCTGTTTGTTTTGTACACCACCTGTCTTCGTCTTTTGTTTTTTTCGTAAACTCTCCTATATATATATATATATACATATATATATATATATACACACACACATATATATATATATGAGGATAGTATAACAAGAGGATGGAGGATAACAGGTTTTTAATAGTAGGTGATATTTGTTTCTATACCACATTCTAGCTTTAAGTTGCTGAGTTTATATTCAAAAACCATTATAAAACATTCTTTATAATTATTATACAGTTGAGTGCTGCTCAGCAACAGCCATATACAGGCACTTTATCAAGCTGGATGAATCTTATGTAAAGAGGAGTTCCATATGAGTATCTTGCCCAGGAATAAACTCCAGTGTAGGATATCATGTTCTTGTCAAATAATGACATAAGGCCTCTTATATGCATGTTATGAGGTTTTCACCCGAAGTATACTATATGTGTATATATATATATAAATATATATATATAAATAATTATAAATTAGGGTATCTATGAGTTACCACCATGCTGCATTCTAATTAAGGTGGTTTTAGAGTCAGATCATGGCTGCTATTTTCAGCATGGTGGTATCTCGTAGATACCCTGATTTATAATTTTAATAATTATTACCTTTGAAGGTTATTTTTTCCATGCTGACCACGTGATAAAATCGTTATTTTATTTTAAATTAACGATCTTATGCTCATTTATATATATATATATATATATATATATATACATATACACACACACACACACATATATTTACTTGAAAATCTTGGAAATGGATATGTATCTATATATATATATATACAAAGAAATGATTGAAGAAAAAAATCCACCGAGTGAATTATATATATATAAAAGAAAGGAAAATACACAGAAATTTTGTTGGAATATATCTGTATCTATACATATATATATAAGAAATAAAATACTTACATAGTTAACCGCTTTTGCTTATGCTAATCATGACTATGTAGTTATAATGTTATGATTTCATGCTATCATAACAAGTTTTCATTCCACAGCATGAAATTATAACATTATCACTAACTACTTAGTCATGATTAGCATAAGCAAAACCAGTTGACTACATAAATATTTTATTTCAGAAATATATACGTACATACATACATATGTACACACACACACATGTCAGTGAACTAATGTATAAATATCATAAAACATCCACAGTAAGTTTAATAATTAACACATTATTAACCTCCAAAATATCATTACAAATCAGTAAATCCCAGTAGAATAAGCTTGATGTACATATGGAATTGACAAAAATGATCACTGAGAACAGCGTATTTAAGAAAAAAGCGCCAATGCATATATTTCACATACATGTCATAATTTAGTTGTGCTACACACACACACACACGTGTGTGTGCGTATATATGTATATATATATATATATATATATAAAATTAAATAAAGATAGAAATTGATATTAATCAATTAAAACCAGTGGCCTAGCATATTTTTTTAAATCCGAAGATTAAAAATTTTATACTTACAAAATTTAGAGGAATGACCACTAATAGTGGACAGCCTGTATGCTAGAAATAGACGTCAAACTCGCCATTTTCATTTGTCTTGCTTATTTTTAAACTTTGGTTTTTTGCTGAATTTTCTCTTGAGAACACATTCTTTATGGCAAATGGCGAGTTTGACGTCTATTTCTAGCATACAGGCTGTCCACTATTAGTGGTCATTCCTCTAAATTTTGTATATATATATATTATATGTCATTATTCTCATCATCATCATTCAACATCCACTTTTCCATGCTTGCATGGATCAGACAAATTGTTGAGACAGATTTTCTATGACCAGATGCCTTACCTGTTTTCCAGTAAGGTAATATCCTCCATGACCAGACATGGTTTCATGGAGGATCACAACTGGCTTCTTTCGATTTTTGTCTCTCACTCTCCCATGCACTGCATCTACTTCTCCCCTCACTCTCATGCAACCTACACACACACACACACACCAACATCATCTCATTTTCATCCTTGTCTACTTTATTATTGTTACTATTCTACTACTGTTCACTTCTTTCTGTACTGTCAGTCATCACCTACTCTCCCCAACTTTTCACCCTATCTCATATGTATCAACAGTCCACCATTCATTACATCCACTCCTCAACCCAACCCAATCTCCACAATCTTCACTTACACTCTCCTACCTTCACATATACATTATCAACCACTCATCTATCCTTGTTTTTCATTCCATACATACACCCCACACACCTTTCTCCATTTCTTATTTCTTTACTGCTGATAAAGGGCTACACACAGAGGGGACAAACAAGGACAGACAAAGTCGACCTCGGCAGAATTTGAACTCAGAACGTAACAGCAGACGAAATACCTATTTCTTTACTACCCACAAGGGGCTAAACACAGAGGGGACAAACAAGGACAGACAAACGGATTAAGTCGATTACATCAACCCCAGTGCGTAACTGGTACTTAATTTATCGACCCCGAAAGGATGAAAGGCAAAGTCGACCTCGGTGGAATTTGAACTCAGAACGTAAAGACAGACGAAATACCGCTAAGCATTTCACCTGGCGTACTAACATTTCTGCCAGCTCGCCACCTTTCTCCATTCCTTTCACTTATCTCCATCTCTTACCAACCCTCTCTTACTCACCCCATATACTCTTGCAAACTCTACCCACCCTCACACTCAGTTTTTCTGTTCCCACTCCCTTTTGTTCACCCTCTTGTATCATCAGGATCCACCTTGATACCACATCTCTGCTATTTTATCTCTTTTTCAAGTTCCACTCAAACTACTTTAGTAATGTAAGTAACCATGTAGCTCCTCTACAGCAGGAAACCTGTTCTATTCTCTCATCATTTAGCCTTGCATCTCCAAGCATAAAGCCACCTTCTTCTCTTCTGTAGTCCCACTCAGTCAAAGTGGTTTTTGACTCATGAGCTGCATATTGTGCTGGTGTCATAGAAAAAGCACCAAACGCATGGTGTAAAGCAGTTGGCATTAGTAATGGCATCCGGTCATACAAACCATGTCAAAGCAGATAATGACGCATGATACAGTCAAACCTGTCAAACTATCCAACCCAAGCCAGCATGGAAGATAAACATTAAAAGATGATGATGATTATGCAGCTACATAATTGTAATCACAGAAAACACAATGTTCAAATTTCCTAAATTATATTTTCTTTCTAATAAATGTTATTTTCTTGCAATGCTTTAAAGTTTGTAGCATTCTTTTATCTCTCCTGTATATTGCTTGCTGTTTCCTTGAACAATATGATCGATAAGCAATTATTTCCATTTTAATCTGTATCTAAAGATGCAAAAAATCATATTATGGTTATTCAATGTTCTTGAAGAAAGATGAAAACACTGGTTCTAATTGAAGTGAGTTTTGTATTTCTGATCCATGAAGAATGATATATTTTTCAATTAAAGAAGTCGTACATTAAATATATAACATTTTCAAGTTACATTCATAATAAACTATTGAAATGATTTAAAAAATAACTGAAATCTATTACAAATTTTACCTTGAAATTAATAGATTTTGAAACAAAAATAAATTACATAAACAAAAGTGCTGCCTAAGACTGACATATGTAAGTCAGAGAGAGAGAGAGACAGTGATCTAAGGCTGAGATGTCAGCAATTGAAGAATTAGAGATTGGTGTATTTCAAAAGAATATACAAGGATTTTGCAATTTGGAAATAGTACCGAATGAAATGAAGAATATGGGTAATGTTTTATAAAGGAGAATAAACACATATGAATATTATTGCAGTAAGCAGTTTGTGAAAATGTGAATCTATCAAAAACAGTAGGAAAGGAAATGAATGGATTAATGTATAATGAATGAACAGCCACAAGTTGATGTTTTATAGCAGGTAAAGCTTTATTCATTAATCAATCTTCTGGTAAAAATGAGTAATGATGCTTGTAGTTAAATGAACACCATCTTAAAAATAAGATCTGTGCTTTATCAAGTAATAATAAGGCTGAATTAATTACAATGGTGCTGACATCTTGTTGGTACCTCTAGATGGTGGTATTTCAGAATTGTCAGATGCTTATTTCTATTTATGAATGTTATATGAGCTAGAGTTATAGGTCTGAGAATTCTAGTCCATCCTCAAACTCAGTCAATGTCATCCTAAGATATTTCTCTGCCACAGGTGAAAAGCATCATTAAAGAGAGTCCCTAGTTATGTAGAGATGAAATACGTCTTTACTACAGGTAAAAGAAGACACAAAAATATGCAAGATATAAACAAAGGCAAAAATAAAGGTAAAATGGAATATATGATGAATCTTAATACAAACACCTTATTAAAAAAAAATTTTTACTTTTTCTATAAAAATTCCCATGAAGCATAATTCTTCATGTAGAGATAGTACTAGAAAATCTCAGAGTGAAATATGAAACATAAAATACACTATTACCTGAAGGTGTATTCTTGGGAGTATACATC
The DNA here is from genome assembly GCF_006345805.1 of Octopus sinensis. Taxonomy (NCBI): domain Eukaryota; kingdom Metazoa; phylum Mollusca; class Cephalopoda; order Octopoda; family Octopodidae; genus Octopus; species Octopus sinensis. The sequence goes on from NC_043015.1 coordinate 47,556,385, forward strand.
CAAGTTGGGTTAGCACAAGGAATTCCCCAGAACATAATTGAGTCAAGGAAAAGATGAAATCTAAAATAAGAAAGGCTGTTAGTGACAGAGCAAAGAAGGAGGGTTAGAAAGCTTTAGTTTGGAGTAAAAAAAACACACACTCAACTGGTCATTTACTAATATTATGATGATATGATAAAAACTAATTCCATTTGAACTACCAAAGTAACAAGTGTAAAATTTCCATCGTTGACAGATTAATACATATTCATGAGAGATATTAGCAAGCCGGAGTTAGATGCTTCTCAGAGAAAAATTAGGAATCCGAATACAGGTGGGGATGGTTGTGATACTCAAAAATATAAATTCCTTAAAATGCCATTATGAAATAATTGTATTTAACCAAAAAAAAAAAATGAAAAAAAATTCATATAACATTGTTTGATAAATAAAAGCAAACAGTCAAAATTTAAATGTATACCATATTGTGATAGAAAGAAGAATAAAAATGTTGTTCACCCTTTCAAAACATGAAGAAATATATATATAAACTTACTACTATTCCTCAGTATCATTCATTCATTCATTCATTCATTCATTCATCCATTCATCCATCCATCCATACATACATACATTCATACATACATACATATCACCTGCGACGGACTGGCATCCCGTCCAGGTGAGAAACCTATACGCCAAGGAAACTGGGAAACCGGCCCTTATGAGCCAAGCATGGCTCAAGAAGGAACATACATACATACATACATCATTTGGCATTTGTCATCCATGCTAGAATGGATTGGACAGTACAGGAGGACCCAACAAGCTAGAGAACTGCATTGAGCTCCAACATCTGTTTCGGCATGATTTCTGTGATTGAATGCCCTCCTTTAAAGCCAGTCACCTTACAGAGTGTACTACGTACTGTTTTTGTGGCCCCATCACCAGTGACATCACCAAGTAATTTGCATAACAAAAGAGAAAAGCCTCCTTAACTGAATGAAGACTAAGTAGAAAACAAGGGTAGCTTTATGCTAGATATTGAGAGGCTAAAGTATGATAGAGGGACAAAAATAGGTGTCTTGCTGTAGAGGAGTTTTTGTTAAGCATTGTATACATTCAGAGCCCATGTCTCACAACCTAGAAGCATTACTGTTTATCCACAACCATCATACAATCTGCCTTTCACTCGGGAACCACTTATTACCAACAAAGTGAAAAATCTCTCTGAACTTACTCCAGTCTTGTTCTTATTCTAGCAACTAAGCTTTTAGAACAACCTTTTCCACTGTTAGGCTATTTTGGCAACAGAATCTGTCTGTGATCTTTTGGTACAAGTACCATAACTGCCAATTACTGTTTGTTTACATTTGAAGAAGAAGATCGTCATTTTCCATAAAGCTTTTTTTTTTATATATGTGGGGTTAGGGTTAGGGTTTGGGTTAGGGTTAGGGTTAGTGTTAGGGATAGGGTTAGGGTTTGGGTTAGGGGTGGGTTGAAGGGTTTCTTTTTTCTTCAGAAATGTAAATAAACCCACGTGGATTTATAACTGGCAGTTATGGTACTTGTACCGAAAGATTGCCGAATCTGTATACTAACTCTAGGGATCCTCCTGAATATTCAAGGAACTCTGTTCCCCATATGCACAAAGTGTTTATTCCCTGCTGTCATTTATAAAGTCTATTTCCTTTCTTAACATTCTTGCAATTCTACAGCACCTTATGCCCGTAATTTGCACTGAGTGCGTTATATGGAATTTCTACCTTTGGGTTTTCAGCATATTGAACAGGGCAATTTTCTAGAAGGAGACTCTAACTCTCTTTTACTTGTTTAAATCATTTGACTGCAGCCATGCTGGAGCACCACCTTCAGTCGAGCAAATTGACCCCATGACTTATTCTTTGTAAGCCTAGTACTTATTCTATCGGTCTCTTTTGCTGAACTGCTAAGTTACGGGGACATAAACACGTCAGCATCAGTTGTCAAGCCATGTTGGGGGAAGCAAACACACACACACACACATATATATATATTTAGGGAGAGTTTACGAATAAAACAAAAGACAAAGACAGGTGGTGTACAAAACAAACAGATGTATTAGTATAACGCTCAGGAATAGAAAAAATCTTTTACGTTTCGAGCCTACGCTCTTCTACAGAAAGGGACACAGAAAAAATAAGGAGAGAAAAAAATGTGCGTACTGGCTAACGATCAATCATGGCGACTGGCTATATATATATATATATATATATATATATACGTACATATATACGATGGGCTTCTTTCAGTTTCCATCTACCAAATCCACTCAGAAGGCTTTGGTCAGCCCGAGGCTATAGTAGAAGACACTTGCCCGAGGTGCCACACAGTGAGACTGAAACCGGAACCATGTGGTTGGTAAGCAAGCTACTTACCACACAGCCAATCCTGTGCCTATGTCAAGCAGTTTCTTTGCACAAAGGAAGAGTTATTCTACAAACAGGTGTAATTTGAATGACATATGTCAGTTAATAAAAAAAGGTACACCCACTTTTACATAACTTTTAAGACAACTCTTGTGTGCGCGTGCATGCATGTGTGTGTGTGTGTGTGTGTATGTGGGTGGGTGCCTATTATGCATAACTGCACAAACAGGTCTATCTATATAAGAAATGACATCTTTAGTCAAGGAATGGACCACATTCTGAACCGAATCTCAATCAAATTAAAACGTATACAATGCTTACAAAAAAAAATGAGTCAACCAGAATTACAAGAGATCAGAGCAACGAATTAAAGAAAAAAAAAATCATTCCAATGCAAAAAAAAAGCCCAAAAAATATATTCAGTTCTTATATTATTTTCAGGCAACCAAAACCAAACCAGGTCAGCAACTACTGGTGGAAACAAGCTCAGCTGTTGAAACATTGCTTCCCCCCCCCCACACACACACACAGTAATTTCTGCTACATCAATGACCAATTCCATTGTCACCTTCGCTGCTGATGTTGACATTTTATGAACAACATCCACTCATTCCACCACTACTGTGACTACTGCCACCATTAATACAACCACCACCACCACCACCACCACCACCACCACTACTACTACTACTACTACTGAACTATACCATTCTGACTGCCACAATGTTGTCTTCTTGGATAAGATCTACAAGGAAATTATAGTTGAAAAAGGAGAGAATATTCTCTTTTACTTGTTTCAGTCATTTGACTGTGGCCATGCTGGAGCACCGCCTTAAGTCGAGCAAATCAATCCCAGGACTTATTCTTTGTAAGGCCTAGTACTTATTCTAGTGATCTCTTTTTGCCGAACTGCTAAGTTACGGGGACGTAAACACACCAGCATTTGGTTGTCAAGCGATGTTGAGAGGACAAACACAGACACACAAACATAAATATATACGACGGGCTTCTTTCAGTTTCCGTCTACCAATCCACTCACAAGGCTTTGGTTGGCCCGAGACAATAGTAGAAGACACTTGCCCAAGATGCCATGCAGTGGGATTGAACCTGGAACCATGAGGTTCGTAAGCAAGCTACTTACCACACAGCCACTCGTAAATATTTTCAAATCCCTGCCCTCCACTCACTGAAACTTGTATCAATCAGTGAAAGATCAGCAATACTAGAAATTCAACAGATCAAAATGATAAAGAGAGAGAGAGAGAGAGAGAGAGAGAGAGAGAGAGAGAGAGAGAGATGGAGAGAGAGAGAGAGATACTGACTCTGCAAATACTATGCAGATATGGAATTTCCAGCCCAAAATTGTCAGCAGATGACTATTGCTAGTTGTGAGTTTAGTTCCTGGAGATGGCTGTGTGTCGTATATTCTTCAGCAAGACGCTCAATTTCACATTGCTCCAGTTCACTCAGCTGTAGGAATGATTTGCAATGTCACTGGCACCAAGCTGCATCAGCCTTAGCCTTTCCCTTGGATAACATCAACGGTGTGGAGAAGGGAGGCTGGCATGCATGGGCAGCTACCGGTCTTCTGTGAAACAACCTTGCCCAGACTCAGTGTCACAGAGATAAACTTTCTAGGTGCAATCTCATGGTCATTTTTTTTCTTTTACTTGTTTCAGACATTTGACTGCAGCCATGCTGGAGCGCCGCCTTTTAGTCAAAGAAATCGACTCCAGGACTTATTTTTTCTAAGCCTGGCACTTATTCTATCAGTCTCTTTTGCTGAGCCACTAAGCTACAGGGATGTAAACACACTAAGATATATATATACACACACACACACATATACATGTGATGCATGACCCAGTGGTTAGCATGTTGCACTCATGATTGTTAAATCGTGGGTTTGATTTCCGATCCAAGTGGTGAGGTGTAATCTTGAGCAAAACACTTTATTTCATGTTACTCCAGTGCACTCAAATGTGAATAGGTAACCCTGCAACAAACTAGTCTTCCAATCAGGAAAAATGTTAGACTGTTTGCCTAATTAGTAGGGTGGCATCGTTTGAAAGCTAAAGCAATGCAAAGTGGAATACCAGTTTGTGATGATGTTTAGGATTATTGGAGTAATCTCACAGTTGATATCTAGATTGCCTGCTAGTGTTCTGTTGTCTAGACCAATATTTTTGAGTCAAACCTACTGAATTTCTGACCAGACTTCTTTTTTAGAATAATTGATTAGGGATGTATTTTACAAATATAAAATGTCTTATAGCTCTGAAGGTCAGACACCCATGAATTGGTGAGGATGATATTCAAGGGTGTCATGGCATCACTCAGCAAGACCTTTGTCAGCCACTCTCCACCTATCTGTTGGGTTGTCAGGAAAGTTCGTGCCAATTTTTAAAGGAAAGAAAAAGGTCAATAAATACTTGCCATTACATTTTTAATCAACCAAATATGAACCAATTTGTTGCACAATGCGTTTCCATCTTTCCCTTAACTTGAAAATACCCTCTTCCCAGAATTGAGGTGCCTGGAAGGGTAAGTCAAAAGGTAAGCTACTATAAAATTGGCATGAACTTTCCGGACAACCCAATATTTAAGGCTGTATATGGCTATGGTGTGGCCACATTTGGAATTTGCATCACCAATCTTGAACTTCTATCTTGCTCAGGGCATTGACCTCCTGGAAACTGTTCAGAGACATACAACCAAGCAAATACCCTCCATCAGACATTTACCATACTCTGAATACCTTACTTCCCTGGGCATAGATACATTGAAGCTCCAACATCTGGCAACTGACTTAGTAAACACCCACAAAACTATTAACCATCATGCCAACAACCACCTTGAGCACCTTTTTCAGCTCCATGTGTCTAACATACGTGGGTATGCCTACAAAGTCAGAAAACAGCACAGCTCCCATGACTTTTGGAAACATTTTTTCACACTCAGAATTGCTGAAGCATGGAACAAACTACCTGCATCAGTTTTTTGTTGCCAAGACATTGCATCCTTTAAAACTTCCATGCTTCCTGAGATTTGCCAACACTACACCTGATATACCCCCCTCCATATGCATGCACACATATATATCATGATTCATACACTGTTCACTTTCTTGACTTTCGTTCATAATTCTATGTACTGTACATGCACCTTTGATGAGTTGTAGTGCATCTGAGCACTATACACAATAATTTCATTATTATTATTATTATTATTATTATTATTATTATTCAAAAATATATAATGGCTTGGCTCACACTGACATGTAGTCACATACTTAAAATAAATATATAAACACACATTTAACACTTATGTACACATACACACACACACAAATTGAACACTGCTACACAGAGATTTCACTCAAACATATAAATTTACTGAGTATAGTATAACACCTTATAAACATGCTGAATGCAGACAATAGACGCACAAACACATTCCTTGACGCTATTAAGTTAAGCTTCGCCTGATCTAATTCTGGCTAAAACTCGTCAAAGTATATAATATATATATACATAGAGAGAGAGAGAGAGAGAGAGAGAGAGAGCAATAAGAAAACAGAGGGGATCAATAGGAGGTTCATCAAATTTTAGACATTATATTATGTCAACTTATTTATTTATTTACTAAACTGACAATTACAAGAATATACATACATGTATAACATATTAGGCTTTACATATAAAATATATTAATATAGAAAGATACCAGTAATTATTAAAACATGTGTGTGTGTGGAGGCGCAATGGCCCAGTGGTTAGGGCAGTGGACTCGCGGTCGCAGGATCACGGTTTCGATTCTCAGACCGGGCGTTGTGAGTGTTTATTGAGCGAAAACACCTAAAAAAAAAGAAGCTCCATGAGGCTCCGGCAGGGGGTGGTGATCCCTACTGTACTCTTTCACCACTCTTTCTTCTGTTGGCCTGCTCGCTTAGCCAGCGGGGTGGCGTCATTCGAAGGCTAAAACAATGCGAATGCATTGTGACCAGCGATGTGTAACAACATCTGATGGTCTGGTCGGTCCATATATAGATATAGATATATATATAGATGGAGATACATAAATAGATAGACAGATGTAATCACAGTACACACATACATGCACAGATTAAGAGAAATATGTATATAAAAATAGTTTTATAGACAGGTAATATACAAATACTAAGACACAACCCATCCTGGCATGGGTTGGACGGTGTGACCAGAGCTGGCAAGGTGGGTGGGTGCTGTACAAGACTCTAGTCTGATTTGGCATGGTTTCTACAGCTGGATGCCCTTCCTAATGCCAACCACTTTACAGAGTGTGCTGGGTACTTTTACATGGTACCACACAGACGCTTTTACATGGCACTGCTCGGGTACTTTCACCTGACGCAGACAATAGACGCACAAACACATTCCTTGACGCTATTAAGTTAAGCTTCGCCTGAGCAAAAATCTGGCTGAAACTTGTCAAAGTATGTACGTATATATATATATATATATATATATACCACCAAGTAAGTTAGGGGTTGTGGATCCAACCCACTAAGGGATAATATTTATCCAATATACTGTTGGTATAAGACCCAAATTATTAATACACAAGTGTTTTTAATTGCAATACAATTAACTTATTGTATTAAATGGGTGAAGGTAAAGAAATATTTTACCATTAATTTATATTACAAATAAGAAAATGGAGAAAGAATTTAGTTGGTTTTTTCAGCTTTAGGATATTAACATGTTGACTAATTTATTTAACAGAACGAGAATCATAATAACATACATATATACATTAAAATTCAATACATATAAGATAAGAATACAATTACTTAAAGCTGATAAACCAACTAAGTTGTTTCTCCATTTTCTTATTTGTAATTATATATATATCATCATCATCATCATCGTTTAGCGTACGCTTTCCATGCTGGCATGGGTTGGACGGTTCAACTGGGGGTCTGGGAAGCCAGAAGGCTGCACCAGGCCCAGTCTGATCTGGCAGTGTTTCTACGGTTGGATGCCCTTCCTAACGGCAACAACTCCATGAGTGAAGTGGGTGCTTTTTACGCGCCACCGGCACAGGTGCCAGACAGGGCTGGCAAACAGCCATGGTTGGATGGTGCTTTTTACGTGCCAGGTGAGGCCGGCAAACGGCCACGATCGGATGGTGCTTTTTACGTGCCGGAGATACATAAATAGATAGACAGACATAATCACAGTACACACATACATGCACAGATATAGGAGCACAGATTAAGAGAAATATCATCATCATCATCATCATCGTTTAACATCCGCTTTCCATACTGGCATGGGTTGGATGATTTGACTGAGGGCTGGTGAACCAGCTGGCTGCACCAGGCTTCAATCTTGATCTGGCAGAGTTTCTACAGCTGGATGCCCTTCCTAACGCCAACCACTCCAAGAGTGATACAATTCACTGTCAGAAATTTGGAAATGACATGTTGTACTGCTTGGCATTTGCACCAGAAGCTTCAATACAAACATTTCAGAGTGTTTCGATATCAATCTGAGGACATGTACCAAGAATGAGCATTAGTGATGGCAATGTTATGCCTCCATTCATCTTTCCATATGACCTCACACTCAACATGGAGGCCTACATCAAGTGCCTGGAGGAGGTAGTGTTGCCCTGGGTCAAGAGGGTGGCTGCTGGAAGACCCTATGTCTGGCAATAGGACTCTGCACCATGCTACATAAGCAGGAGAACCCAGCTATGACTGTCAGACAATTTCTGCAACCACATCATCCCTAACATCTGGCCACCTAACTCCCCAGAATGCAACCCCTTGATTATTATATGTGGGGTGCAGTTGAGCAAGAGAGACCAACAAAACTCCTTGTAACATCAAAGATGAACTGAAGGCAAGGATTATAGCAGCATTGACCAACTTAAACAAGGAGACCGTCCAGAAGAGTAGCAGGAGTTTCTGAAGTCGTCTGGAGGCCGTGGTTGAAGCCAATGGTGATTTTATTGAATAAATTTACTCTTTAATATTTCAAGATATTTTTATATAATTTTGGTAAATATATCTGTTAAAATGAGATGTCAGTGTTATTTTCATTTTTGCATAGTTTAGGAAGTTTATTCACCAAACCCTGTATGTATATATGTATGTCATCATCATCATCATCATCGTTTAACGTCTGCTTTCCATGCTAGCATGTGTTGGCCATTCAACTGGGGTCTGGGAAGCCCGAAGGCTGCACCAGGCCAGTCAGATCTGGCAGTGTTTCTACAGCTGGATGCCCTTCCTAACGATATATATATATATAAAATACAAAATGGGACAAGAACACAAAACATCCAGACAGGTGATACAAAAAAGGGGACAACAAAACATCCAGATAGACGATACAAAGTAAACAAGGACGGGTCATTCGGAGTTTTCTTTCCTCAGTCAAGTTCCAGATTATCTTTGCAATTTCGACATGTGTGTGTGTGTATGTATACACACGAATACATGTACACATATAAGTTGTAGGCATGGCTGTGTTTAAAAAGTTTAATTCTAATTCCTTGGTTTTGAGTTCAGTCCCCCTGTGTGCCACCTTTGGTAAATGTCTTCTATTATAGCCCCAGGCCAAACAGGGGCATGTAAGTGGATTCAGTTAATGGAAATGGAAAACATCTTTTTGTATATCTATCTATCTGTGTGTGTGTGTGTGTGTGCGTTACACTGACACGTCTTGACTTTGTATAATAATTGTAAACTAGCATCAACATCATAAAAGCAATGCCCCTCATTTCCATTCTCCTGGCTATGGGGAAATTCTACTTTCCTTGGAAACAGGTAAGGGTTAGCAACAGGAAGGGCATCCAGCCATAGAAAATTTGTCTCAACAAATTCTGATCCATACAAGTATACAAAAGAGATACGGAAATGAAAATCATGTATACACGTTTTTGTAGACATATGACTACATAAATATATATATAATTGCGTTTATATATGTATGCAAACGTGTGTATATATGTGTGTGTGTGTGTGTGCATACATATATATATATGCACATATGTATAAATATTTACACATATGTATGTATATATACACACGTGTGTGTATAGATCTATACATATACGTATACTATATTTATATATATCTGTATTATCTATCTATACATACATACATACATACATACATACATACGTACATACGTACGTTACGTACATACGTACATTACGTACATACGTACGTACATTACGTACATACGTACGTACGCACGCACGCGTGTATGTATAGAGATCAGAGAGTGATGACATATAAAAGACATCTGCAGGCACACAATCCATAGTCCATAGCCATTATTTGTTAACAGCCCACGCACCTACTTTGACAATATGTTGAACTCCTTGCAAACACCTTTCTGTGTTAGAGACACGCCCAAACAAAATACTCTTTGAAGAGTATTTTTACATCCGCTCGAAAGTATTCTGAAACATTAAAATGTGATAAAACGTCCTCGTTTTCAAGCAACACTATATTGCAACGAACAGAAATTGTCGCACATCGCCCTACCTTACTTCACAGGCCTTTATGCAATTCGTGACACCCTCAAAGAGCTAACATTGTGTTGCATAAAGAGCTGTGGAATTTGGCCGTGCATTTGAATGAAGCATGACAATTATTACGCTCGAGCAGAACTAGTAGGAGCTACTCGAGAATATCTCTCTGAATTCACAAGCACATATGATACATACAGATTTATTTACAGCTGTCATTTAGAAAAGGAAATCACACTAGAAATAAATAAGCTGGACAGCTTAACACATAACTAGAATTATATTGACGAACGAAATTTGATTTAATGTAAATTCCTAATCAAAGGAATTAGTTTTACCTTGGCAATCAAAAAGATAAAAGCAATATATTTTACGAGTGAAAACAGATTCCTCGATAATATCATTTTATATTATTTATTTATTTGTTTGTTTTAAGCTAAAACAGATCAATATTGGAAAACGGTTGGAATAAATCGACAAATGTTTAATGTTCATAATTATTACGAATTTTCGTACTATACACCTAAAATTGTCCCCAGTGGTACAAATTTTCGTTTTTAAGTCAATTCTCGTACAGGCTTGGACCTCTATGCGGTATGGTAAGGCCCACTTTAGCGGCATTATTGGCACCCAAGCAAATCACTCTACTCTAGGCTGAAGAAAGCCACAACATACATAAATCAAAATTGAGCCCTTATTAGACTCGTGAGGCCCCCAGAGTAATTACCCATGGGCCCATGCCTTAAGACAGATAAAAGACAAGACTAACAGAGCAGGATTTGAACTCAGAACGTAGGATTACACTAAGAAATTTAGTCCATCATTCTACCCCTTTTGTCACTCAACTTTCAATCAAAAAAAGCATTTTCAAAATTATTTAAAATATAATAATGTTTTTTTTTTTGTTAATTGTATCTTTGAAATAAATCAAACGTTATTGTGTGTAATGTGTGAAAACAGCTTTCTATATATGTATGTGTGTGTGTATGTATGTATATATATATATATATATATTACACACACACACACATATACATGTGTGTGTGTGTGATCGTTTTAGAAAACTATAGACATTAGTTTCAGCATGAAAACAACTTCATGCTAAAAACAAAATATTTGAAATTGATTTTATTTAAAAGAAATTGACCTAGAAAAATGACAAGATTATTGGTGTCGGCACGGATTTACTATCAGGTAGAGACTTTTTACATCTGGAATTTCAACAATTAACGTCCATACTGTTGATTCTAGTGGAGGAATTTAGAAAAGGAGAAAAAATTATCTACTAAATGATCAATTAGTTCTGAATCACTTGATTGAAAATATTGTATTAAAGTAGAGCTTGAAGTTTTTTAATTTAGACACCTGTGACATAATTATCGATTAAAGAAAATAATTTTAGAAAATAGAATAGATGGAAATAAACCGAATATAATGCTATACGTTTTGAAAAAGAGTCAAATGTCACCTAAAAAGAACAATGAAAAATGCGATAAAGTACGTTGCATGTCGTCAAAGATTGGGGAAAATTGTTTCGCAACACGACTGTCATGTTGTCATATATCGATATAAGGATCGGTGTTGAAAAACAAAACAAAAAAACATATATCAATGATAATATTAATGATAATCAATATTCGATCTCGTATTATTTTGAAATATAAGTTAGGTGTATGAAAGTTGAAAGATATGTACAGATATGGAGATGAAAATACCAGTTCTTTAGTTTATTAATAAAGCCGACTTAGAAATATGAGGTCTTGTTTCCGAGTGATTGAATAATGTATATATGTATATATATGAATAAGCTATAAGTTTTAATATAAAGGAGAATCGTACGCAACATGAAGCCGATAAATATGTTTACATAGCTAAAAGCACCAAGCTGTGTGTACAACTATAATATTTTAGAAATGGTTAGGAAGAATGAAAAGGTATGTAGAAAATATTTGTCAATTTATTGGTGGAAAATAAAGCCCTTAATGCGATACCTGGCTTATTTAGGCAAATTAACTTACTTGTTTTAGAAGTGACTTATTCCAGTTTTTAATCTACTTTTTGCTGTCTATAATTTGTGCCACCGATCCAAGGTGTTTTTTATTGCCGAGGTCTGTGGACAGCGCAACAAGTGGCGGCAACAAGAGCAGCAGCAGCAACAGCAGCAATAACAACAGCAGTAGCAGCGGCAGGGGGTGGGCGTGGCTTCACTAATGTTGTCATTACTAAAGATAGACGCGTGGAACTTTAGGATTTCTTCCGCTCTGTTTACAATTTCTTCGTTAGTTCGACTGTAAATGGCAGGTATTGATGATAATTAATCTAGCCAGGCGTTGAAACGACTGAGCTTTGACGTAAACATCACGTCCTAAGTTTGAGAAATACCCTTCGTAACAAGTCGATAATCACTGGAATCTGTCACGAAAAAAAAATAAAGTGTTTTGAATGCGAACGATGTATGAAAAGTAAATATCTTTATTTACGATTTTAAAACGGTAAAAAACAGTGAATTGACAGAATCGGCAGAGCATCGGGCAAATTTCTTTGTCATACTTAACGGCTCGTTGCGGTTTCAGTACCGGCCCCAGTCAGATGGACAGGTATTCTTTCGGTGTGTAAACACAAAACGAAAGTTGAAATATTACTACCATTCGGCAATGTCCAGGTGAATGAATCGAATAAGCACCTCCCCTCCTCCTCCTTTTCCCTCAAAATTCTCTTTGGATTTGTCTGTTTTCGTCGACGAAATCACGATTTTATTAAGAATCAACTTTTCAAATTTTTAATTCACCTCACTCAATTTTCGGGTTATAACTTCTTTTCGAATTACTTTTTTTCTTCACCCTGAAAAAAAAGTTTTTTTGTTTTCAAAATTTTAATTAATCATAGCTAATTGCTTTCGTTCATTTCATGATCCTAAACCAGTGGTTTTCAACCAGGGTTCCGCGGAACCTTAGGATTCCGCCAGTACAGTCCAGGGGTTCCGCAAGAAGTTACAAAAATGCTAAAATCGACAGTAATTTTTAATTTTCCTGTGCAGATATGTGTGCATAAGATAATTAAATTATTGCACAGGGGTTCCTCGAGCCAGTGAAATGTTTTCTTGGGGTTCCGCTCCAGCAAAAAGGTTGAAAAGCACTGTCCTAAACCAAAAGAATGCAGGTGAATCATACCACTGATCCTTTGAGATCAATAAACTATAATTCTCACAAGTACTTGATTGATTTAATATCCATTTAATGTACTCTAGATGTGAATGGAAACATAACTGAAGACCAAGTCCTTTGATGGAAGCATGCCAAGTACCAAAACCTTTTGAAAAATTGCAAGAAGAAGGAATAACAGTCATGGCTATTCCAAGTCAAAGTTGACAGTAAACAGCACTGAATTATGGCAGAATCGTTAGCACACCGGGCGAAATGCTTAGCGGTATTTCGTCTGCCGTTACATTCCGAGTTCAAATTCCACCTGGGTCGACTTTGCCTTTCATCCTTCCGGGATCGATAAATAAAGTACCAGTTTTGCGCTGGGGTCGATGTAAATGACTTAATCCTTTTGTCTGTCCTTGTTTGTCCTCTCTATGTTTAGCCCCTTGTGGGTAGTAAAGAAATAGAAATAGGTATTTCGTCTGCTGTTACGTTCTGAGTTCAAATTCCACCTGGGTCTACTTTACCTTTCATCCTTCCGGGATTGATAAATAAAGTACCAGTTTCGCACTGGGGTCGATGTAAACGACTTAATCCCTTTGTCTGTCCTTGTTTGTCCCCTCTATGTTTAGCCCCTTGTGGGCAGTAAAGAAATATATTAAGCAAAATAAGCATGTGCTTAGATCATCAAGGGAATGGCATGGAAGGAAATGGTGAATGGTGTACAGCACAAAAGAAATCACTTAAACCCTACTAAAATAATATTCGGGATGCCTTATATAGGCGCAGGAGTGGCTGTGTGGTAAGTAGTTTGCTTGCCAACCACATGGTTCCGGGTTCAGTCCCACTGCGTGGCACCTTGGGCAAGTGTCTTCTACTATAGCCTCGGGCCGACCAAAGCCTTGTGAGTGGATTTGGTAGATGGAAACTGAAAGAAGCCCATCGTATATATGTATATATATATATGTGTGTGCATGTATATGTTTATGTCTCTGTGTTTGTCCCCCTAGCATTGCTTGACAACCGATGCTGGTGTGTTTACATCCCCCGTAACTTAGCGGTTCGGCAAAAGAGATCGATAGAATAAGTACTGGGCTTACAAAGAATAAGTCCCGGGGTCGAGTTGCTTGACTAAAGGCGGTGCTCCAGCATGGCCGCAGTCAAATGACTGAAACAAGTAAAAGAGTAAAAGAGTAAGAGTATATCTACTAAGTATAGATGCAGATGTGTTACCTAAGATTCCTTTTGAGGGTCTGATCAAAAACTTTACAATTAAAAGAAAAAAGTAGATAACTTTTCAAATATATTTCGTTTTGGGATTTGGATTGCAAGATTCTTTATGTGAGTTCGTGTGTTGAAGCATATTCTGTTGAGTCTGGGGAGAGACATTCTCTTTTAGTGCCTTATAATTTAACACTCTCACTGGTAAAATTTCCACTTATTTCTTTTTTATTTTTCTAATCTTTTTGTTGCGTCTTGCAAACTTTTCAATAGTTTTTGACTCAAATATAGATAAAGTGAAAGCATACAGAAATAAACATTATTTGTTTCCTTTTGAAAACTAAAAATTTATTCTATGATGTATTATTGATTATATTTTGAATTACATATATATATGGGGGCACCAAAATATTTTAAGTGGTTAGGGCCTCAATTGGGTTTTAATCTAGCCGTGGTTGTAAAGCACTTCCTGCCTAGTATGGAGAATCATCATCATCATCATCATCGTTTAACATCAGTTTTCCATGCTAACATGGGTTAGACCTTTTTTTTTCAATGTTTGTCTATTTATTCGCAGAGTCACATATAAAATTTTTTTTTTTAATCTTGGACTTTAATGGTTTTGATTTACTGTCAGGTGACTTTTGGCCAAACCTGTATGTAACAAATCAGAAAGGAATATGTAACACTTCAAAAAAACCATATCATAGGAAACATTTCTAGACATTTATGATTTCCTTGGTTTTCCCCAAGGGTACTAAGGGCACAGAATTACCTTAAAAGGTAATGATTTAAAACAGGCACAGTGTCTGCAAATTTGATGGAGGGGGTGTAACAAGTATTTGACCGGCACTTTATTTTAACAATTCTCAGAAGAATAAAAGACAAAATTTAATTCTGCAGGATTTAATGTAGAAATTTGCTTCCCAGCAAGTTTGCTTCCTGTTCTGAGTTCAATCCCACTGCATGGTACCTTGGACAAGTGTTTTCTATAGTGGTCTTATGTTGATCAAAGCCTTCTAAATGGATTTGGTAGATAGAAACTGAAAAACAACATTTTGAACCAATGAACCCTTTTTTTTATGTAATCCCTGGGAGAATTCTTTCAACAATATTGGTGACTGAAAGAAACTCCTCATACTTATATAGGTGTGTGTGTATCTGTTTTTGGCTTCCACCACCATTTGAGATCCAGCATTAGTTTGTTTACATCCCTGTAACCTAGCAGTTCAGCATTAGATATTGATAGAATAAGCACCAGGTGGCAAGCTGGCAGAATCGTTAGCACGCCGGGTGAAATGCTTAGCGGTATTTCATCTGCCGTTACGTTCTGAATTCAAATTCCGCCAGGGTCGACTTTGCCTTTCATCCTTTCGGAGTTGATTAAATAAGTACCAGTTACGCACTGGGGTCGATATAATCAACTTAATCCGTTTGTCTGTCCTTGTTTGTCCCCTCTATGTTTAGCTCCTTGTGGTTAGTAAAGAAATAGGTATTTCGTCTGCCGTTACGTTCTGAGTTCAAATTCCGCCAACGTCGACTTTGCCTTTCATCCTTTCGGGGTCGATAAATTAAGCACCAGTTACGCACTGGGGTCGATATAATCGACTTAATCGGTTCGTCAGCCCTTGTTTGTCTCCTCTGTGTTTAGCCCCTTGTGGGTAGTAAAGAAATAGGTATTTTGTCTGCCGTTACCTTCTGAATTCAAATTCCGCCGGGGTCGACTTTGCCTTTCATCCTTTTGGGGTCGATAAATTAAGTACCAGTTATGCACTGGGGTCGATGTAATCGACTTAATCCCTTTATATGTCCTTGTTTGGCCCCTATATGTTTAGCCCCTTGTGGGCAATAAAGAAATAAGAATAAACACCAGGTTTAAAAGAACTATATATACTGGAGCTGGTTCATATGACTAAAGCCAATCAAGGGGTTGCTCCAGTATGGTCACAACCCAATGACTGAAACAAGTAAAAGATTCATACAAGAACCTCCCATGCTGACAGATAGATTCATCACCATTTAACGTTCACTTTCCATGCTGGCATGGGTCGGACAGCTCAACAGGAGCTGGCGAGCCAGAGGACTATATCAAGCTCTAATGCCTGCTTTAGCATGGTTTCTATGGTTGAGTGCCCTTCCTAATAACAGCCACTTTACAGATTGTTGTAGGTGTTTTTTTTATGCAACATTTGCACTGGTAAGGTCACTGAGTAACTTGTTAGACAAAACCCATCAACTGCAAGGAAAGTAGTCCTGAGGGAGGTAGCTTTATGTTCAGTGCTGAGGGGTTTCAAGAATGCTAGAGTGCAAAGTGTTGAGAGGTTAAAAGTATGATACAACCCACTTCAGTACTTCTATTAACTACAGACAGGAAAATGACAAAAGTCAGCACCAGTGGTGGGCTAAAATTGGCAAAGTAAAGAAACATTTAAACTAAATACCAAAACCAGTTTTGCCTCTCACTCCCACCGCTCACACATGCACTCACACGCGAATACACACACACACACACTTTACAATAAAATAAACAGACAATGAAACAGATATTCAGTGACACAAGAAATCACAGGTGAAGGTATGTGCACTCAAGTGTGTGTTACATGTGAGTGGGTGGCGGTGGTGGTTGTGGTGGTGGATGAGGTGGTGATGGTGGTGGTGGTACATAGATTACATGTGAAAATGTGAAAATGTCTGGAAGTCAAACTAAAGTTGAAGCTATCATTAAGAAAATTCATTTTAAGAACAAAGTAAAGGCATTGAACTGACAGAATCTGGAGCACATCAGTGCTTTGCATTATGAGTTCAAATCCCACTGAGATCAGCTTTGCTTTTCCCCTCTTTGGGGTCAATGATATAAAGTATTAATAAACTATTAAGGTGGTGAGCTGGCAGAATTGTTAGTATGCCAGGCGAAATGCTTGGCAATATTCAGTCTACCATTACATTCTGAGTTCAAATTCCGCCAAGGCCGACTTTGCCTTTCATCCTTTCAGGGGCGATTAAATAAGTACCAGTTATACACTGGGGTCAGTGTAATTGACTTAATCCCTTTGTCTGTCCTTATTTGTCCACTCTATGTTTAGACCCCTGTGGGCAATAAAGAAATAAATAATATAAAGTACCAGTTGTGTACTGAGGTCCATGTAATCAATTAACTCCACCATGCACTAAAATTGCTGGCCTTGTGCCTAAATTTGAAACCATTACCAGAAAGAACAGAGTTTGCAGAAAGAAAATAATAAAAGAAAATACAGTTGAAATGGAACAAGCCAAAAGAAATAGTTGATAGAATTTTTAATAAGAAAGTTCCAGTAGCCCCTTCTCAAGAAATTCGTACTGAAGGAAAATTTGGAGAGGAAAAGAATTTAACCAAGGGCTGAAAAAAAAGCCCTGTCTTCCTTCCCCTTTGTGATTTGTTGTTGGCACTCCGTTGGTTATGATGACGAGTGTTCCAGTTGATCCAATCAATGGAACAGCCTGCTCAGGAAATTAACATGCAGGTGGTTGAGCACTCCACAGACACATGTACCCTTAACGTAGTTCTCATGGAGATTCAGCACGAAACAGTGTGACAAGGCTGGCCCTTTGAAATACAGGTACAACAGAAACAGGAAGAAAGAGTGAAAGAAAGTTGTGATGAAAGAGTACAGCAGGGTTCACCACCACCCCCTGCCAGAGCCTCGTGGAGCTTTAGGTGTTTTCACTCAATAAACACTCACAATGCACAGTCTGGGAATTGAAACTGCAATCCTAAGACCGTGAGTCCGCTGCCCTAACCACTGGGCCATTGCGCCTCCCCTATACATAGTACAAATGGCAAGCCTTAAAATTGTAAATGTAAATTATAGGATACAAAAGAACAGCGAGAAAATTGGTTGATGGCTACAGGTTACAAGAAACAAGAATAGCATAACATTCCAACCTAAAACTAGCAAGGCATCTGCTGAGAAATTACAATCCATGTTGGCTGGCATTCATCATTACTGTTGTCATCATCATTACTTTAATTTCCACTTTTCCATGCTTGCATGGGTTGGATAGAATTTATTAATCCTTTTGTTATCAAATTTCTGTTGGGATGCTCCGTATGTCTTTCAGTTAATTTTAAATATAATAAAGAATTTAGTAAAATAATTTAGTTATCCATTTCTTTATTACCCACACGGGGCTAAACACAGAGAGGACAAACAAGGACAGACATACGGATTAAGTCGATTACATCGACCCCAGTGCATAACTGGTACTTAATTTATCGACCCCGAAAGGATGAAAGGCAAAGTCGACCTCGGCGAAATTTGAACTCAGAACATAACGGCAGATGAAATACGGCTATGCATTTCAACCGGCATGCTAACGATTCTGCCAGCTAAGTAAAATAACATAGTTATCATTAAGCTAGTGTTAGGAACATAAATTGTGAATAAGGTTTGGTGGAAGATTTTAATTCGGAACTTTTGAAAATGAGACATTTGTACTACATAGCCAGAGGCAGTTTCAGCTGGGTTGGTATCAAAGGGGTTAAGGCAGATTTTTTTCTCTAAAGACAGATGCCCTTCCTGTTGCCAACCCTCACTAGTTTCCAAGCAAGGTAATATTTCCCCATGTCCAGACAGGTTTCTGCAGATTATAAGAAATGAATGACACTGCTTGTATGACAGTGATACTCATTTACAACTATCATATGATGTCAAGACAAGGCAGCACAAACATACACACTCACACACACACACACACACACATACACAGGAGACGTAGGTTCATGTCCCATGGACAGCTTTTGACATTTTTCTGTCCAAAAGGTTTTTACAACCCAATATTTACATGTTATTTTTCATTACTGTACGAACTGTGGTTCGAAAACCATTATTCAAAAAGGATATATATATATCATCATCATCATCATCATCGTTTAACGTCCGCTTTCCATGCTAGCATGGGTTGGACGGTTCAACTAGGATCTGGGAAACCCGAAGGCTGCACCAGGCCAGTCAGATCTGGCAGTGTTTCTACAGCTGGATGCCCTTCCTAACGCCAACCACTCCGTGAGTGTAGTGGGTGCTTTTTATGTGCCACCGACACAGGTGCCAGATGAGGCTGGCGAACGGCCATGCTCGGATGGTGCTTTTTACGTGCCACCAGCACGGAGGCCAGCCGAGGCTGGCACGGCCACGATCGGATGGTGTTTGTTAAGTGCCACCAGCATGGAGGCCAGTCGATGTGGTGCTGGCTACGGCCACGTTCGGATGGTTCTCTTATGTCCCACTGGCACAGGTACCACAAACTACAAATTCCATTGATGTTGATCGATTTCGATTTTGATTTGATTTTTTGATTCTTTGATTTTTTGATTCTTTGATTTTCACTTGCGTCAACAGGTCTTCACAAGTAGAGTTATGTGTCCCAAGAAGGAAGGTATGCACAGGTGGACTGACTACGTCCCAGGTAGGGGCCACAGGTTATGGCCTCACTTGTCCTGCCGGGTCTTCTCGCGCACAGCATACTTCCAAAAGTCTCGGTCTCTGGTCATTTCTTCAGTGAGACCTAAAGAGCGAAGGTCGTGCTTCACCACCTTGTCCCAGGTTTTCCTGGGTCTACCTCTTCCACAGGTTCCCTCAACCGCTAGGGTGTGGCACTTTTTCACACAACTATCTTCATCCATTCTTACCACGTGTCCATACCAGCATAGACGTCTCTCTTGCACACCAGATCTGATGCTTTTTAGGTCCAACTTTTCTCTCAAGGCACTTACACTCTGTCGAGTATGAACACTGACATTACACATCCATCGGAGCATACTGGCTTCATTTCTTGCAAGCTTACGCATATCCTCAGCAGTCACGGCCCATGTTTCACTGCCATGTAGTATGGCTGTTCGTACACATGCGTCATACAGTCTATATATATATATTATATATATATATATATATATATATATATATATATATGTATGTGTGTATATATATATAACACACACACATACATACATACATACATATATATCTTATATATCTATATATATATACTATATATACACACATATTTATATGTATGTATGTATACGATGGGCTTCCTTCAGTTTCCATCTACCAAAACCACTCACAAGGCCTTGGTTGACCGTGGGCTATAGTAAAAGACATTTGCCCAGGCTTCCACATAGTGGAGCTGAACCCAGAACCATGTGACAGTAAAGCAAACTCCTTATCGCACAACCGTTCTTGATGGCAATAATATTAATACTCAAGAACAAAGAGAGTAAACTGGCAGAATTAGTAGAGCATCAGACAAATTGCTTTGTGATATTTAATTAAGCCTCTTTACATTTTAAGTGCAAACCCCAGTAAGGTGGAATGGGGTTCTTTCGGTGTATGAACACAAATTGAAAATGGAAATATTGAATCTGTTTTGCAGATGGGCAAATACTCTCCAGAGGAACAAGTCAAAGAAGCACCCCTACACCTTTTTCTTTCATCCTTTTTTTCTTTTCATAATTTTCTTTGGATTTGTTTGTTTTCAATAATAGATATTACTATTTTGCTATAATTGGTGCAGGAATGGCTGTGTGGTAAGTAGCTTGCTAACCAACCACATGGTTCCGGGTTCAGTCCCACTGCGTGGCATCTCGGGCAAGTGTCTTCAACTATAGCCTCAGGCCGACCAAAGCCTTGTGAGTGGATTTGGTAGACGGAAACTGAAAGAAGCCTGTCGTATATATGTATATATATATATATATATATATGTATGTGTGTGTATATGTTTGTGTGTCTGTGTTTGTCCCTTTAGCATTGCTTGACAACCGATGCTGGTGTGTTTACGTCCCTGTTACTTAGCGGTTCGGCAAAAGAGACTGATAAAATAAGTACTGGGCTTACAAAGAATAAGTCCCGGTGTCGATTTGCTTGACTAAAGGCGGTGCTCCAGCATGGCCGCAGTCAAATGACTGAAACAAGTAAAAGAGTAAAGAGTAAAGAGTAAATCACCTTTTCAAATTTCTAATTTCCGCAAAGACATCTAAATGGTGATGAAGAATTTCTTACTAATTGCAGGCTAACATCTACTGAATAAAAAGCATTCAGTCTGTTGCAGCATATTTCTCTAGGGCTGGTCCCTCTTTTGGTTTCACCCAGGGAAGTTCCTTTCTTCCATGTATTCTCCTCATTCATCAACTTCTCATAATCCCACATCCATGCCTCTTTCTTTTCAATGCCAGAAAGACCAAGCGAGCCATTATCATTCCATACACACTTCTCTCTCCTTACGATGTATCAATTCTCTCCAAAACAATGTCTTGTAATCTGCAACCCCTCACACCACTGATCTCCATGCTTGTGCCTGGAGCAGGATCCCAATCTTCTGTCTGGTTGGGGTGTTGCTTCACTTAAAGATCCAGCCTGTAGCCCCCAGCAGGTTGTCCCTTAACCCTTTAGCATTGAGATTACCTGGTCAAATGACATCATCATCATCATCATTTAACATCTGTTGTCCATGCTGGCATGGGTTGGACGGTGTGACCAGAGCTGGCAAGGTGGGGGCAGGGGTTAGAAGACTCCAGCCTGATTTGGCAAAGTTTCTACAGGTGGATGCTCTTCCTAATGCCAACCACTTTACAGAGTGTGCTGGGCGCTTTTACACAATACCACACAGACGCTTTTACATGGCACTGCATGGGTGCTTTTACCTGATGCCACGTGGGCACTCTTATGTGTCGCCACAGGCACTTTTATGTATCAGTCATGCATTATCTCGCAGCTTCAAGATTTCAATGATGTAATTCTTTACTTTTAGAATGACCTTGTAAGGTAGGTGTATGATACCAGATCTAGCCAGTTTGAATATAACACAGGTAGAATACCTGGGCTGGATATGGCCTGTTTGAATGCTAAAGGATTGGGAACTTTCAGGTGTTCTCCATGCATAAAGTTTCCATCTCTTTCTTCTGTCAAATGCTTCAACTAAAAGTTCTCAGAATTTCTAATTGTTCTATGTGACTTTAAGCCTCATATCTTCATTCTCCAGACAGCTTTGTATCTCTTAGTTTGTCTAGTTCTTATTTTAAAATCAATAATTGCTAATCAATACATACTTTTGCAAAGAAAGACTCGCATTCAAATCATCAGTCTGTGTTGTATTTCTGGTGAGAATATACTAGATCTGACATGTGTGTCCACTAGATTGATAGATGATCAGGTGGCTGGGTGGCTAGCTGGTTGGTTGGCTGGCTGGTTGGCTGGTTTCTTGAAATTAGTGCTTCAAAGCATCGAGTCATTAGCATTACAGGAACCTCTTTCTTTGAACCAAAGCCATCACTCTGTGTAAATCTGTAAGGTGCTGTCCAACATAGCTATTGAAGTCACTCACCAGCTTCAACACTGAGGTCGTTGATATTTATCATTGAGTTAGTCTGCAAGAAAGCCATGTAGAATCGGTCTTTCTGTTCAGTTTCTTGCCCAGATAGTGGAGTATGTGTGGGAATAAACTCCACTGTCCAATCGTCCTCCAAGACTAGTCTAAGCTTAATTATCCTTGCACTATTCAGTCATTAATATAATCCTGCCATTTGTTCTGATTACCTCAACACCTAGGACACATCTTCACCATCTTTTCTCTCTCTCTCTCTCTCTCTCTCTCTCTCTCTCTCCCTCCCCAGTTGGAGTAGCCATGTATCTCCTCTACATCAATGAAAAAATTCCAGTGAAACCTGTAAAAGTAGAATCAGTATATCCAATGGTAATCCAGGTGGAGTGCTGCTATGTAGATGAAGAGAGCTGCAGAAAGCTCAGGAAGTGGTTAAGATATGGAAGTCCAAAGAGAAGGAATTTAAGGCAGGATAAAACTGGAGTGCCATGCCTGATCACTAAATCCGCAAGTTTTTTTTTCATCTTCTCTCTATTTATTTTCTCTTATTCCTTTCTGTTTAAGAGCGTAGGCTCGAAATATAAAAGACTTTTACATTTTCCCCATCGTCAGACTAATACTTGTTGTTCATACACTTGTCTTCCTCTTTTCTTTTTCTATAAGTTTCAACTATCTCTTCTACAGCAAGACACCTGTTTCTGTCCCTCCGTCATGCTCTACCCTCTCATTACAAGAAGCACCCAGCACACTCTGTAAAATGGTTGGCATTGGGAAGGGCATCAAGCCATAGAAACCATACCAAAACAGAGAGAAAAGCTTGACACAGTCCTCTGGCTCATCAGCTCCTCTCAAACCATCCAACGCATGCCAGCATACTCTACTCTTTTACTCTTTTACTTGTTTCAGTCATTTGACTGTGGCCATGCTGGAGCACCGCCTTTAGTCGACCAAATTGATCCCAGGACTTTTTCTTTGTAAGGCTAGTACTTATTCTATTGGTTTCTTTTGCTGAACCACTAAGTTACGGGAACGTAAACACACAAGCATCGGTTGTCAAGCAACGTTGGGGGGACAAACACAGACACACAAACATGTACACACATACATATATATATATACATTGATGATGATGATATACGACAGGCTTGTTTGCAGCTTCCGTCCATCAAATTCACTCACAAGGCTTCGGTCGGCCCGAGGCTATAGTAGAAGACACTTGCCCAAGGTGCTACGCAGTGGGACTGAACCTGAAACCATGTGGTTGGTAAGCAAGCTACTTACCACACAGCCACTCCTGCGCCTATATATATATATATATAATAATATATATATATATATATATATATTATACACATATATACGACGGGCTTCTTTTCAGTTTCCATCTACCAAATCCACACTCACAAGGCTTTGGTCAGCCCAAAGCTATAGTAGAAGACACTTGCCTAAGGTGTCACGCAGTGGGACTGAACCCGGAACCATGTTGTTGGTAAGCAAGCTACTTACCACACAGCCACTCCTGCGCCTATATGTATATATATATTATATATATATATATACACACATATATACGATGGGCTTCTTTTCAGTTTCCCTCTACCAAATCCACTCACAAGGCTTTGGTCGGCCCTAAGCTATATTAGAAGACACTTGCCCAAGGTGCCACGCAGCGGGACTGAACCTGGAACCATGTGGTTGGTAAGCAAGCTACTTACCACACAGCCATTCCTGCTAAATGATGATGCCACCAAAAATAATAATGATGATGATGATAATGATGGCAATGACGAAGATGATGATGATGGTGCTCATCTCTACCTACCTACCAAGTCATCTACTGATGAACACCACCAGTCACCTGTTTCCAGAATTCTCTCTCTGGCATTGCTTATAGTAGGTCACTTTTCAGCAAAGCTCTAGTGATCTTTGATGTTGCTATTCTTTCTGTTCTGTCAATTTAGAACATATCTATCTAATTAATCATCTTCAAACCAGACCAGAACAGACTAAGGAAGGTATACAATAGCCTTCATACGAATAGATAAGCCAAAATAAAATACAAAAGAACGAAAGAAAGAAAGAAAGAAAGAAAGAAAGAAAGAAAGAAAGAAAGAAAGAAAGAAAGAAAGAAAGAAGGAAAGAAAGAAAGAAAGAAAGAACGAAAGAAAAAATGAAAGAAAGAAAGAATGAAAGAAAAGAAAGAAAGAAAGAACGAAAGAAAGAACAAAAGAAAGAAAGAAAGAAAGAATAGAAGAAAGATAGAAAGAAAGAAAGAATGAATGAAAGAAAGAAAGAAAGAAAGAAAGAACAAAAGAAAGAATGAAGGAAAGAAAGAAAGAAAGAAAAAAGGAAAAAAGGAAGAAAGAAAGAAAGAAAGAAAGAAAGAAAGAAAGAAAGAAAGAAAGAAAGAAGCTACAAAGAACAGCTCAATGTTTCTGTGGTTAAATTTTTTTCTTCTTCTTTTGTAGTTTTCCTGAATTGGGAAAAGTAATTTATGGTTGGCCAATTCTTGAAATGTTATATCTTTTTTTACTGTTTAAATACGTAGGCATGTGTTCATAGGTTGTACTAGGTATTAGAGCATATACACCCACATACTTGTGGCTGAAAGTATGTGTGTTTATTACTTACTAACTAAATAATCCTGTAATTTAAAATTAAGAAATATTTCGTGGGCACACCATCTTTATACAAAATAGGTTTTCTAGGTGTGGTTGTTATAGATATACCTCCCACTTACTCTGCATACATACATTGTATACTATATAATGTATGATTATATATATATATATTATAATATATATATATATATATATATATATATATATATATATATATATAGATACATACATACATATACATACCACACACCATATATATATACATATATAAATACACATACATATATATATATACATATATATATACATATATGTATTATATTATAATATATATATATATATATATATATATATATATATATATATATAGACATTATATATGTATATATTCATATGATGTATATATATAGTATATATATATATATTATATATGTATATATTTTCATATATATATATATATATATATGTATGTATATATATATGTATATATATATACATATAGTGTATATATATATTTATATATATATATATATTATATATATATATTATATATATATATATATATATATTATATATATATACATATATGTATATATATATATATATATGTATGTGTATTTATATATATATGTATATATATTTGTATATATATATATATATACTAGCATGGAAAGCGAATGTTAAACAATGATGATGATGATGATTATGATATATATATATATATATACACATGAAAACATACATACATATGTGTGGTGGGGAGGGTGTATGTATGTGGGTGTGTGGGTGTGTGTGCGTGTTTGTGTGTGTGTGTATTTGTATAATGTTGATGATGACAGTTCATTTGTCAAATTTGACGGTGACCTGGCAACTTAGATACTAGATTTTATATAAGTTGTTTTTTTGTAAATGAAAACGAGCCACCGTGCACGCATCAGATACACTTTCTTGCTTTGACACAATATTCCCCATTTTCGAGATAAAGTAAAAACTATTGAGCTTTTGTGAGAAAATACAAAAGACTAAGGAGATTGCCCGAATAGCTGAAGGCATCTCCAGAGCTCACAATATTATCTAACATGGTATGTTGCCAGTGGCTCAGGAACAAAATTTGCTTAGGGAGTGCAAACTCAGGTCCAAATTTTTT
The DNA here is from genome assembly GCF_006345805.1 of Octopus sinensis. Taxonomy (NCBI): domain Eukaryota; kingdom Metazoa; phylum Mollusca; class Cephalopoda; order Octopoda; family Octopodidae; genus Octopus; species Octopus sinensis. Next base: position 47,582,783 of record NC_043015.1, read on the forward strand.
CACAAACAAGGCCATTTTTTTTCCAATCTTAATAAATAAAAAACAGGTATAAAAGTATTTTCTATTATTATACATAGAAAAATAATGCTTCAAATGAATCCAAAAATTAGGGGTAGGAGTGTTTTTATGTTTTTATGTACACGGGCGTAGGAGTGGCTGTGTGGTAAGTAGCTTGCTTACTAACCACATGATTCCGGGTTCAGTCCCACTGCATGGCACCTTCAGCAAGTGTCATCTACTATAGCCTCAGGCCAACCAAAACCTTGCAAGCAGATTTTGTAGACGGAAACTGAAAGAAGCCTGTCGTATATATGTATGCATATATATATGTATGTATGTGTGTATATATGTTTGTGTGTCTGTGTTTGTCCCCTTGCCATCGCTTGACAACTGATGCAATACCCAAAGCAAGAGAGAAGACTATGTTGGTTTGGACATGTGATGTGTATGAATGAGGACAGCTGCATAAAGAAGTGCTGATTACTGAAAGTGGATGGTATCTGTGGAAGAGGGGAGACCCAGGAAGACATGGACCAAGATGTCTGGTGATATGAAATTCTTGAGAAGACCTGCCCAAATCAGCGAAACTGTGTTCTAGAAGCACTTCTCACACACTCTACCACAACGAACCAAACTACATCTCTACTTCTCTTCTCTTCTTTACATTCCCACTTCATCTACTATGATTACCTCCCACTCTCCAATCTTGTCCTCTTGGCCCGGTGCCACTGTATCACTGCTCTCTGCTTGCTCTTACCTGTGCATTCTACCCATATGCCTTGTTTCACTCTATTATTTCCATCTGCTAGCCTCTGACCTGGGTGTTCCACCCACACATAACAAGAAAACTTTTCCCTCACCCTACCCCAACAAACCAATTTACATCTCTTCTCTTTCTCGCATTTCCTCCTTCATTCACTATGCCTAGTTCTCACTCCCCAATTCTGTCCCCACACCCCTGCTCCTCTGTAGCACCGCTATCCGGTAGCCCCTCTAATTCTATATTTGGGATATACACTTGGTAATAATTTACCAAACCTAGGAATGCTTGTAGCATTGTCACATTCTTCAGGGGTGACATATTTCATATTGCTGACTCCCTTGATGGGTCCAGTCAGCATCCACTTTCATTGATTACTTGACCTATGTATTTTATTTTTCCCATCAAAAATTCGCATTTTGTTTCTGTCAGTTTTAGTCCATATTCAACTATTCTCTTGAATGCTTTATGTGCTTAACATATTGCACCCAAGACTTGCTCTTTATCAGAATGCCATCTAGGTATACGATGGTGAAGTTGCAATCATTTAACATCACATCCATTATTTGTTGGAATATGGCAGGTACCACTTTTATCCAAACAGTAGTCGTTTGACTTCATACAATCCACGGTGTGTGTTGATTGCTAGCAGATGTGTGCACTCTTCCTCTAACTGAATTTGAAAGGACGCCTCTGAGAGGTCTAACTTCCCTCCATATAGTTTAGCAAAAACTTCTTCTGGGCTTAGAAATGGGTAATTGTGTGTGAGTAAGCAGTTGTTTAACCTGGTTGAGAAGTCTGCTCACACTCTTTGCTTTTTTTTTTTTTTGCACGTACACTGCCAGGGCTGCACAGTTTGCATGGTCAATCTTTTCAATCATATTCAGGCTTTCCAACCTTTCTAGATCTTTATTGACCTGGTCTACTCCTGCAAACAGCACGTTCCGTTTGGGCCTGAAAATAGGTGTTGGATTTTCCTTGATAACAATCTTTGCTCTTGTTTTGTGTAACAGCTTAAACTTCCGTAAAAAAAAACTTTCCTGAAAAAACTTTTGGGAAAGTTTCTTTCATTTTTTTTGTCTCACTTCATTGACCTTATTTGATTGTTTGACTGCTCCGTTTATGTTATTGCGCAAAGTATTTATGGGTGTATCCCATAAATTAAATTTTTCCATACATTCAGTGCCAAATAAATTCATGGATTGTTTTCAACACATAAACATTCACTTTTTTTGGTTCAACCTTTGAACATTATATTACAAATGCATTCGCCCTTGAAATATAATCTTCTTCCTGTAACACCATACGCTATTTTGTTTGAACCAGATAATTTTGGTTTACTCATTTGCTCCCATGTTCTCTCATTTATAATTGTGATGTCACTTCCCATGTCTAATTGCATTCTGACACTTTGACACTAGTGTTTTCAATTCTCACATTCATGAATTTTTTGTGGAGACATATAGAGAAACTCCATCAAAAACTAGTGCCCATGGTCATATGGCATAGTGGTTAAAGAGCGCGGGCTACTAACCCAAAAATTCTCAGTTCGATTCCAGGCAGTGACCTGAATAATAATAATAATAATAATAATAATAATAATAATAATAATATTATTATGTGCTGGTGGCACATAAAAGCACCCACTACATCCGTGCCTGTGGCACATAAACAGCACCCACTACAACATGCCGGTGGAACGTAAAAAGCACCCACTACACTCTCGGAGTTGTTGGCGTTAGGAAGGGTATCCAGCTGTAGAAACTCTGCCAGATCAAGATTGGAGCCTGGTGTGGCTGTCTGGTTCGCCAGCCCTCAGTCAAAATCGTCCAACCCATGCTAGCATGGAAGGCGGACGTTAAATGATGATGATGATGATGATGATGATGAATAACAACATCAAAAAATACCTTAGGAATGAGAACCCAGGTTCGAAATTTCTCCAAGACACCTGATGAAGGCTGGAGGGTATATCAGCTGAAACGTTGTGTTAACAACAAACAAGATGAGGACAAATATCCATCAAATGTAAATAAGTGTCTTCCACTATTGACCAATGCCTCTCAATTTCATTACTCAGAAGCCATAAAGTTAAGTTTACTTATTTCTCCCATGCCTCATTTGAATGAAATGTAAATGTGCCATAAATCATAATCACACACATTATGTATGCATAGGTATTAGATATTATAGTGTAGCAATCGAATCTCTTGCATTTGATCTCTCTGACAGGCCATTTTGCAAAACTTCCTACTTCACAAGTAAGCAAACTTGAGGAAGCTACCAATTTAGCTGTCAATAATCCTATCCTGCAACAGGTTGTACTGGGTTTCATGTTACCAGTAATGCCCTCAAGTGACTGCATATACACATACAGGGGCTGAACAAAATAATGGAATCACCTTAAAATTTCAAACAAATTTATTTTAATATTGGGTAGGACCGCCTTTGGCAGTAATTACAGCTTGAATTCTACGAGGTATGGATTCATACAAAGTTTGAATTGTTTCCAAAGGAATTTTTGTCCATTCTTCAGCTAAAACAATCTCCAGTTCTTGTAGTGATGATGGTGGAGGATATCGACTCCTTACTTGTTTTTCTGAAATGCACCATAAATGTTCTATAATATTGAGATCTGGGGACTGTGGTGGCCAGATAAGAAGTTCAACTTCACTAGAATGTTTCTTGTGCATTCAGTAACAACTTTAGCTGTGTGAATTGGTGCATTATCATCCTGAAAGATTGCGTTTCCCTCCAGAAGCAGTTCTGCAACCATAGGATGAATTTGATCAGATAAAATGCTTTAAAAGTCTTGACTATTAATTCTGCCATGAACGGAAATCATTGGGCTGGCGGATTTCCAAGAAATAGCCCCACAGATTATCACAGATCGGAAGAAGGCAGTCTGGGTCAAATGCTTTTTTTGGCTGTCTCCACACATATACTCGGCCAGTGGTCGGAAATAAGGTAAAGGATGACTTGTCTGAGAAAATAATATTCTTCCACTGCTCTAGTGGTATTTTGTCTGTCTTTACATTCTGGGTTCAAATTCTGCCATGGCTAATTTTTGCCTTTTATCCTTTTGAGGTCAATAAATTAAGTACCAGTTGTGTACTGGGATTGATCTAATTGACTAGCTCCTTCCCCAAAATTTTGGGCCTTGTGCCTAGAGTAGAAAAGAATAAACCTGTTCTTCTCATCATACTTGAACTTCTTAGCCTCTCACCAAAAATCATTACCTTACCTCATTTTCCCCTTTCAGTCATGGCGTTACCACTTACAAGGCCCCCTCACAAATCTTGGGACCACAAAAAAAATGCACTCAGTACTTTTAAAGCATGCAGAAGATTTTTTTTGTTGCACCAAAAGTAGTTGGCATTAAGAAGCCATTGAAACCATGCAAGAACTCAAACATTGGAGTACAATGTGGTCCTCCAAATTCTTGGATTCTGTCAAATCATGCAACCCAAACCAGCAAGGAAGAAAGATGTTAAATGGTGATGATGTTGATATGTGTGCGTGTGTGTGTAAATTCTTTTATTCTTTTATTTGTTTCAGTCATTTTGACTGCGGCCATGCTGGAGCACCGCCTTTAGTCGAACAAATTGACCCCAGGACTTATTCTTTGTAAGCCTAGTACTTCTTCTTTCAGTCCTTTTTGCCGAACTTATGGGGATGTAAACACACCAGCATCGGTTGTCAAGTGATGTTGGGGAGACAAACACAGACACACAAACATATACACACACACACACATACATATATATATATATACACACACACATATACATATATATAAATGTATGCATGTATATATATATATATATTATATATTTTTTATATACGACAGGCTTCTTTCAGTTTCTGTCTACCAAATCCACTCACAAGACTTTGGTCGGCCCAAGGCTATAGTAGAAAACACTTGCCCAAGGTGCCACACAGCCACTCCTGCACATATACATACATATATATATATTGTCTTTCACTTGTTTCAGTCATTAGACTGTGGCCATGCTGGGACACCAACTCGAATAATTTTTGCTGAATAAATCAAACCCATGCCTATTAGTTTTTAAATGTGGTACTTATTCTATCGGTCTCTTTTGCCAAACTGCTAAGTTACAAGGACATAAACACACCAACACCAGTTGTCAAGTGGTGATGGGGGACAAACACAGACACAAAGACACATACATACACACACACACGGTTTTTTCAACCACTCACAAGGCTTTGATCAGCCTGAGGCTATAGTAGAAGAGACTTGCCCTAAGTTCCACACAGTAGGACTGAACTCAGAACCATGTGGTTGGGAAGCAAACTTCTTACCACACAGCTATGCCTGCATCTATACATCTCTCTATCTGTCTGTCTGTCTCTCTCTCTCTCTCTCTATGATAGATCATTAGCTCCTACACGCATTTTTTTCTCTCCTTATTTTTTTCTGTGTATCTTTCTGCTGAAGTGTGTAGACTCGAAACGTAAAAGACTTTTTCTATTCCTGAGCGTTATACTAATACATTTGTTTGTTTGTACTCCACCTACCTTCGTCTTTTGTTTATTATTGTAAACTTTCCCTTATATATATATATATATATATATATATATTCAAAATGTGACTGCGTGTGTACTGTTGGCGATTTTTTTCCTCTGTCTTCCCTTCTCTGGATCATTCCTTCTCCTATGTTTCCGACAAAGAGCTCCGCTCGAAACGTTAAACCCTCCTTCTTTCCTTAGCGTCCAATAATACTATATTTGTTCCACGTCCTCGTGTTGTGTTTTTTGTGCTTTCTTGTTTGGATTAACTTTATATATATATATATATATATATAAACACACACACACATACATATAGATAAATGAAGAGATGACCAGATAGATAGATAGACACAGAGATGAACAGACAGACAGATAGATAGATAGATAGATAGATAGATAGATAGATATCTGTCTGTCTATAGATAGATAGATAGACAGACAGACAGGCAGGCAGGCAGGTAGGTAGGTAGTTAGGTAGGTAGGTAGGTAGGCAGGCAGGCAGGCAAATAGAGACACACAGACAAGACAGTTACACAAGGAGACAAACTAATAGCTAAACAGATAGATATTACAGCTTTGTGCGTATGTAAGAAAAAAAAATTGCCATTGTTATATTCTATGACTATATTCATATGTAAAAGAGAGTGAAAACGAAATAATGTGATAAAGCGTTTCATTTGTTCATGTTTCTGATATGGGTTAATTGTTTTGTGAAACATATTTGTAATTCCTGCAAGCAGTAGGTAATGCCTGACTTAAGCTTGATAGTGGAGTTGTGAGTTTAGACTAACCTACATAAAAAAATAATTGATAATATATATATGTATATTTGTTGTTCATGTGTGGGCGTGTGGGAGTCTGTCTGTCACCTTGTATGTCTGTGTGTATGTGAGTGCATGTGTGTGTGTGTGTGTGTGTGTGTGTGTGTGTGTGTGTGTGTGTATTTGTGTGTACATGTATGTAATTACATCAGCAAATAATTCATAAACTATAAGAATATTTATTGAACATTTTGGTAAAAATAATTTTCTGAGACTAATTATTATATAACTACTGAAGTACAAATGTGTTTTGTTACTGAGTGTATATATATATCCTTAAAATCCTTTAAAATGTTTTAGCCCGAAGGCTGCAGCCATACTGGGGCATCACCGCTGATGATGATATATATATATCATCATCATCATTGTCGTTTAATGTCCACTTTCCATGCTGGCATGAGTTGGACGGTTTGACTAAGGACTGGTGAGCCAGAAGACTGCACCAGGCTCCAATCTGATCTGGCAGTTTCTACAGCTGGATGCCCTTCCCAACGCCAACCACTCCAAGGGTGCAGTGGGTGCTTTTACGTGCCACTGGCACAAGGGCCAGTCAGGTGGTACTGGCAACAACCATGCTCAAAAGGTGTTTTTTATGTGCCACCTGCACAGGAGCCAGTCTGGCGGCACTGGCAATGACCACACTTGAATGTTGTTTTTCACGTGCCAGTATGGTGACGCTGGCAACAATCACGCTTGACTGATGCTTTTTACGTGCCACCAGCATGGGAGCCAGTCAGTGGCCCTGGCAACGATCACTCGCAGATGGTGCTTCTAACGTTCCACTGGCACGAGTGCCAATCAGGCAGTGCTGTCAAGTCAACGACCACATCAGCGATTTTAATTTCAATTACCTCAACAGGTCTTTGCAAGCAAAGTTTATTGTCCAATGAATGAAGGGTACTCATAAGTGGGTTGGCATAGGCCACGGGTTATGGTCTCACTTGGCTTGTCTGTCATCCTGGTTTTCAAACAGGGTAACAGATCCCTTGCAGTCAACTATTGCCTAATTTCATTCACCTTCCATATCATTAAAGTGTTTGAAAGGGTGGCGAGATCAAAGATAGCTGGCTTCCTGGAGAGCCACAAACTCCTAAATTCAAACCAGCATGGCTTTCGCCACAGCAGGGACTAACACAGCTCTTACAGTACATTGATGATATCCTTATAGCCTTTGGATCAGGTTTGAACTCTGGTGTCATATATCTTGACTTCAGTAAAGCGTTCAACAGAGTTGACCATAACATCCTACTGTCAAAAGTTAGAATCTGTGGAAAACTTCTACACCGGATTGAATGTTTCCTGGAGAACAGAATACAACGTTGTGATCAGCGGAATCCACTCGAGCCCAGCAGAGGTCACCAGTGGTGTACCTCAGGGGACTGTCTTGGGCCTGCTCCTCTTTATAATCTACATAAATGACCTTTCCAGCATTGTAAACACAGCAAAGTGGAAATATTCACTGATGACTCTAAGCTCCAGAAAACTATCAATGAAGAAAACCGAACTGAACTCCGAATGGATGACGACGCCATGGTGATCTCATTCTTGCTCACAACATCATAACCAGAAAGTGTAACCTCTCAAAAGAGCTGTTCTTCACTCCTGCTCCAGTGTGTCGGCTGCGGGGTCACTCCAAAAAGCTCTATCTGCGACGATTTCATCTCAATCGAAGGAGAGGGGCTTTCTCCGTCCGGGTTGCGGATCCGTGGAATAAGCTGCCGGACGAGATAGTGAAGATGCCGACGACCGCTCGGTTCAAAGTCTCCCTTGACCACAAATGGCCTGAACTCTTTGCATGAACACCCTCCCTGTACATAACTCCATGTCCCCCTAAATGGCCTTGCTTTTTGCTTTTTGAGCCAAAAAATTAACTAAGATAACGTTTTACACCTGAAAATATTGGTTTCAAATTTTGATGCAAGGCTAGCAACTTGGGGGAGGGGGTAAGTCGATTCCATCAACCCCAGTTCTCAACAACTACTTATTTTATCAACCCCAAAAGGGATGGAGGGTAAAGTGGACCTTGGTGGAATTTGAACACAGAACGTAAAGCTGAGCAAAATGCAGCCAAGCATTTTACCTGGCATGCTTACCATTCTATTAGCTCACCTGTAACTATTAACTACCAAATTCCTCTGAGTTTCTTCAGAGCAGCTTAAAAAGCCTCATAGTATTTATTTACATTGACCTTGAAATTTCAAAAATGCTAATAGTTTTACTGGACAATTCTCATGTACCTGGCGTGATGTTCATGACAAAAATGATGTATAGGACAAAACATTTCATGTTGAAAGCAACACTGTAACAGCTTAATTTTTGTTGATACAAGTATTTTACAGGTGTGAAAATGTACCACTGAACATACTTTGACAGGTATCGTAGGAGTGGCTGTGTGGTAAGTAGCTTCCTTATGAACCACATGGTCCTGGGTTCAGTCCCACTGCGTGGCACCTAGGGCAAGTGTCTTCTAATATAGCCTCGGGCCGACCAAAGCCTTGTGAGTGGATTTGGTAGACGGAAACTGAAAGAAGCTCATCGTATATGTGTGTGTGTGTGTATGTTTGTGTGTCTGTGTTTGCCCCCTGCCAACATTGCTTGACAACCAATGCTGGTGTGTTTACATCCCAGTAACTTAGTGGTTCGGCAAAAAAGACCGATAGAATAAGTACACAGACACACAAACATATATATATATATACACACATATATACGACAGGCTTCTTTCAATTTCCGTCTACCAAATCCACTCACAAGGCTTTGGTTGGCCTGAGGATATAGTAGAAGATACTTGCCCAAGGTGCCACGCAGTAGGACAGAACCCGGAACCATGTGCTTCGTAAGCAAGCTACTTACCACACAGCCACTCCTATGCCTTTAAAAAAATTGTTAAAATATTTTGTGCCTTGTAGAAGTATAACCAATCTATTTCACATAAATGTTTGACAATAAAATCTGATATGGACCCCCACCCCAACCAGGGTCATGTGGACCCTGGTTGAGAACTCCTTGTTTAGATAATGCAAATGAAAAATCAAGTATGAATGATTGTGATGAAAAGTATCATGGAATTGGTGTTTTATGGAGTAATAATTAAAAAATTGAGTAGTTGTGTGCTATGAACTTAATGTGACAGTCCCATGAAGGGAATCACACCACTGCTATTTAGCCCTAGGAATCAGCAACGCTTCCTGTCGGCTGTCACACATTTCCTGTGTCCTTATGTTTACAAGGGGGAGACAAGCACCCCCACCCAGCTAAGCCTGCAACCAGAGACTAGTTTCTGAGTCTTTACTCATCATCAGTCAGGAGTAGCATGGCCTGCTAGCTGAGATGCTTGTCTAGGCCTTGTAAAGATATAAGAATTCTAGTGAAATAAATCCACTGATTACAAAAATAGAAATACTACATTTCTAAATATCTGAGAGAGATATAAGCAGTAGTGGCACGATAGAGTAGTTGTATACTGTCAACTTAATGTGACAGTCCCATGAAGGGAATCACACCACTGCTATTTAGCCCTAGGAAGCATCAACGCTTCCTGTCAGCCTTGATTGTCACTGAGAGACAGCAGGGAAAGATTTAAATTTGCATGGAGAGGTTTTACTTGTGATTCCACACTGTAATACTACTAAAGAAAAGCTATTTAATTTAACGAAGCTTAAAACTCCGAGTAGGTTATTACTTAAGGTTGATGACACATTTGTCTTCTCTAATTACAGCAAAACTGGAAGACATACAACCAAGTTATAAAATATAAACCACATAGATGTTCATATTCAAGGAGTCATGTAAATAAATGGAGTTGTTGTAGTCCTTTGTGTCTGTGCAATGTTGTTAATATGCCCTATTATGAGAACAATTAGGCTGATGAAACTTGTAAGTTGACCTGAATAAGTTAAAAACATATTTATTTTTGTAACTGACTTCAATACATGTTATGGTTAGCAAATTGGTGATATTAATTCATAATTTTAATCTTTAACATCAGTAAGCACCAAGCCAAGCACCTAGTTGACATACAGTTTGTAGCCACGTCACAAGAAGTGATGGAATTCTGTAAAATGAATAATCTCTACTAGCACTATGATCCAGCATTGCCGGGTCATAGTGCTAGTGCATGCATATACAGCTGCGTGCGTGCACACATACATGCGAGTACTGTCCAAATCTCCAACCAATCACATACAGCTAGCTGGCATTCAATTGGCGTATCAAGTTTCGGGCATTTTGATTGGGTTTTGGATAGAAAATTCACAAAAAAGTCACTTCTATTGATTTTTTAATGGCTTTGTGGGGTGACTGGGGAAATGTAAAGATGTGTACGACCACCCTTGGACGGTTTTGAATGACCATAGAAAGTGCGAGCCCTCTAACTGAAAAATTGTAGATTTGTATAAAGGACACTCACACAGACATTTTGCCGTTTATATATATAGAGATATTTGCAACTCAAACTTTGAAAATGTAGCTGACCCATTGGTCATTCACCATCATAAGGTCATAATTAGATTTGTTCTGACCAAGAAACAAAACAATTATTTTGAAACACTAAACTATAACAAAAAATATTTATCTCCACTTAAATGTGGATGTTGTGTTAGAACAAGCTATACTGCAATAAATACCACGAGAGAAACTCTCATATTGGCTTTTGGTGCTACATGCATCCTTGTTTATATCGCTAGCAGGGAGATAAACCCCCACTATCTCCAGCACTGAGACCACCTGATCATGTGATTTCGACCGATCTTGGCCTTGTCGATGATGGATGCTCAACAGCTAGAAATGGCAGAGACTCATATCCCTAGAAAAACAGTGCCAAAAGAGGTACTGGTGTCGCAATTATCCAGTGAGTTTGTTAATATAGATTAGTGGTTAGCAACATTCAATTAAGGATAAAGTAAATTAGAGAACAAATATGGAAACTGAAAAATGTGAATGTTAGATGAAACTTGCACTATTTGATGCCTATTTAAGTGGAAAGGAAATAGAGAACTGTAACTGAGAGAATATCTTTAAGAGAGTAACAAAGCACTAGGAATGAAATCAGGGAGTTAGTTAAGGAGTAGGTAATAAGTGGTGGAAAAGGGGAAACCTTCAAGAGCAATATTGAAAGGAAGGATAGCAAATAACATTAAAAGGAAGGATTGCAAATAACAATTTGGAAAGGAAGGATAGCAAACAATTTTGAAAGGAAGGATGGCAGATAGCAATATTATAAGGAAAGGCAGCAATTAGCCATAATAAAGCTTTTACTACAGAAAGCTGATATTACCACTCAAAATTTCATTAAATCTAGATAAGGGTCTACTACCATTGGGTTGATGAATAGTTTATGACAGGTATTCATTGGACAGAAGGTATGCCACAGTATGTTGTATGTATGTGTGTGCACATGAGTGTGCATGTGTGTCTTTCACCAATACACATAAGCAAAGGATCTTTCATCTTTTACCTGCTTTAGTCAATGAATTATGGCCATGCTGGGGCTACACCTTGAAGTCTTTTAACCAAACAAATTGACCGCAGAACTTTTTTTTTGTTTCTTTTCTTTTAACCCTTTAGTGTTCGCATTATTCTGCCAAAACTAATGCTTTTTTATCCACATTGCTTTGAACTAATCATGCATTATCTTGTAGCTATGAGATTCTGATGAGGTAGCTGTTAATTTTTAAAACGATATTGTAGGAATGGTGTGAGAGACCAGATCTGACCAGTTTGAACATAAAACAGGCAGAATACTTTTGGCCGGATATGGCCGGTTTAAATGCTAAAGGGTTAAAGTCCGATATTTATTCATTTGATCTCTTTTGCTAAAGCAATAAGAGGACATAAACAAACCAATACCAGTTATCAAGCAGTGGAGATGGGAAACACAGATACAAAGACACACACACACATATATATATACACAAATGATAGGCTTCCACACAGTTTCCACCCACCAAATTTACTCCCAAGGCATTGGTCAGTGTTGGGCTATAGCAGAAGACACTAGCACAAGGGGCTGCACACTGGAACTGACACCAAACCATGTGGTTGTAAATCGAGCATTTTAATCACACAGCCATGCCTGTACCTATATAAAACATCGATAAAAATAAATTCAGTATTCTGAAAATGTTGTCATCTGCACTGAGTTGTAGATGCCCTTGTGCGCTTCTTATTTCTTTATTGCCCACAAGGGGCTAAACATAGAGGGAACACACAAGGACAGATAAATGGATTAAGTCAATTACATCGACCCCAGTGTGTAACTGGTACTTAATTTATCGACCCCAAAAGGATGAAAGGCAAAGTCGACCTCGGCGGAATTTGAACTCAGAACGTAATGGCAGACGAAATACCTATTTCTTTATTACCCACAAGGGACTAAACATAGAGGAGACAAACAAGGACAGACATAGGTATTAAGTCGATTACATCGGCCCCAGTGCGTAACTAGTACTTAATTTAACGACCCCGAAAGGATGAAAGGCAAAGTCGACCTCGGCGGAATTTGAACTCAGAACGTAACGGCAGATGAAATACCACTAAGCATTTCAACCGGTGTGCTAAAGTTTCTGCCAGCTTGCCACTTTGTGCACTTCTCGCTATCTGAAATGAACCAGAGTGTGTATATACACATACACACATGCTTTATATTCAGCATTTCTATTTCCCACTTAAGTTTCATTTAGTCATTAACATTTGGATTAATTAATAAAGAATTAAGATGTGTCGATGGTAGAAAAATACATTTTCCTATACTTAACCATTTTGGTATTGTATTGTGTAGTACAATCTGGACAAAAACAGATGTTGATGAATCACTTATGCAAGAGGACATATCTTTCACTGTCAACTTTATTAAAGCAAATATTTTTATGAATTTTTTTTATTGTTGTTGTTAAGTGTGATAACCTACAGGGAATTTGACAAAAGTTGCATCAAACTGAGTTGGATCATTGGAAACCTGTAACAATGAAATTACTGTTTACAAATTACAATATAAAATAAATATCATTAGAGAGGAGTATGTCTGCAACAAGTCTTCTCTGTGACAAATGTAAAAGAGAGGCATTACTAGAAGGGGCTGTTGAATAAGGAGATACAACAAAGAATGCTAAATACAAGGGCACACACATACACACAACAACAATATGCTTCATCACTTTGTCTCCAACAATTCCGTGCGACACCAGTGCAGAATCACCTCCCTCCGACAAGTCATCCTAATGAGACGTCTGCGTTGGCTGGGTCATGCCCTCCGTCGTCAACCAGGAGAATTCATCTACGAAGCAATTGCCCCAGCTCCCCTTCAGGGTTGGCGAAAGCGATGTGGTGGACAATGAAAAACCTGGCTGATGACACTCGAGGCTGATCTGGAACCCAACCTAGGCCCCCATATCTACGGCATTCGCTGCTGGAATAAGGAGTGATTGGAGATCGCGCGGTCGTTAGCCTCAAATCGCCAGGCCTGGTTGGCGTTGGTGAGAGATGCAGCATTGAGGATGAATGAAGCCAGCTCAACCCACCCCGGGTGAATGCTGTAAGAAGAAGAGAAGAACAACATGCTTCATCATATCTTCTGTTTAATAATCTATCTGAATGACAGATCATACCCTGAAAGATGAAAGGGGTGGAAAGAATTTTTTCAAAGTTAGTCATGAATGGAGTTACAGTTTGGTGCAGTTTGGGTTTGTACCGAAATGTGGATCAGATGCAGACATCATACTTCTCATGAGTTCTTGGGTAAGGAAACCACCCATAGCTCTAGATTCCATATGACCTCATAAAGGCTCTTGACAGAATCACCCAGTAGATGGAATATATATTAAATAAACACTGCAGCCTAACAATTAATTATGTAATTAAAACTACCAGTTTGTGGTGTCCTGGCAACAGGTCTATGGCAATGTAAGGTTACCATTTAAAATAACCTGCACTCCTACTGTTAACAAGTTTTAATCTCAATAAATGAACAATTAAGCTAGGCATGAACAAACAAGTGTATTTTTTTATATTTAAACTGAGGCCACATCTTCACAGCTAAACAATTTGAGGGTCCAATTAACAGAATTGATCAATAATCCAATACCTTTACAAAGATTTGGATTTATATTTCACTAGAGTTCACTTTTTTAGTTTCTCATTGTGTCCCCACCTTTTGCCACAACTTTCTCTCACTCTTTCTTCTGTTGGCCTGCTCGCTTAGCCAGCAGGGCGGCATTATTTGAAAGCTAAAACACTGCGAAGTGCATTGTGACCAACGATGTGTACCAACATCTGATGGCCTGGTTGGTCACATGATGTGACATTAATAGAATGAACAATGAATTAGCTGAGAAGACTAATTAGGAAAGTACAGGAGGTGGTCAAAAAAGCCAGCTTCTATATATGGCTGAAGCGGGAAGACCAAAACTGGCTTGAAAGTCATGACATGCCGGCAGGAAAATAACATCACTAGGTTAGACAGGCTGACACTGATTAGCCTCACTGATTGACAGGTGACGGTCTCGTTTAGAGAATGTGTGGGCTAAGACTATGCACCTTCGTTGGTCAGTTAAAGTTGAGACAGTGTCACGTGACAACTTGCAATCCACCCAACTCAGCTTGACCCTTTTACTGCCATTTGCAACTTTAGTCAAACTCCCTGTAGGTTATTACACTTAACAACAGCAGATTGAAAAAATTCACAAAAACTTTGCTTTAATAAAGTTGCCAGTGAAAGCTATTTCCACTTGCATAAATGGTTTGTCAACATGTGTTTTTGTCCGATTGTATACAATGCAATACTAGAATGGTTAAGCATGGGAAAATGTATTTTTCTATTATCAACACATCTTAATTCTTTATTAATTAATCCAAGTGTTAATGGCTAAAGTAGGAAATTAAAATGCAGAATAACAAGTGTGTGTGTGTATCATCATCATCATCGTTTAACGTCCGTTTTCCATGCTAGCATGGGTTGGACGGTTCAACTGGGGTCTGGGAAGCCAGTAGGCTGCGCCAGGCCCAGTCTGATCTGGCAGTGTTTCTACAGCTGGATGCCCTTCCTAACGCCAACCATTCTGTGAGTGTAGTGGGTGCTTTTTACGTGCCACCTGCACAGGTGCCAGATGAGGCTGGCAAACGGCCACAATCGGATGGTGCTTTTTACGTGACACCGGCACGGAGGTCAGTCGGGGCGGCACTGGCAACATCCACATTCAGATGGTTCTCTTATGTGCCACCAGCACTGGTATCACAGCTACAATTTCCATTGATGTTGATCGATACACACAATATATTCGGTAATACAATACACTTATAGAAAATTTTTTAAGGAAACGCTTGAATAATTATCATGTGACTCTAACATTTCAATGTTTGCTTTTATAAGCAGACACAGGTTGTATATGTCTAAAGAAATATGCTGTATTTTCCAGCATACAAGTCAAATTCTTCAGACCAAAATTTACAGTCAAAACCAGGTTAACTTATACACCAAGATGACTTTGGAGGACCAAAAGTTCCATGTGAAATGCAGCAGATTTGGAATGATAGTGACGATGACCGAATGCTTACATTAGTTTACATGTTATACCACTATTGATTTGTATGCCAGAAAATACGATACTCTCAGAAAATTCAGCTCATAATTTGGCTTTCTGGAAATATTAGAAGAACGGAAAAAAAAAAACAAACAACTAAAGGTGTAAATATGTTGGAGCAAATAAATAAACAATTGTAGAATTTTGTAATATTTTCATTTTTTTTTTCTTCCTCTTCTTCTGGGATTGAATTACATCAAATTCTTTGCATGTATTCATTTATTTATGTCATAAAAAAAAATATTAACATGAAGCTTTCAGATGTTGACTGCATGAAGTGGATTTGTACACAATTAGCTATTTTTCAACTAAAATACATTTATTTTATTTATACAAAAAATATTTCTTTTACCTTTTTTTTTTTTTTTTTTTTTATGAATATCTCATATTTTTCGCTTTTTGGAAAAAATTATAGGTAAAAACAATTGATAACAAGAATATTTTCTTTCGAAAGAAAAGAATTAATTCAAATGTTATGAAAAACAGAATGAAAAATGTATGCGCACACACACCCAAGTACACATGCACACACAAACACACACACACACACACGCACACACATGCACACGGAGTGATAATTCAAACTATCAGGAAAGTTTAGATATGCATTATTTTATCAAGCTTACTAATACTGCAGTCAAAAAAAATGTATGGATATGCCTCAAATTACAGGCCATCCTAATTTCGATGGCTCATTTTAAAATTTCAGATTCCCAATAGATGGTAAATCTGGGAGTTTGATGTCTTTAATTTTCTGTGGAATGTTCATTTCTTTGACAGCTGATACAGCTCGAGCGGGTGCAGCAGCGATACCAGCCTGAAAAATAAAATTCACAGCGTTAAATATTATAGATATAGAAGGAGATAAACTGAACAAAGGAATTTCAACCGTGTTTTGTGGTCTGCTACCACAACAGCTCCTTTATAGGATCCGGTTAGCTCAAGACATCATCAGGAGGAACCACGTCCGGTTTCGGCCCCTACTCCTCTACTGTTTTGACGTGGCGGGGCCCCTCCCTTTCGGAGGTGTCTACAGCTCTGATGTTGGGTGCGTGTCTTCTTTCTTCTTCTTTCCTCTGTTCCCTGGCCTCTTCGATATGGCATCAATGAGTGCCAGTGGATGACTGACTGTCCCGTCAAAATTCCCTTTAAATACCTGCTGCTAGGCTCCAGCAGGCAGCCCTAGCAAGTTGTCACATGACACTGTCTCAACTGTAACTGACCAATGAAGGTGCGTAGTCTTAGCCCACGCATTCTCTAAACGACCGTCACCTGTCAATCAGCGAAGCTAATTCAATGTCAGCTTATCTCACCTAGTGATGTTATTTTCCTGCCAGCATGTTATGACTTTCAAGCTAGTTTTGGTCTTCCTGCTTCAGCCATATATAGAAGCTGGCTTTTTCAACCGCCTCCTGTACTCTCCTTATTAGTCTTCTCAGCTAATTCATTGTTCATTCTATTAATGTCACGTCATGTGGCCAACCAGGTTATCAGGTGTTGGTACACATCGCTGGTCACAATGCACTTCGCATCGTTTTAGCCTTCAAATAACACCGCCCCACTGGTTAAGCGAGCAGGCCAACAGAAGAAAGAGTGAGAGAAAGTCATGGCAAAAGAGTACAGCAGGGGTCGCTACCACCCCCTGCCAGAGGCTCATGGAGCTTTAGGTGTTTTTGCTCAATAAACACAACGCCCGGTCTGGGAATCGAAACCGCAAGTCTGCTGCCCTAACCACTGGCCATTGTGCTTCCATTCTATTACTGTAAAAGGGTAAAAACCCCTTCAGTTATGGACGACCATGAAATTGCACCTAGTCCAGACAAGGTTGTTTTTGGAAGACCAGCAGTCACCCATGCATACCAGCCTCTCCTCTACAATGCCACTGATGTTATCCAAGGGAAAGGCAAAGGCCGATACAGCTTGGCACCAGTGATGTCACAACTCATTTCTACAGCTGAGTGAACTGGAGCAACATGAAATAAAGTGTCTCGCTCAAGAACACAATACAGAGCCCTGCCTGAGAATTGAACTCACTACCACATGATTGTAAGCACGATGCTCTAACCAGTGAGCCATGCACTTTCACTTCTATTAATGTATCTTTCAAATTATTTTCATTCAATAAAAGTTTGAGTAGCTGAGGACTTCTATCTGGTTTCTATTTACGAAGACCTGTTGAGGCAAGTGAAATCGAAATCAAATTCGATGACTGGCATCCGTGCTAGTGGAGTGCTAAGAGCACCATCCGAGCATGGTTGTTGCCAGAGCGGCTAACTGGCGTCGGTGCCGGTGACATGTAAAAAGCACCATTCGAGCGAAGTCGTAGCCAGTGCCGCTGGACTGGCTCCTGTGCAAGTGGTACGTAAAAAACACCATTTGAATATGGCCATTGCCAGTACCGCCTACACTCTCGGAGTGGTTGGCGTTAGAAGGGCATCCAGCTGTAGAAACTCTGCCAGATCAGATTGGAGCCTGGTGCAGCCATCTGGTTTGCCAGTCCTCAGTCAAATCGTCCAACTCATGCCAGCATGGAAAGCAGATGTTAAACGTTGATGATGATGATGATGTTAACAAAGGAGAGGCAAATACAGAAGTAATGAAATATTAACAGACACCACAGTCCTGAAGTACTATTCCCTATCTCCATCCGTAAATAATTCTTTCTAATTTTTGTCACAAAGTCAGCAATTTTGAGAGGAGGAGAAGTCAACTACGAAGAACTTGGTGCTCAACTTGCACTTATTTTATTGACCCTAAAAGGATGAAAGGCAGAGTCGACCTCAGCAGAATTTGAACTCAGAACGTAAAGCCTAGAAAAAGTACCACAAAGTATCTTGTCTAGTATGATAGTGATTCTCTAGCTCACTGCCTTTTCGTCTGCAAATATATATGTATGTGTGTGTGTGTGTGTGTGTGTGTATGTTTGTGTATCTGTGTTTGTCCCCCCAACATCGCTTGACAACCGATGGTGGTGTGTTTAAGTCCCTGTAACTTAGCGGTTCGGCAAAACGAGACTGATAGAATAAGTACTAGGCTTCCAAAGAATAAGTCCTGGGGGGTCGATTTGCTCGACTAAAGGCGATGCTCCAGCATGGCCGCAGTCAAATGACTGAAACGAGTAAAAGAGTAAAAAGAGAGAGTAAGAGTATACTAGAGATAGACCATGGAAACCTAAGAATAGACAGTTGAGTTAGACCAGAGAGTATTGGAGTACACAAAAGACAATATGCAAAAGTGGTGTTCAACTCTTGCCGGTATCTATTATAGTCTAGGCCATACAGTTTTATGAAAGATTAGCACTATGACCTGTCATTGCCGGGTCATAGTGCTAGTGCATGCATATACAGCTGCATGCATGCGCACGTACACGCGAGTACTGTCCAAATCTCTGACCAATCGCATACAGCTAGCTGGCATTCAATTGGCGTATCAAGTTTCGGGCATTTTGATTGGGTTTTGGATAGAAAATTCACAAAAAAGTCACTTCTATTGATTTTTTAATGGCTTTGCGGGGTGACTGGGGAAATGTAAAGATGTGCACGACCACCCTTGGACGATTTTGAATGACCATAGAAAGTGTGAGCCCTCTAACTGAAAATTTGTGGATTTGTATAAAGGACACACACACACACACACACACAGACATTTTGCGGTTTATATATATAGAGATTTGCTTTACAAAACCAGGCCTTTAAAGCCTTCATTATTCAGTTCGCAGATTTGACTGATGTTCATAATGGAAATACTACTTCCAAGGGTCAGTAAAATGCAAAATATTCAACATGAATACTGGTTTTGCAATATTTTGATTGGTCTACAAATCATAATTGGTAAAAAATAGCCAAAAGCAAAAAAAAAAAAAAAAAGAGGTAAATGCTAGTATTGCAGTAATGTTTACTGTGTAATTAATCCTCGTCAGTCTAAGGAGAATAATCACGTAGTTATTTCAATTGCCGAACAACTATAATTACAAAACCAAATATAAAGCTTCTACATGACCATCCACTCCTAGCAACAACAAGTGTGAGCAATCCAACATACAATGGATAGTGAAGAGGAAAAACCAACACACATTGATTAGTTAAAAATTACATCTATAGTAAGGAGAAAGAAAAAAGAAATAATTAGTTTGAACCATTAATTCTGTTCAAGAAATATAAGGGAGAAAACTCTGGAGTGTAAAATAAATGTGGAAATGTAGTGTAGAGTGAGCCTGACATTGGTAACTATGGTTTTACAACTATAGACATAGTGTTACACTTAGTCGGTTAATCATAGTCACATAGGTGCAGGCATGGTTGTGTAGTAAGAAGTTCACACTCATCAGTCTTTTAATATAATGGATCATCATCATCATCACCATTTAACGTCTGCTCTCCATGCTGGCATGGGTTGGACAGTTTGACATGGAGGTGGCTAGCAGGGAGCTGTCCAGACTCCAACTGCCGCCATGGGTGCATTAGTGCAGCACCAACATCAGTGCTTTTTAAGTGGCACCGGCACCTAAAAGACAAGCCTGTATGTATTGAAGACAGTGATTTTTCTTAGCCTGATCACGCATTATCAAGTGGAGTAAATTGCCACCAAAACACAAACAACGCTATTGAGCTACAGATATCAGTAACAATTATAATTTTGAAGGGTAATTTTTTTGGCAAATCTCTTAAAATGCTACCATATAAGAACAAAGATGAAGAGCAGAAAAAGATAGATTTTTTTTTTACAAAAAGGCATAAGAGCGGCTGTGTGGTAAGTAGCTTGCTTACCAACCACGTGGCACCTTGGGCAAGTATCTTCTACTATAGCCTCAGGCCGACCAAAACCTTGTGAGAGGATTTGGTAGATGGAAACTGAAAGAAGCCTGTCGTATATATATATATGTGTGTGTGTGTGTGTGTATGTGTGTGTGTGTGTGTGTGTGTGTGTGTGTGTGTGTGTGTGTGTATGTATGTGTATATGTATGTGTGTGTCTATGTTTGTCCCCCTAGCATTGCTTGACAACCGATGCTGGTGCGTTTACATGCCCGTTACTTAGCAGTTCGGCAAAAGAGACCAATAGAATTAGTACTAGGCTTACAAGGAATAAGTCCTGGGGTCGATTTGCTCAACTAAAGGCGGTGCTCCAGCATGGCCACAGTCAAATGACTGAAACAAGTAAAAGAGTAAAAAGCTCAAAATGCTTCTTGAAACAATGCCATGAGTTGTGATTCGACTGGAAGCATAAATAAACTGGACAAATCACCAATCCTATGAAACAACATGCTACTGCTGCTACTACTACTACTACTACTACTGCAACTACCTTTTCAATTTGTTGATCAACATATTAATTGAACAACAAGATCTCTGGTATTCCAAATGAGAAATTTGTAAAACTAGATTCTCAGTTCAAATATACCCTGGTGGCACGTCTGTGCTGGTGGCACATAAAAAGCACCCACTACACTCACGGAGTGGTTGGTGTTAGGAAGGGCATCCAGCTGTAGAAACACTGCCAGATCAGACTGGGCCTGGTGCAGCCTCCTGGCTTCCCAGACCCCAGTCAAACCGTCCAACCCAAGCTAGCATGAAAAGCGGATGTTAAACGATGATGATGATGATGATGATGAATACTGGTTGGGGAAAAAAAAACCAAGTTTCTAATACAGCTTCTTCATGGAGAAATTGCAAACCCAATCCCACTTGGGATTGCAAACTCTCAGCCCAAAATTTGATACTGCTTTCCTCACTAATATTTGTTTTTTAACTAATCAATAAGTTGATTAATCATTTGGTTAATCAATCAAGCAGCTGAGTTAGTCAAAGTCATTTTGTTGCCATTAGCAACCTCATCAATCACATGCCCTCTCTACTCCAGCTCAACTTCTGGCTTAATGACAACCCTGAGATACAACAAAATCTGTTTCAACACATGGCATCACATCAAGAATCATGCAAACCAAATCTATAAACATAAAATGCACAAACATAGAACTTACCTCAGTTTTTTCCAGCTTGTTTTGTTCATCAATTCTAGTGAGAATTTCAGACATGTTAGTTTCCAGTACCATTCCACCCATGACTAACTCAGAAAGAATATAATGGACCTACACAAACACAAAGTTACATGTTATCAATAATGTTTCAACATTTTTTGTATATTTATATTTCTTCATAAATAATCATCAGCATTCTTCTAAAGCAAAAAAAAAAAAAAAATGCTCAAAAGTAATTTTGTTAAAAATAAACCAAGGCTGATTCATTCAAGATTTCCAGAATAACTTTCACAGTTCTTGGCAATTACTATATTTCATTGTCATACTTTAATTTATTTTTACCAATCTCATAAAGTTGTTCTGTTTGAGATATATATATAATAATGAAGAAAGTTGCATATCAGTTAGTTAGATATATGTAGCTTTTATTAAAAGAAAGCAATTATTAAATCTACACTCTCAAGAAAATTCTTTAAAATTCCAACTTTAATTTTTTTTTCCTCTTTTTTTACTTGTTTCAGTCATTTTGACTGCGGCCATGCTAGTGCACCGCCTTTAGTCGAGCAACTTGACCCCGGGACTTATTCTTTGTAAGCCCAGTACTTATTCTATCGGTCTCTTTTGCCGAACCACTAAGTGACGGGGACATAAACACACCAGCATTGGTTGTCAAGCAATGCTAGGGGACAAACACAGACACACAAACATATACGCACATACATATATATACATATATACGACGGGCTTCTTTCAGTTTCCATCTACCAAATCCACTCACAAGGCTTTGGTCGGCCCGAGGCTATAGTAGAAGACACTTGCCCAAGGTGCCACGCAGTGAGACTGAACTCAGAACCATGTGGTTGGTAAACAAGCTACTTACCACACAGTCACTCCTGCACCTAATGTAAATTTTTTTTTTTTTATCAAACTGTGGTTTTCAAACTTCATTAATTATTGAAGAATCCAACTCAACAATTCAGTTTTAATTCACTGCGAGATAAAAAAAATCTTACACAGTGAGATAGCATTTTCCCTCATGTCTTGCTCCTTTCTCACTCTTTTCATTTCTTTATTTTCTACTTCTATTCCTCTTATCATTCCTCTTAGTCATTCTCTTTCTCTATCTTGTAATTTTTCCTCCTTCACCCAATTTCTTTCCTTGCAATGCTGTCTCTTTCTGTCAATCTACTGTTTCTTTTCAATTATTTTCATTAAATATAAGTACCATATTTTAATGTGTATAAGGAACCCGTTTTTGTGAAAAATTAGGTTAAAAAATATTGGAGTTTCTTATACATAGATAGTATTATAATCCCTTACAAAAACGTTTTTCCAAATTTTAAGCCCCCAAAATTAGGGGGTTCCTTATACACATTAAAATACAGTAATTACAAAGTTTTCTAAGTTTTATTTGGTAATACACAAATGTGTATGGATCTTTTTGGTTTGAACGGCAGTTTTTTAAAATAATTTCCACAGAACTAAACACTTTTAAACTTCGTATACTGGTAGAATGTGTTTATAAAACATCTTTTTCTCTTGGCTTTATTGAGAAAAATCTATAGTTTGTAAGATATTTGTTGTTTTTTTCTTCAATTTCTGCAATTTCAACCAATCAATAACGTCTATTGGGGTAAAAAGCATTCTGTGCCATATGAATATGTCCCTCGTTTAAGAAACAGATTGGGTTTATTTACATTTCTGAAGAAAAAAGATACCCTTCCCCCCACCCCTAACCCTAAAACAGATTGAAATGCAATAGATCGATACTAGGGTCATAATTATGGGTGGCAATTTCATATGACACAGCTAGAAAAAACTGCCGTTCAAACCGAAAATATCCATGTGTATAATCTTGTAACACTTAGCCATGTTATAAGAATAAAACAATATAAACCTATATTGAGTTCTTCTTTCATCATGATGTACTACGATGACCCTATTAGAATCTCTCTCTCACCACCTATATAAATATATGGGTGTATATTTTTTTATATCTCCTGTCTATTAAATAATATATTTATATAGACTTACTGTCAACTCATTTCACGCTCATCAATTCTGATGGAAAGTAGCAAGTCTGACAACTGAAAAAATTCAGTTTCTAACCCACAACATTGCAATCAGTTACAATAAAGTCAGAATTATACATAAGCACTTTCAATTATCAGACCTGCAAGTTTTCCTCAGAGGCTATGAAGTCCTAAACAGAAAATGAGTTGACAGTAAAGCTAACTAAATGTGTTGTTAGATACATCATGTACAGGCATTAAAATATATATATATAGATCAAAAGAGAAAGAGAACAACAAACAGTGTCATGACTTATTATACTAACTCCAATAAGTCATGATGACATCATCCCCATCATTAATTAATGTCCGCTTTCCATGCTGACATGGGTTGGACAGTTTCACAGGAGCTGGTGAGCCAGAATATTGCACCAAGCCCCTACTGGCAGCTTTGGCATAGTTTCTACTGCTGGATGCCCTTCCTAATGCAAATCACCTTATAAAGTGCACTAGATGCTTTTTTATGTGGTACCAGCACCAGTGAGGTCACCAAGTAACTTGCAAAACAAGGCCCTTAGCTAAGTGTGAAGTAGTATTAAGGTTGTTGGCTTTGTACCAGGCGAGGAGGAGAGGTTAGGGTATAACAGAGGGACAGAAGCAAGTGTCTTGCAACGAAAATAATAAAGAACTTACCTTATCAACATGAAAAATTAAATCTAACTCACAGACATTTTCAAAACACTTGTCCAGAGTTTCAACAAATACCTAAAAGAAAAAAAAAAAGCTATATGCAAAACATCTTTAAGATTGAAACAATAACAATAGAAATATTGATTACTCTTTTACTTGTTTCAGTCATTTGGCTGTGGCCATGCTGGAGTATCGCCTTTTTAGTCGTGCAGATCGATCTCAGGACTTACTCTTTGTAAGCCTAGTACTTATTCTATCGGTCTTTTTGCCGAACCGCTAAGTTGCGGGGACGTAAACACACCAGCATCGGTTGTCAAGCGATGTTGGAGGGACAAACACAGACGCACAAACATATACACACACACATATATATACATATATACACACATATATATATATATACACACATATATATATATATACACACATATATATATATACACACACATATATATATATATTTATATATATATATATTCGACAGGCTTCTTTCAGTTTCCGTCAACCAAATCCACTCACAAGGCTTTGGTCGGCCCGAGGCTATAGTAGAAGACACTTGCCCAAGGTGCCAAGCAGTGGGACTGAACCCAGAACCATGTGGTTGGTAAGCAAGCTACTTACCACACAACCACTCCTGCGCCTGCATCTGGAATAATGAAGATTAAATCTTCAAAGATTATTTTATGTTAGTAAGCCAGGGCCCCAGTATTGTCATATGGTGAATCCAGGATAATGTATTAATTTTGATATGGTACTATGAGATTGGATTAACTGTGATCAAATTTGGTTTGATATATATCTCCATAACTCAGTATGTTTCTAAAAGAATCCTTCACTTACAAAGAAATAGAACCAAGTTTTTGCCTGCATCATTCTGTGATGCACCTGAACACATTATCAGTGATGTTTCATGGTGTCATTACAGGTTTCAGGTCTTTCAACATCAGATACCCTCACCCAGACAGCCCAACTGGGGTTGATCAAGTCCTAGTTTGTATCCAATTAGCATTGCCCTTGGTAGCATGGCCCCATCCAGGGTTCATGCCTCCTGATCCACAGCCCCTTTGAGACAAACTCTGCTGTCTCCACAGCCAAACTGATGGCCCTCAGCCTACTGGCCCCTGCAATGCCAAAAACCTCTCGAAAGAGCTGTTCTTCACTCCTGCTCCAGAGCGTCAGCTGCAGGGTCACTCCGAAAAGTTCTATCTGCGACGATTTCATCTCAATCGAAGGAGAGGGGCTTTCTCCGTCTGGTTTGCGGATCCGTGGAATAAGCTGCTGGACGAGATAGTGAAGATGCCAACGACCGCTCGGTTCAAAGACTCTCTTGACCAGAAATGGCCTGAACTCTTTGCATGAACACCACCCTGTACATAACTCCATGTCCCCCTACTTTTTGCTTTTTGAGCCAAAAAATTAACTTAACTATCATTATTTAACACCCATTTTCCATGTTGGGATGGGCTGGACGGTCTGACAGGGGCTGGATGGTCTGACAGGGGCTGGACGGTCTGACAGGGGCTGGCTAGGTAGAAGACTGCACCAGGCTTCGCTGTCTGTTTTGGCAGGGTTTTTATGGCTGGAAGCCCTTCCTAACACCAACCATCTTATCTTGAATTATTTTTGTTTTACCTGTATGAGTATCTGTATGAGTATCTGTCTATACTGATCAAAAATTCACATAAAAACCAAAACAAAGTAAATTTTACTCACCTGAATTAGATCCAAAATACCAAGCTCACTTTCTGATGAATCAACACAAAACACAAAGTATAAAGTCGCGTAGTGCCGATATATAAGTTTGAAATCTGCCCCACCTATCAGCCTAAAATATAGAATCGCATAGTGTTTAAGATACATGTCTCAAATGTGTTTCTATATCGATTATAACATTACAATAATTACAAATTAAAATTACCTATAATACAGTATTTATACACAATATGCTTTTATCTTTAATACTTAGACCTAACAACAGGCAATGAATTTCTGGAAAGAAACATCATTTGTGTACAAGAGAGATATTTGATTTTTCATCATTGATTTCTTTACCGTGTCATTTAACCATTTAGTATTCACATTACTCCATCAAATCTTAATTATTCTCGTTGTCTTACAAGGGGGTACTGAAAGGTTCTTCGCTTTAAGGGTATCATGAAAGGCCTGGTTAAAGGACCAACTTTCCAAGTTCTTTTTCAGGGCTTTGAAAACCCGAAGGAGTGCTGTAAAAAGCATCCGAATCTAAGAGGGGAATATGTTGAATAAAATCATAATTAACTAATCCTCCTGTATTTCCTTTTACCCAAAGCCAGGACCTTTCCAGCACACCTTCATAAATTAATCATGCATTATTTCATAGCTTAGAGATTTCCATAATCATCATCATCATCATTTAACATCTGCTTTCCATGCTAGCATGGGTTGGACGATTTGACTGAGGTCTGGCAAACCAGATGGCTGCACCAGGCTCCAATCTGATCTGGCAGAGTTTCTTCAGCTGGATGCCCTTCCTAACGCCAACCACTCCGAGAGTGTAGTGGGTGCTTTTACGTGCCACTGGCACAAGGGCCAGTCAGGTGGTACTGGCAACGGCCACGCTCAGTGTGATTATTTATTCTTAGAATGACATTGTGGTTTCAAATGATGGATTGTGTAATGCATTGTGTTCTTGAGCAAAACACTTCATTCCACATTGCTCCAGTCCACTCAGCTGTAAATGTGTAGCCCCTGCAATGAAATGGTGTTCCATTCAAAGGGAATATTGTTATCTCGGATACTTATACAACATGGAAACCAGGTAACCAGCTCTACGAGTCATAGGACCCACCATCGTCATTGTTTAACGTCCTCCTACTATGCTGGCATGGGTTGGATGGTTTGACAGGAGCTGGTCAGAGCAGAAGACTGCACCAGACTTCTGTGTCTGTTTTGGCCGTTTTTAACAGCTGGATCCCCGCTTCCTAACACCAACCACCCAGCAGAGCAGACTGAGTGCTTTTTACGTAGCACCAGCACAGACGGGTCATAGTAATGTCCAGCAGTTGGTGACGATTCTTCTATACATGCCTTCTGAATTGGTCATACTCTTTACTCTTTCTCTTTTACTTGTTTCAGTCATTTGACTGCGGCCATGCTGGAGCACCGCCTTTTTTTTTTTTAATCGAGCAACTCGACCCCGGGACTTATTCTTTTGTAAGCCCAGTACTTATTCTATCGGTCTCTTTTGCTGAACCGCTAAGTAACGGGGACATACACACACCAGCATTGGTTGTCAAGCAATGCTAGGGGGACAAACACAGACACACAAACACAGACACGCATATATATACATATATACGACGGGCTTCTTTCAGTTTCTGTCTACCAAATCCACTCACAAGGCTTTGGTCGGCCCGAGGCTATAGTAGAAGACACTTGCCCAAGGTGCCACGCAGTGGGACTGAACCCGGAACCATGTGGTTGGTAAACAAGCTACTTACCACACAGCCACTCCTGCACCCTGGTCATGTAAACAAATTTTAAGAAAATTTTATAAAGCTACTTACGTGCCACCCTCAAGGAAATTACAAACGTTATCATCTCTTTTGGATACAAGATGGAAAGTTTCTCTGATAATCTGCTGCTGGACATCTTCAGGCTGGACAAGGAAATAGAGATTTTGATTTGTTTTTTTCCAGTTTAGAGTTAGAATTAAAAAAATATATATAAGAAAACAGAAAAAGAAAACCAAAGTCAAAATTTAATGATGGAATTTAATTTCGTCTCCCATGCCTTTGTGAGTGTGTGTATGTGTACACATGCATGTGTGTGTGTGTGACTGCTTATAACTCAATATATTCTCTTATATTCTTTTTTTCCTTTTGTTTGTTTCAGTCATTTTGACTGCAGCCATGCTGGAGCACCGCCTTTCCTTTTCATCATAGTTCTACTGACCATCACAGGAGTTTTAGACTGGATGTTCATGAGAACTCCTATAGGCTGATGATGTAGTTCTCATAACTGAATCTACAGGGAAATTAGAGAGGAAATTCCAGGTGTGGAAGCTAAACCTAGAATCAAGAGATCTTAAAATAAACCTAGCAAAAACAAAATTCTAGACAATAAAGATGAGAATCCTGGTACCTTCAAGGAAATGGTTTTGTTTGAAATGCAGAAAAGTAGGTAAAACATCTATATATGTTGTACCCAGTGTAAGCTGTGGGTACAAAAGAGATGCAGTGGAACCAATGACAGGCATCGGTCATGTAATGCATATGAATGAAGACAGATGTATCAAGAAATGCCTATCTCTAATTGTAGAGGGTCTGTATGGATGGGATAGACCCAGGAAGACATGAGATGAAGTGGTGAGAAAGGATCCTCAGATGTTGGGTCCCACAGAGGGGATGACAAGGGACCAAGACTTCTGGTAGTTTTCTGTGTTTAAGAAGAGGCATCAAGCTAAGTAAAGTCGGGGGTTGTCCTTGCATACAGGCATGTCCCTAGCATCCCTCTTCAGTTGAGTGATCCTAATCGTGTGGGCTTATGGGTGCTGGTGCCATGTAAGAAGCACATGTGCCAGTACCACATAATAGTGCCCATGCCAGTGCTGCATAGCAGTACCCAGCAAGTTCTGTAAAGTGGCTGGTGTTAGGAAGAGCATTCAGCCATGGTAACTATGCCATAACTGACATGGAACCCAGGCAGCTCTTCAGTTGGCCAGCTCCTGCCAAATCATCCAACTCATGCCGGCATGGAAAATGGACATTATATGATGATGGTATATGTATGTGTGTCTGTGTGTGCACATAAACATATATATATATATATATATATATGCTGGACCTTTCATCATGTTAAACCATTAATCTCCATACATTTTTTCCTCTCATCCTTTTCTATCGAAGAGCATAGGTTTGAAATGTCAAGACTTTTTCCACTCCTCCCAAGTGTCAAAGTAATACACCTGCTTGTTGTTCCGTCACTTGTCTTTTGTTTTCTGTACATTTGAACCATGTATAAATGTAAATGCAATGAACTAAACCAAAAAGGAAAAAAGACAACGCAGGGGGTGGAGACAAGTTCTAACAAATAAAAGAATGGAGAGAGACTTAACATTTTAGACATTAGTCCTTCATTAGAAGGAAAGCATAGGAGGTGTGAAAAAGCAGAAAAGTGGTCAGGAGCCAGGTTGGAATGTGGTTGGAGGGGAAGCCATATAGAAGGGTATCCATATTGTAAAAAAATTATGAGGGTAAGCCACAAACATGTAGAGGTGTGCAAGTGCAAAAGTATAGTAGTATAGGTTGGTGCAGAAGTATAGTGGTATAGGCGGTGAGCTGGCAGAAACGTTAGCACGCCGGGTGAAATGCATAGCAGTATTTCAACTGCCATTACGTTCTGAGTTCAAATTCCGCCGAGGTCGACTTTGCCTTTCATCCTTTCGGGGTCGATAAATTAAGTACCAGTTAAGCACTGGGGTCGATATAATCGACTTAATCTGTTTGTCTGTCCTTGTTTGTCTTCTTTATGTTTAGTCCCTTGTGGGTAATAAAGAAATAGGTATAGGTTGGTAGGAGTGTGAAGTGATGGTAAGAGTGCATGAGAAAAGTGTGACAGTGAGGTGGGTGTGGGTGTGCAGTAAAAGGGAAGACAAGAGGAATGTGGAGGGTGTGATCCAAGTGTAAGCAGGGGTATGGATGTGAGATATTGTTGCATGGAAAGGGAGGAGGAACAAGGAACAAAAGAGGGAGAAAAAACATGGCAGTTGCAGGAAAGAAGAGAAGAATAAGAAAAAAAATGGTGAAAGGATAATTACAATACAACACCAGTACAAAAGGAGAATTAGTGAGGCACATGGTGGGGTGTAACGTGTATAAACAGGTGGGAAAAAATAGTAAAAATGAAAAACTGAATAAGCGATACATAAATACACATACATATATATGCAAAAATAATTGCACACACACATATATATATATATACACATATATTGACAAATATAGGCGTAGGAGCGGCTGTGTGATAAATAGCTTGCTTACGAACCGCATTGTTCTGGGTTCAGTCCCACGGCGTGGCACCTCTGGCAAGTGTCTTCTACTATAGCCACGGGCCGACCAAAGCTTTGCGAGTGGATTTGGTAGACGCAAACTGAAAGAAGCCCGTCGTATATATGTATGTATATATGTTGCCCCCCCCCCCAACATCGCATGACAACAGATGCTGGTGTGTTTACGTCCCCGTTACTTAGCGGTTCAGCAAAAGAGACCGATAGAATAAGTACTAGGCTTACAAAGAATAAGTCCTGGGGTCGATTTGCTCGACTAAAGGCGGTGCTCCAGCATGGCCACAGTCAAATGACTGAAACAAGTAAAAAAAAAGAGTAAATGTAAATCCTTATATGTCGTTTATAAATTCTTAATTAAAATTGTATTCACCTGTAGAAAATGCGCTATAATTACCAAATGGTAATTAAGACCAACTCCATATGAAAAGGGGAGATAATCTAATCTTAAGAATCAAGACTTCTTTAATGATGACTTGTCATTAAGGAAAAGGACATTTATTGTTTGATAAGAGGACAATCGTGGACACAGGTTTCTGTCTTAATAGACGTTTTCTCCATGACAGTTGTCCAACCTTTTCTCCATTAGTCAAGGGAGTTAGACTTAGAGAAAAACAAAAAGAAAAAAAGAGTTGGAGTGGCTGTGTAGTAAGTAACTTGCTTACCAACCACATGGTTCCGGGTTCAGTCCCACTGCATGGCGCCTTGACCAAGTGTTTTTGACTATAGCCTCGGGCCGACCAAAGCCTTGTGAGTGGATTTGGTAGACGGAAACTGAAAGAAGCCTGTCGTATATGTGTGTGTGTATGTATATATACATACATATACATGTGTGTATATATATATATGTGTGTGTGTGTGTTTGTTTGTCTGTCCCCCACCATCGCTTAACAACTGATGCTGGTGTGTTTAGGTCCCCGTTACTTATCGGTTCGGCAAAAGAAACCGATAGAATAAGTACTAGGCTTACAAAGAATATGTCCTGTGGTCGATTTGTCCGACTAAAGGCGGTGCTCCAGCATGGCCAAAGTCAAATGACTGAAACAAATAGAATATTTTTGACCTATTCGATAAAAGCATGTCAACTTAAGAGAATTCTTGAGTCTTGAAATCATCTCCCCTTCTAATATGGAGCACATTTTAATTGCTATTTGGAAATTACAGCACACCTAGAGACGGTCATAATTTTAATAAAACTAAGAATTCGTGTTGAATGGTATATGATATACCTGTATTTGTCCATATTCAAATACATGCCATTGGCCACTTTGAGGTATTTCTCTCGGCGTTTATATATATATATATACATATATATACAGAGAGAGAGAGAGAGAAATGTATGTAAGTAAAGTATACATACACACACTTTGGCATCTTGGGCAAGTCTCTTACACTATAGTTCCGGGCAGACCAAAACCTTGTGAGTGGATATGGTTATCGGAGATTCAAAAGAGACCGTCGTGTTTATGTGTATTTGTTCCTGCCACACAACTACTGGTGTTGATTTTTATTTACGTCCCCCGTAACTTAGGGGTTCATTAAAAGAGAGCGATAGAATAAGTAGTAGACTTTAAGTTAAGTAATGGGTTTAATTTGTTCGACTGAAAACACTTCAAGGCGATGCCCTGGCATGGCCGCGGTTCAATGCCTGAAACAAGCCAAAGATAAAACCACACATATCTACATACACAGCCGTGTGTATATTTAACTCTACACAAATATTTGGATTAACACGTGAATACAAATATTTCAGCAAAAATGTAAGAGAGAGAGGAAGGAGACACGTTACACGTAACTACACGACATAGACCTTCATAGTGTACAAGTGGAAGGAACAGTCAGGTGGATAATAGAGAGACAGGGATGAAAAGCAAAGTATGTAGTGAGGGCCAGATGGATATAGAAATATAGGGAGACATAGAGATACAGGGGAGGAGGTTATGTGATGGCGTGTAACATACAATTTATTGAAACCTCAATTCGTAACAGCTGGACAATGGAGATCCGCTCAACATATATGTGATATATATATTTTCAAAAACCGATTTTAAAAAAAAAATGTGTTTAATATTTTCTCATCTTTTAATTAAAATATTATTTGCTGCAGCTTTATAGAAAACAATGTTTCATAATTGCCACAACTTCTAAATATCATATATATATATATCCATATATGAACTCCTGTGTGTATATATATATATATATATATATATATATATATATATATATATATATATATATATATCCATATATGAACTCCTGTATATATATATATATGAACTCCTTTATATATATATATATATGAACTCCTTTATATATATATATATGAACTCCTTTATATATATATATATATGAACTCCTTTATATATATATATATGAACTCCTTTATATATATATATATATATATATAAAATGGTCAAAACTCCTCACACAGGAACTTAGTTTGATTCGAAAACCCCACTAGAATGGGAGAAAGCGCTAATACATGATCTAAGTTATATGATATATATAAAAAAATGTAATATACAAATAAATATCTGTAAATATAAACCATCCGATTTTCTGAGTACCTCATTTCTTCTAATATATATATATATATATATATATATATATATATATATATATATACCGGAGTAAACACATAAATGTGAAACAAGGTGGAAAAAAAGAGTACTCAAATACCAGTGGTAGAGTAATATGCTTTATTTATATATATATATATGATATTTAGAAGTTGTGGCAATTATGAAACATTGTTTTCTATAAGGTTGGA
Organism: Octopus sinensis; assembly: GCF_006345805.1. NCBI lineage: Eukaryota > Metazoa > Mollusca > Cephalopoda > Octopoda > Octopodidae > Octopus > Octopus sinensis. The sequence goes on from NC_043015.1 coordinate 47,615,971, forward strand.
GCAAATAATATTTTAATTAAAAGATGAGAAAATATTGAACACATTTTTTTTAGAAATCGGTTTTGGAAAAACGAATCTCCAGAGGAAAGTGAGCATTCAGAAAGACTATCGAAATAAGAGCGTATAAAATATTTACAGGAATTTATTCCAGTTTAGTTAAAATATCAAATTTCAGGAGGAAAATGGTAAAAAAGGTTGGATTTTTGTTTCAACTTGAGAGAATCAAAATCCAATTTTATAAAAGTGGGAGGTGACCAGAAAAAGGCACAAGATAAAGCATTTAGTTAATTAATGTTACATCTACTCACATAAAACTGGAAAAATTTAGATAGTCTCGGTTTTCCGTGATTATTAAATACTAATATTGCCTTAATCATAATTTCGTTAAAGAAATAACGGGACAGCGATGTTATCGTTCCATTCTTTGATTGATGTTGACAACAGTGATGGCGTCATGACAGTCGACGACAGAGCCGCCTCTGCTGGTTTCTCGAAAAGCGCTTCAGCCGAACAAAGAATTTACTCATGCACAAAGGTTACTATATCTGCATAATCAGGATCCGCAACAACTCCCCTGACAGTTACCACGATCCTCCGTGGCCGTGTCCAACATACTTTATGCATTTGGCGTCATATATATATATATATAACAAAAATGCATATACGAAAAATCATATCTGTAGAAAAATCAGAATTGTAGAATTCTTTGTCTTATTATTTGGATCATATTTTATCATCATCATCATTTAACGTCCGTTTTTCATGCTAGCATGGGTTGCACAGTTTGATAGGTGCTGGCTAGATGAAGAGTTCCCCAGGTTCCACAATGGTTTACCGTAGTGAAATCAGTATTTTCTATATCTGAAATATTTCCGTATTAGTCTGGAATCCGACAGGGTTGAGAGATCAAAACTCAGCTTGAGTGCTTTATTGGAAATACCCTACTAGGACATTATGTATGTACACACACACACACATATCATCATCATCATCATCATCGTTTAACGTCTGCTTTCCATGCTACCATGGATTGGACGATTTGACTAAGGACTGGCGAACCAGATGAGTGCACCAGACTCCAATCTGATCTGGCAGAGTTTCTACAGTGGATGCCCTTCCTAACGCCAACCACTCTGAGAGTGTAGTGGGTGCTTTTACGTGCCACCGGTACGAGGGCCAGTCGGGCAGTACTGGCAACGGCCACGCTCAAATGATGTTTTTTCTTTGCCACCTGCACAGGAGCCAGTCCAGCAGCACTGGCAACGACCTCGCTTGAATGTTTTCTCATGTGCCAGTAAGGCAAAGCTGGTAATGATCACACTCGAATAGTGCTTTTTACGTGCCACCAGCACAGAAGCCAGTTAGCTGCTCTGGCGATGATCATGCTTGGATGGTGCTCTTGGCGCTCCACTAGCACGGATGCCAGTCATCAAATTTGATTTTGATTTCACTTGCTTCAACAGGTCTTCGCAAGCAGAGTTTAGTGTCCAATGAAGGAAAGGTATGCATAAGTGAGCTAGTTACATCACTGGCATAGGTCACGGGTTATGGTCTCACTTGGCTTGCCGGGTCTTTTCAAGCACAGCATATTTCCAAAGGTCTCTGTCACTAGTCATTGCTTCAGTGAAGTCTAATGTTCGAAGGTCATGCTTCACCACCTCATCCCAGGTCTTCCTGGGTCTACCTCTTCTACAGGTTCCCTCAATCCCTAGGGTATGGCTCTTTTTCCCACAGCTATCCTTGTCCATTCTCACCACATGACCATACCAGCGCAGTCGTGTCTCTTGCACACCACATCTGATGCTTCTTAGGTCCAACTTTTCTCTCAAGGTACTTACACTCTGTCGAGTATGCACACTGACATTACACATCCATCGGAGCATACTGACTTCATTCCTTGCGAGCTTACACATGTCCTCAGCAGTCACGGCCCATGTAGCATGGCTGTTCGTACACATGCGTCATACAGTCTACCTTTTACTCTGAGTGATATATATATATATATATGTATTTATGTATACATATATATATCAAAGGGTAAAAAGTATTAGAAATTTCCATTACCAGGGCCTAGCGTGTAAAACTTTTAGTCAATAGACTATATATTATTCATATAAATACAGAGTACATTTAAACACATGATAAAAAAAGTCTGAAGCCATTGATCCAGGAGTTAGATGGTAAATGCTTTTATTTTTCATTCCCTTCGAAATTTTATCCCTAATAGTGGTTTGGAATTTAACTGTCCTCTCTAGCGTGCAGGTAGTCCTATGATGGATATGTCTTTTGTGTTTAAATGTACACTGTATTTATTTATGTGTGTTGTGTGTGAGTATGAATATATATATATTATATATATATATATATATTATATATATATATATAATATATATATATATATATATGTATATATATATATATATATATTATATATATATATGTATGTATGTATGTATATGTATATATATATATATAAGACTGGTGTCTGCTCAATACAAAGCTCAGTGTACACAATACTCAGTTCTAACATGAGATCTCAGGTGGCTTTTTAGACCAGACATACTTTTAAGAAGACATCCACATAAACTGCTCACAAGTTTTGGGACATCTTAAACTGCCTGTAGTATTTGATCTTGATAAAACTTGAAATGTTTTTCAGACCTCCTTGAAATTTGCAGAACCTGAGGTAAATGTGACATTGATAAAGGTGAACTGATAAGTATGTTCTATAATCAATAGGAAATACCTTATTGTGTGCTCTTATGTGAGATTTAAGAGCAGCCTCAGACAGGCAGATTTTGCCATAAAATGTACAAACAGAAAAAGTACCATCAAGTTCATATTTCCTTACAGGCTATTTTTTTTTTTTAGTATTTTCCTCTTAATATTTAACTGTATTAAGGCAGCCAGCTGGCAGAAACATTAGAACACCGGGCAAAATGCTTAGTGGTATTTCGTCTGCCGCTACATTCTGAGTTCAAATTCCGCCAAGGTCGACTTTGCCTTTCATCCTCGATTAAATAAGTACCAGTTATGCACTGGGGTCAATATGATCGACTTAATCCGTTTGTCTGTCCTTGTTTGTCCTCTCTGTGTTTAGCCCCTTGTGGGTAGTAAAGAAATAGGTATTTCGTCTGCCGTTACGTTCTGAGTTCAAATTCCACCAAGGTCAACTTTGCCTTTTATCCTTTCAGAGTTGATAAATTAAGTACCAGTTACGCACTGGAGTCGATATAATCTACTTAATCCGTTTGTCTGTCCTTCTTTGTCCCCTCTGTGTGTAGCCCCTTGTGGGCAGTAAAGAAATAAGAAATAGTACTTATTCTATCAGGCTCTTTTGTCAAACCACTAACCTACGATATGTTAATACTCTGCTTGTTTCATTCATTATCTTTGCTGTTAAACTCTAAAAGATCTTACAATATAAACAGAATGGTTATAAGGTGAACTGTAAAGGTTTAATACTTTCAAGTCAGTTAGCCTACCTATTTTCTCACATACCACGTACAGAACAACAACCTATAAGATTTTTTAAAGTTTTTTTTCCAGCATTTACAAGTAACAATGTTGTTACTATAGCCACAGAAGTTGGGGGTTTTTTTTTCTGATTTAAAACACAGAGTGGAGCCATCTGGTTTGCCAGCCCTCAGTCAAAATCGTCCAACCCATGCTGGCATGGAAAGGGGACGTTAAACGATGATGATGATGAATCCAATGAAATCCAATAAGTAGGGTTTCTTTGTTTTAATCAAATGAGTATCATAAACCCTACAAAAAAAAAAGCCCTAAAATAAAGTGCACAACAAATTACTTATGGCTTATATACCAAACCTTGCTCTGAACTTCAGAACATCCATTAATGCACAAAAACATGACCACTAGCAAATGATTAAGGATGCAAGGTAGGTTGATCATATCCCCACACAATGAATATCAGTATGTCAAAGAAACACAGTCGATAATGTCATGTGTAAAAATCAAACAGGATCATGAATAAAGAATTTGATTTTGCTACGGAAAAGAAGGGTCTGTGATGAAGTGCCTTTTTTGCCTATATAAGCACAGATTTGTTGGTAGAAGAACTGAAGAAATTTATGGTATTTCTGATAAAGATGTGCTTAAAAACTGAACAATGGTTACCAAAAGATTAAGCTACAAGGATGTTTTTTAAGTTGCATATTATGAGTATGATGAACATGTTGCACTCATAGCATTAAGAGAAAGTGAATTTTGTTCCATAAAAATTATTAATAGGCTGTCTGGAAAAAAAAAAAACTCTGAACATGTCAAATCAAAATATGCTACATTGTGTCTCCAAATCAAAAATATGTTGCACTGGTGGGAAAAGATTTATATGCTTGGGTATGTAAATTGTATGACTGGACTTATTAAGCATAATGCTGTTAGACAACTTCCAAAAACCCACAGACAGCTGTAAGTTTTCTATGGACACAAATAAATATAATTTGGCTGGTGTACAAGATTCATGAATAGAAACGAGCAAGCATTACATCAGGGAATTGCTAGCCATGTTTATCATGCTAGATATGAGAATCAATTGATTTTTTTTAGAGAAGAAAATGATTATGAGAATTCCACACTGTTGATTTTACAGTCGGTATCCTTTGATGGCATACACTGGTAAAGTTCTAAGGTCACGTTCCAATTTACTTTACATTTTGATTAGGAAACATGAACTTTATCAATGTATCTTAGGCTGTTGTAATAAATCTGACTATACACTATAAATAAATCGAGATGGTGACTGCACTCCAGAAATAAGACGGCGAATAGTACTAGGCAGAGAGGCAATGGTCAGCATGAGCAGCTCAAAATTATTTTCTATTTGAAAGGGGGGATAACCAACTTTACAATCAGTCCAACTACCAGTCTGAATTTTGTTTATATTTAGTGTGTTATGTATAATGTATACCTTTAATTATTGTCTGGTCTGAATGGTCTGGAAGAGTAGAGACATCAGACTCGCTACCAAATGCAGATTGGTGAATGCAATTGTCTTCCCAATAGCAACATATGGATGCGAGACCTGGACACTGAAGAAAGCTGACCAGAATAGAATTAATGCAGTGGAGCTTCGGTGTTGGAGAAGACTTTTGCGGATTCCATGGACAGCGAGGCTCACCAATGGAGAAGTTCTTAAGCAGATAAGGCCAAAAATGTCGCTAGAAGCTAGGTTCACCAAGCATAGATTGAGATATTTCGGTCATATTATGCGGAGAAAATCCCTGGAAAAGGACATCATGCTCGGAATGGTGAGTGGCAAGAGAGGAAGAGGCCGACCAAGAACCCGCTGGCTTGACACCATCAAGAGTGATACCAGAATGGACATGGCCTATCTGAAGGAAGTGGCCCAGGATAGAACTGACTGGAGGACACTGATCCGAGTGACCGAGAGTCGACTTCGACTGAGCAGATAGAGAGAGATACACTATACTAAAGAAAAGTGGTATGAATTATATGAGAGCTATTATTTTTTCATCAGGATTTTGTAGGCAATAATTAAAGGTATACATTATACATGATAACATTAAATATAAACAAAATTCAGACTGGGAGTTGGACTGATTGTAAAGTTGGTTATCCCCCCTTTCAAATAGAAAATAACTTTGAGCTGATTTTTAAAAAAATTGTATAATATGTAATGCTCTTAATGTCCTAAGCAAAAATCATTAAGGTAAATGATGAAAAAACAAGTTTTTTTGTGATAACTAAATACATTTTTCTTAGATGTAACTGTGCGATAAGAAGCTTGCATCCCAGCTACATGGTTGTGTTCAGTACCACAGCATGGCACTTTGGACAACTGACTTCTTCAGCCTCAGGTTGGCCAAAACCTTATAAGTGGATCTGGTAGACAGAAACTGAAAAAAGCTTATAGTATGCATACATACATACATTGCATGCGCGACAGAGTGTAAGCGCCCTGAGAGAAATGTTGGACATAAGAGGCATCGGATGTGGCATGCAGGAGAGACTTTTGTTTTGGTATTGTCATGCACTACGGATGGATGAGGAGAGATGTGTGAAGTGACACTCCCAAACAGTTGAAGGAATCTGGGGTAGAGGTAGACCCAGGAAGACATGGGATGAGGTGGTCAAGCATGACCTTCGAACGTTGGGCCTCACCAAGGCAATAACGAAAGACTGAGATCTCTGAAGACATACTATGACTCCGAAGACCCAACAAATGAAGTGAGTTCATGGCTCGCAGGATGGCTTGCTGTGCTTACCTTGGATTGTAGGTTGACCTGCTGTGCTTGAGGAGACCTATTGAGTCATGTACATCAACATCAAAATAAAAATCAAATGGATATTGAAGTTGTAAAAAGCACCCGCTACACTCACGGAGTGGTTGGCATTAGGAAGGGCATCCAGCTGTAGAAACACTGCCAGATCAAGGGAGATAATCAGAGAAAGACTTGAAAGTCAACATAAGATCATAATACTTCATGTAAAGTAAATATAACAAATAATCCAGAATCCTTGTCCGGTACCAGACCAATCCCAAAATCTAATCAGTTCGTGCCAGTCACAAGGTCAAACATCCCTGAAAGTTTCATCTGAATCCATCCAGTAGTTCTTGAGATATCTTGTCCACAGACAAACAAACAAACAAACATGGCTGAAAACAATACCTCCGCCTTAGCGAAGGCAGAGGTAATAATAATAAAAAAAAGACAAAACTGTGCATAATATTTTATTCCAAAACAATAACATTCAAATCTCATTACAAAATGTAAATTTTTCACTACAATATATTAAATATGTTTATATAATAATATTGTCTTTAGTAATTTGTAATTAAAAATCTACATCTAAAATAAATCTAGGATTCCATTTTTGTAGAAAACATTTCACAAGAAAAATATCAAATGATAAAATGAACTGTTGGAACTGTCAGATTAAGACTTTTTATTCTTTCTTAATTGTTTGTCTTCTTAGCTCACCTTCTTAACTGCCGTCTCTAGCTAGCATATAGAATCATACATTTGGCAAATGGTAAAAAGTAGAGAATATATATATATATATATATATATATATATATATATATATATATGTATATATATATGTATATATATATATGTACATATATTGATAAATGCAATCAAAGAGCAGAGTATATAAATATTTATTATATATATATATATATATATATATATATTTATATTTGTGAATGAGGGATGGGGGAGAGGAAGATGAGTAAATTGTCAAATAAAATATAATTATTTGTTTAATATAATGTTGTTAACTATTTCAATATAATTCATGAGATTTAATCCACAATGCTATGTAACAAAACTTTTGAAATTGTGAATTCTATAAAGCATTATTTTAATAACAATAATAATAATAATAATCCTTTCTACTATAGGCACAAAGCCTGAAATTTTAGAGGAGGGGGATAAGTCGATTACATCAACCCCAGTACTCAACTGGTAACTTATTTAATTGACCCCACCAAAAGGATGAGAGGCTAAGTCAACCTCGGTGGAATTTGAACTCAGAACGTAATGCCAGATGAAATACCACTAAGCATTTCGCCTGGCATACAAACGATTCTCTTTCTGAATGCTACAGAATAATGTGTCTACAATATCCAATCTTCTCTAGAACTAATACAAATTTACAGATTATTTCTTAGACGGTCATTCGATACAGTTTACCATTTATTTTAATATAAAGCCTAAATAATATACTTTGCATCTACAGAATATTGTTCCCCCAACACCTTGTTTTTTTTTAATTAACATAAGAATATGAACTTTAATCTATAGGAAATGTACAAATCCTTGGGAATCTGTTAAACAATTTACTTTAATAAATAACTATTTCAACTGCATCATGGTAAAATCATGGTAGCCATTTCAAGCACACAACACATACAAATTATTAACTTTTGTTTCAGCTATTGTTTTTATCTTTTACTTGTTTCAAGTCACTGGACTGTGGCCATGCTGGGGCACCACACTAAAGTTTTCAGATGAACAGACGAACCCCTGTACTTCATTTTTTTTAAAACCTGGTACCAGTTTTACTGGTGTCGTTTTCCAAGCGGGGACATAAGCAGACCAACACCAGTTATCAAGAAGCAGGAGAGAGACAAACACAAACAGACATGATGCATACATATACATACATAATACACACACACACACATATATATACATATATATTATATATATATATATATATAAACACACATAGACATGTCAGGCTTCCACACAGTTTCTGTTTAGTAAATTCACTCACAAGGCATTGGTTTGGTTGGCCCAGGGCTATAGTAAAAGACACTTGCCCAAGGTGCAGTACAGTAGGACTGAACCTGAAACTATGTGGATGCAATTAGTAATAAACTATAATCAAAAAAATTTTGTTGAACATCTTCAGCCTGGTCACCCATATTGTTCGGTATGTGGTGGATATAACAGTACAGGTGTTGTCAATGGCTACCATGACCCCTTCATGATACAACTGTTTCAACTTCAGAAACACCTTCTCAGAGCAAATGATTTGTCAATTTAAATAGGGAGCTCTGGTTCGTATGACATGCAACTGGTTTAAACGGAAACCTTAGCCGCCATACAACAGATTGGTGGAATCATCTCTATATTGTCTTAAATAAAAAGAAAAATGTTTTTCAGTATCCATACCAATAACAATGGTATAAGTGGAAGTTAAAGATTGCAAATTTAGTATCGATGGTCTGTAATCATTTCTGGTCGTCGGGGGTCATCAACAGCAATTCCCTGAGCATTATGTAATAACATCTCCGCTCTACAACAAATAAAACAAAAGCTACAATAACATTTGAGAATTATAAACCTACAAAGGCTACATTTACAACACATTAGCATGAAAACACCTTTATGAATATCATGAAGTCAATCTTTTCCAGACGTTGTCCACAGAATCAAAATTCCGTCTTTCTGGAACATCCTTATACCGTAAATCCTCAAATACAGTTCGCCCTTGAGTATAATACGCAGGGGATTTTTAGGCGGGGGTGTACCTCTGAAAAACCTAAACCTTGTGTATAATACGCACCCCTTCTCTAACTTGAGTCAAGGAGGTCTATATAACATCCTTGGTTTGTAAAAATGTATATGGTGACGTCCTTTATTATTATTGTATATATAAGATAATGCAAACATGTAGCTTTTTTGTACATTTTGTTTGCAGAAAATAAAGAAATAACAGTAATAACGTTTAATAAATATTGCTAACTGCAAGTTATGGATGATTCTTTTATGACTTCATTGCTTTCAGGCTTAGCTTAATGTATTTTCACGCCCAACATCACAAAATGCGTCTGAATAAACATTGCTGGACAGCAAATAGAGACTCAAACATTGCTTAGAAAATAATTTTCATTTTTAACCTCGTATATAGTACGCACTAGGGATTTTGACCTTTAAATTTTGGGGGAAAAAAGCGGATTATACTCGAGGATTTACAATATTCTACAGTATAGGGCAACAATTTATTATTCAATCCTTCAAATGTTTCACATTTCAAATTACCATGCATTGCCTTGTATCTTCAAGATGTTGATGATATGATTGTTTATTTTTAGAATGACATTGTAGGGTAGGTGTGAGAGGTCAGATCTGACCAGTCTGACCATTAAACAGGTAGAATATTTAAAGCAGATACAGTTAGTTTACATGCTAATGGGTAAATGTCCTTCACATAAGAGTGTATCTGACCTGTAACTCTTCTGACAAAAATGTTTACTTGTGGTATTCATCCATCATTAATCTGCTGGACCAGAATCTGCGCTTTGCCATCTTGAAAAATTTTATCTCCAACAACCATTTCGTCGACCCAACACATATTGATCTTTCCTTTCGCTCTGTTTTCTCTAGATTTAATCCTGCACAGTCTTATTAAAATTACATCCCTTATACATGTATTGGATTTGTGAAGGCACTTAAGAGAATGGTGTCAGCCATTCATTAGAGATAATTAACCAGTTCAAATATCAATGAAATCATTTAAAAGTAGAACATTTACTAAACTGATCTTTAAGAAATGCAAATAAAATAATTGACCTTTTTGACAGTAGAGAAACGTTATACAAATAATGACTACAATCTTATAGTAGGGCTGTATCTATTATAACACTATTTCTTACCTTTACACATCCAAGAGTGCAGTAAAAAGATTGAGGGTTTCTCTTACAGATGCAAAATATTTAAAACACTGAACCATCCGAATGTGGCCGATGCCAGCGCTGCTTTGACTGGCTTCTGTGCCGGTGGCATGTAAAAAGCACCATCCGAACGTGGCTGATGCCAGCGCCGCATTGACTGGCTTCTGTGCCGGTGGCATGTAAAAAGCACCAACCGATCATGGCTGATGCCAGCCTCCCCTGGCACCTGTGCCAGTGGCACGTGAAAAGCACCATCCGAACATGGCTGATGCCAGCACTGCCTTGACTGGCTTCTATGCCGGTGGCACATAAAAAGCACCATCCGAATGTGGCCGATGCCAGCGCCATCTTGACTGGCTTCTGTGCCAGTGGCACGTAAAAAGCACCAACCGATCGTGGTCGCTTCCAGCCTCCCCTGGCACCTGTGCTGGTGGCACGTAAAATGCATCCACTATACTCATGGAGTGGTTGGCGTTAGGAAGGGCATCCAGCTGTAGAAACACTGCCGGATCAGACTGGAGCCTGGTGCAGCCTCCTGGCTTCCCAGACCCCGGTCGAACCATCCAACCCGTGCTAGCACGGAAAACGGATGTATGATGATGATGATGATGATGACCAGCTTTTAAGTAAATTCAACATTGAAATCTATCATATGCTGGAATAATGTTTAACTAACAAGAATAGTGCATACATCACATTCGCATTTTAGACCAGTCATTGAATAAACTTTAGCCTGTAGGACTTTCTGAATAGCATACCTATTTTGCAGAAAAAAAAAACAACATTGTTCAGCAATGTGGTCTTCCTGATGATGAGCTACATCTCATGCAGTCCACGTCTCAGAAAAAGGTTATCTGTGCCTGGTTTAGATCACATTCCATTCTTTTACTCTTTTACTTGTTTCAGTCATTTGACTGGGGCCATGCTGGAGCACCACCTTTTTTAGTCGAGCAAATCGACCCCAGGACTTATTCTTTGTAAGCCTAGTACTTATTCTATTGGTCTCTTTTGCTGAACTGCTAAGTTACGGGGACGTAAACACACCAGCATCAGTTGTCAAGCGATATTGGGGGGACAAACACAGACACACAAACATATACACACACATATCCAGCCGTAGAAACACTGCCAGATCAGACTGGGCCTGATGCAGCCTTCTGACTTCACAGACCCCAGTTGAACCGTCCAACCCATACTAGCATGGAAAGCGGACGCTAAATGATGATGATGATATATGTATATACATATATACGACGGGCTTCTTTCAGATTCCGTCTACCAAATCCACTCACAAGGCTTTGGTCGGCCTGAGGCTATAGTAGAAGACACTTGCCCAAGGTGCCATGCAGTGGGACTGTACCCGGAACCACGTGGTTCGTAAGCAAGCTACTAACCACACAGCCACTCCTATACATACCAATATATCACAATTGTGATATAGTGCTTAGCTTTCTCCTTCCTTAGTATCTTTTTTCTGCAGTAGTTTTATACTTGCTTGAACTTGAAGTCGTTCTGAATTCATTTCCTTTCCCTTGCCTCACAGCCTCATCCTTTTCCATCATTTTTCATAGTGTGTTACATCTCTGCAGTAAATCATTATCATCATCATCATCATTTAGCGTCCGCTTTCCATGCTAGCATGGGTTGGACGGTTCAACTGGGGTCCGGGAAGCCAGAAGGCTGCACCAGGCCCAGTCTGATCTGGCAGTGTTTCTACGGCTGGATGCCCTTCCTAACGCCAACCACTCCGTGAGTGCAGTGGGTGCTTTTTACGTGCCACCCGCACAGGTGCCAGACGGGGATGGCAAACAGCCACGGATGGATAGTGCTTTTTACGTGCCACCGGCACGGGGGCCAGGTGAGGCTGGCAACGGCCACGAACGGATGGTGCTTTTTACGTGCCACCGGCATGGGGCCAGGTGAGGCTGGCAACGGCCACGAACAGATGGTGCTTTTTACGTGCCACCGGCATGGAGGCCAGTCGGGGCGGCGCTGGCGACAGCCACGGTCGGATGGTTCGCTTACTTGTCACCGGCACTGGTATCACAGCTATTTTTACAAATAACGAAGAATGCTACTCTAAATATAATTAACCCTTCGGCATGCAGATTATTTTATCAAACCATCCAACTGTAACAGTATATGGAAAACAGATATTAAACGACGAGGGTTTTTGAGGATAATAATTTCAAGAAAACCATATTTTAAAAAGAGAAATTTAAAATTTATTTACCTCCGAGCTTTCTTTTCTTTATGCTTTCGAATACATAGTAAAGCAAACACAGAAAGAAATATACATGGAACTGCTATGGCCATTACAATGAGAGCAACAAAAAGTGTCTGATCTTTTGGGTTCAAGTGATTAAGGAAACCTTTGCCATCTGTAGCATGTGGCTTGAAGTGATAATGGTGGTCAGTAGCATTGTTTGTGTCCATATCTATAACAGAATGAAAGAAGAAAAATTTTAAAAATTGCATCAAACAGAAATTTCTAAAGGAATTTTGTATTATTCGGCACAAATTTGGCTAAAATACCATATTTTCCAGCATACATTTTTTCAGATCAAAATTTGCAGCCAAAAACAATAGGTTGACTTATACATCAAGATGATTTTGGAGGTGGCGAACTGGCAGAAATGTTAGCACGCCGGGCGAAATGCTTAGTGGTATTTCGTCTGCCGCTACGTTCTGAGTTCAAATTCCGCCAAGGTCGACTTTGCCTTTCATCCTTTCGGAGTCGATAATTTAAGTACCTTTTACGCACAGGGGTCGATGTAATCGACTTAATCCGTTTGTCTGTCCTTGTTTGTCCCCTTTGTGTTTAGTCCCTTGTGGGTAGTAAAGAAATAGGTATTTCGTCTGCCGCTACGTTCTGAGTTCAAATTCAGAAGTTGACTTTGCCTTTCATCCTTTCGGGGTTGAATAGGCACGAGGGGAAGCAGATGGAGGCTTCACAGGTACAAAGTGAGTGAAAGGCTCAGATACACACACACACATGCTTGCATTGGTGGTTAAGAGTTCTCCATCATACCATTTTGCCAGTTTCTTTGTCATCTCCTTCATGAGGTGCAACATCTTGAGAACCGTCTTCGCCATTTCATCCCAAGTCTTTCCCCTTACAAAGATTTCATTCACTTAAGTCACATGACATTTCCTTTTATATAGCTACCATCATCCATACACATCAAATGTCCAAAACCAACACAGTCTCCTCTGCTGGATGCTACATCTGATTTTTCTCATATTCAATTTTTCTCTCAGCTCATCATAACTCTGTTACTTACATACACATCCAGCAGAAAATGCTAGCTTCATTCCTTTCTAGTCTTCATAAATTTACTGCAAGTGTGGCTGTGTAGTAAGAAGTTTGCTTCCCAACCACAAGGTTCCAGGTTCAGTCTCACTGCATGACACCTTGGGTAAGTGTCTTCTTCTATAGATTCAGGCTGATCAAAGTCTTGGAAGTGGACTTGATAGAAGGAAACTGAAAGAAGCCCATTGTGTATATATATCATCATAATCGTTTAACATCTGCCTTCCATACTGGCAAGGGTGGGACGGTTTGACAAGAGCCGGACAGGCAGAAGCCTGCACCAAACTTCTGTAACAGTTTTGGCAAGATTTTTACAGCTGGATGTAGTTCCTAACACCAAGCACTCAGCAGAGAGGACTTAGTGTTTTTTACATGGCACAAGCAGAGGCGAGGTCAGTTTTGGCAAGGTTTTTACAGCTGGATGTCCTTCCAAATGCCAACCACTTCACAGTCTGGACTGGGTGTTTTTAAGTGGCACCTGCACTGACATAATACTTTCAGAACATTTGTCACCTGGGCAACAGAAACTATCTACAACCTCAAGAGAGCCTCCTGGGCATTTGAGAGAATCTAAGTTCCGTGAGCCCTTAGTGATTATTGTCCCTGCACATCTGCCACATACAAAGACAGCTTTATCTGTTACTCTACCTGTGATTCCACTGCACCTCTTATGTGTCCATAGTTTACACAGGGTGCAGCGAATGGAATATGTATGCATGTGTATATATATCTATGTGTGTGTCTCGAAACGTTAGCACGCCGGGCGAAATGCGTAGCCGTACTTCGTCTGCCATTACGTTCTGAGTTCAAATTCCGCCGAGGTCAACTTTGTCTTTCATCCTTTCGGGGTCAATAAATTAAGTACCAGTTCACTGGGGTCGATGTAATCGATTTAATCCGTTTGTCTGTCCTTGTTTGTCCCCTCTGTGTTTAGCCCCTTGTGGGTAGTAAAGAGATATATATCTATGTGTGTGTCTGTGTGTCCATGTCTGTTCCCCCACCACCACTTGGCAACTGATGCTGGTGTTATGTCCCCACAGTTTAGTGGTTTGGCAAAAGAGATCAACAGAATAAGTACTAGGTTTAAAAAAAATAAGTCTTGGGGTCAATTTGTTTGAGTAAAACCCTTAATGGCAGTGCCCCAGCATGGCTGCAGTCCAATGACTGAAACAAGTAAAAGAGATAAGATTTAGAGCCCACATCCCATTACCATGTAGCAATGCAGTTTGTCTGTCTACACATCATATAATCTGCCTTCCACTGTACGAGAAAAACCCTTCGTTACCAACAGAGATAATAGCTCCCTGAACTTTTTTGCAGCCTGTTCTTACTCTTTGCTTCAAGACTTTCAGAACACCTAACTTCACTGCTAATTAGGTCACCTATATAACAGAAGCTACTACAACTACAGGGGTTCCTCTTGGGTATTTCAAAGAATTCATTTACCATGTGTTCGTAGGGCTTATTACCCCTGTGCATCAGCCCTACATAAAATTTCTTTTCTCTGTTAGCCTGCTTGCCATGCCACTACATTTCTTGTATGTTCCTTGTATATATATGAGGCACACCATATGAAATTTCAGCCTACCCCTTTTCTGCATATTGATCATGGCCATTTCCCTGATCATTGTTGAGTCCTGTCCCTTTTCCTACTCACTGAAACTCTCGAGTTTGTTAAGTTTACATAAGGGCCTTTCAATTCCAGATTTCATTTCCATAACTGAAATTTCTTCTCTAATTCTTCTACAGTGGAGGCGCAATGGCCCAGTGGTTAGGGCAGTGGACTCACGGTCGGAGGATTGCATTTTCGATTCCCAGACCATCTAAAAGCCCCACGAGGCTCCGGCAGGGGGTGGTGGCTCTTATATGCTGATAACCTACTTCTTACAGCAGAATCTGTAGGAGAATTTTTTTTTTTTACATGGCCAAACCACTAAGCCATGTGCTTTCACCCTTCTCTGCTACACCCTGACTTATTTGAAGGGGAGAAGTTTGTTGTGAGTTACTTGGTGATTTCACTAGTGTCAGTGCTGTGTAAAAAAGCATCAGGTATAATCTGTAAAGTGGTTGGCATTAGAAAGGACATCCAACCATAGAAACCATGCCAAAGCAGAGACAATGGAGCTCAATGCAGACCACTGACTCATTGGACCCTGTAAAACTGTCCAACCATGCTAGCATGGAAGACCTGTTAAATGATATGTGTGGAGAATATACTGCCAGCATTGCCCAAACGACCTGAACATTAGTTTCAAGGTTCATCCAAGGCTGGGCCCATGGGCCATACATCCCCTGCTCAATTCAGGATCACAGCATATAGGTACACTGTGACATAATTTCTTTTCCTCAACAGGCCCTGCCCTGTTTAACATTATCCTGAAAGAGATGAAAGAGGAAAAGGATCCCATCACCTTTAAACGGAGTCTGGATAGATTTCTTCAAGGAATACCGGATAAGCCACCCATAACTGGATACAACTCAATTAACAAGAACTCACTACTTGAATCGACCATAAACAAAACTTGACTTAAACAGGATTTAGATAATCCTATCAGGTGGCGCTATTAAGTTAGACATGGCCTGGACCAATCTTTGGTCGAAACATAATCTAAGTTTATGTGTAGGGTGTTGCACTCACAATCACGACATCAAGGTTTCAATTCCCAGACTGGATGGTGCAGGGTGTTCTTGAGCAAAACAATTCATCTCATGTTGCTCTGGGATAACTTTGACCCCTCACACACACACAAACCCAACCATATGATTTCTATTTCACATATAAATTCATAACTCACTTCCAAATGACAATCAGCATATTTGAAATGGAATCAATGCATTGACAACATACAATAACCTTCTCAAAGTCAACAAATGCTAAACAGATTTGCTTTATCAGTCTTTGTTTTACAATAAATGTATGTAATCCTGGTGCAAACCCAAACCGCATTCAATTCAAGTGCCATCTTGTACTCACTTTCCACCACCACCCTCCCTTGTCCCATTATCTTGACACTTCTGTAATTGCCTCTTTCTAGTGCAAATCTTTTACTATTGTAGCAATTGCTAACAGTACCATTATGCTAGCCATTAAAACTATTAGTTTTTAGCACAGGTTTATTAGCTGAATAACTAGCTGTGACAATAATCTAAACCAAGTCTTTTAAAATCTCAGCAACTATCTTTATACCCACAACTTTATACCTTCCTTTAAGAAACAGATTGGGTTTATTTACATTTGTGAAAAAAAAGATACCCTTCCCCCACCCCTAACTAACCCTAACTCTCACCCTAAATCTAAAATAGATTGAAATGCAATAGATTGATACGAGGGCCATAATTATGGGTGACAATTTCATATGACACCGCTACGGAAAATGGGATTTTTTTCTAGCGGTGTCAAATGAAAATGTCACCCATAATTATGGCCCTAGTATCGATCTATTGCATTTCAATCTATTTTAGATTTAGGGTTAGGATTAGGGGTTGGGGAAGGGTACCTTTCTTTTTTCACAAATGTAAATAAACCCAATCTGTTTCTTAAAGGTGGGACATATACATACAGCACAGAATGCTGTTTACCTAAATGGACTCCAGCAATTGGTTAAAATTGCCGAAATGCTCGAAATATCTTACAACCTATAGAATTTTCTCAATAAAGCCAAGAGAAAAAGATGTTTTATAAACACATTCTACCAGCATACGAAGTTTAAAAGTGTTTAGTTAACTAGAAATTATGTTACTAAGTGCCGTTCAAAAAGAAAAGATCCAACGAGGGACATATTCATACGGCACAGAATGTTTTCAGTTCAATAGACGTCATTGATTGGTTGAAATTGCAGAAATTGAAGAAAAAAAACAACAAATATCTTACAAACTATAGAATTTTCTCAATAAAGCCAAGAGAAAAAGATGTTTTATAAACACATTCTACCAGTATACGAAGTTTAAAAGTGTTTAGTTACGTGGAAATTATTTTTAAAAACTGCCGGTCAAACCGAAAAGATCCCAGGTCTGAAAAATCGATGTGACATTTTAACAGTTTGAATACCATAGTTATACTTTTATCATATTCTCTATCCTATAACTTATAAAACTTTTAGACAGTCAATCGTTCGGCTATTTGGCTGTGATATACTGAATGTGTGAGGTGAGGGCTGAGTTGCATTGAACCTGAATGGGAGGAAAGGGGGTAAGGTAAAAATTAAGTTGAGGAATCTCAATTTGGAAATTTCCATGCAGTGGGCGGGGCTTGGTGAAAGACGAAAATATATTATGATGGACGCTGCATACATAAGTACGTAAATACACACACACTTTCTCTCTCACACTCACACACACACATACATACACAACAATACATATACACATAAGTAACAGAACGCTGAGGAGGCAAAGGGGGAGGTGAGTGTGAAGAATAGGTAGCCTTAAGGAGAGAGAGGGAGGTTTAGTAAGTTGACAACAGTTGTCAACAAAGAAACACTCAAAAACGCGCGCACGCGTTCTTTTATTCCTTTATAATGGTTTCAGCCGTAGGACTGCGGCCAGCTGGAGCACATATACAGGATCTTTTCGGTTTGAACGGCAGTTTTTAAAAATAATTTCCACGTAACTAAAAAATTTGAAACTTCGTATACTGGTAGAATGTGTTTATAAAACATCTTTTTCTCTTGGCTTTATTGAGAAAATTCTATAGTTTGTAAGATATTTGTTGTTTTTTTTTCCTTCAATTTCTGCAATTTCAACCAATCACTGACGTCTATTGAGGTAAAAAACATTCTGTGCCGTATGAATATGTCCCTCGTTTAAGAAACAGATTGTGTTTATTTACATTTGTGAAGAAAAAAAGATACCCTTCTCCCACCCCTAACTACCCTAACCCTAAAACAGATTGAAATGAAATAGATCGATACTAGGGTCATAATTATGGGTGACAATTTCATATGACACCGCTAGAAAAAACTGCCGTTCAAACCGAAAAGATCCCATATATATATACATACGTAAAAACTCATAAAACTCGAATGGAAGGTCAGAGATATTTGAGGGTTAGAAGGAAAGGGAGGGGGTGTAACAAACTGATTATGCAGTGATAGGCGGGTGGGTAAGTTTACACAAGCTGTCTTTCAGATCAGCAACACACCACCACCACCACCATTCTCTCTCCTTTTTGTCACGTAAAAAAAAAACAGGTGTAATCACTCAACGAGTTAACGGTAATCAAGGATTTAAAAAATAACATATATACAGATATATGTACGTATGTGTGAGCATTTTTTGCGTGAGAAAAAATGTTGGAATCTGTGTAGTTGTTAGACTTGCTGGAAATAACAACCAAATCTCTCAATATCACGCGCTAACATCTTACAAACGAGAGGAGACACATTGGGTAAGACGGAAAAAAATACACGCGCACACGCATATGCACCTACACACACATATATATATAACGGGAAAGTTTACGAAAATAAACAAAAGACGAAGGCAGGTGGAGTACAAACAAACAAATGTATTAGTATAGCGCTCAGGAATAGAAAAAGTCTTTCACGTTTCGAGCCTACGCTCTTCGACAGAAAGATACACAGAAAAAAACAAGGAGAGAAATAAAGAGAGAAAAAAAATGCGTGTAGTGGCTAACGATCTATCATGGCATATATATATACACACACACTCTTTTACTTGTTTCAGTCATTTGACTTTGGCCTAGCTGGGGCACCGCCTCTAGTCGAGCAAATCGACCCCAGGACTTATTCTTCGTAAGCCTAGTACTTATCCTATCGGTCTCTTTTACCGAACCGCTAATTTACGGGGACGTAAACACACCAGCATCGGTTGTCAAGCGATGTTGGGGGGGGGGGACAAACACAGACACACCAACATATGCGCACACACATACATATATACGACGGGCTTCTTTCAGTCTCCGTCTACCAAATCCACTTACAAGGCTTTGGTCGGCCCGAGGCTAAGTAGAAGACACTTGCCCAAGGTGAAATTGTGTTGAATTCTGTCTATCAAAAGGAAAAGATCCCCAAGGTGCCATACACATATATATATACACACCATATAAAAGAACTTTGATTTTCTCTTCCACCTCTCGCTCTCTCTCTCTACCTTTTATACATCTCCCTATTTCTCTATTTTCTTCTCTTTCTCCCTCATTGTACTTTCCCCTTTTCTCTTTATCTTACTTCTCACTCTTTCTCCCCGCTCTTCCTCTCTCACATAGTTATATGACAGGCATTTATCATAGGTGCATTTACAAGATGGCGTTAATAATGATATCGCAGGGTTAGAGCTCGGAAAACTTTGTACTCTCTTTGTGCTTTGTACTTCCAGTTTTACAGGAAGCCCAAGATATATGCATGAGACGACTAAAGACGTTATGACTTATCTACGTAATTGTGGATGTTTTATATAATTTCATCTCATTTTTATTCGTTTTATGTCTTTTGTCCCCACTGTGGTCTTGTCTGTCCTTGTGGAGTCCCCTCTGTGTTCGGGCTTTATGCCTAATAAAGAAATAGTAATTGTGGATGTTTTGATCTTCGCTTCACTTTCATTTGCAATCCCAAATGGGGCAAAATCTAAGCAGAGCGACTTCCAGAGCAGTTCTACACCAATAGACATGATCTAATTGCAAAACTGTGATTTAGGGAATCCAGTATCAATATGGTTAAAAAATACAGAAATCAGCTGGTAAAAATTATAAATATCACGTTCACTTGCAATGTCCTGGAGGAATACAGAGTACGCCAGATTAAAGTTATTTCTATGAAAGGGAATGAATTGCACGAATATGGTTTTCCTCAAACCAATTGTTCTGAAGTTAATAGTTTAACAACAGAACCATTAAAAGATACTTATTACAACAGTGAAGACCTGTCAAAATATGTTCGCGAAAATTAACCCAAATTGTTGCATGAACAAAAAGTATTTTACAATGCTATAATCAAATGGGTTGGGGTTTTTTTTTTATCGAAAGGGAGGACTATTTTTCTTGATGCTCCGACAGGATCTAGCAAAACATTTGTCACTAAGCTGTTATTTGTCACAGTTCGACAACAGACAAAAAGAAAAAAAAAACGCTTTTGCTTCAGGTATTGCTGCTACGCTACTTCCAGGAGGACGAATAGCCAACTCGGATCTTTTCGGTTTGAACGGCAGTTTTTGTCTAGCGGTGTCATATGAAATTGTCACCCATAATTATGACCCTAGTATCGATCTATTGTATTTCAATCTATTTTAGGGTTAGGGGTGGGGGGAGGATATCTTTTTTTCTTCACAAATGTAAATAAACCCAATCTGTTTCTTAAACGAGGGACATATTCATACAGCACAGAATGTTTTCACCTCAATAGACGTCATTGATTGGTTGAAATTGCAGAAATTGAAGAAAAAACAACAAATATCTTACAAACTATAGGATTTTCTCAATAAAGCCAAGAGAAAAAGATGTTTTATAAACACATTCTACCAGTATACGAAGTTTAAAAGTGTTTAGTTACGTGGAAATTATTTTAAAAGACTGCCGTTCAAACCGAAATGATCCGCCCACTCTACTTTCAGGTTGTCCTTAAATTTAGCCAACAAACAATATACCAATTTGTAATATCAGCAAAACACCTGGGATGGGAGCAGCGCTGCATTAACCATTAAGCAAAATATGCACGTGCTTAGGGCATCAAGGGAAGGAGGGGGCACCACAGAAATAGTAAATGGCTTACGGCACAAAAGAAATCACTTTAAACTTGCTAAAATAATATTCTGGATGCCTTTATCTCTATTAAGTATAGATGCAGATGTGTTACCTAAGATTAATTTTGAGGATCTGATCAAAGACTTTGCAATTCAAAAAAGTAGGAGAAAACTTTTCAAATATAAATAAAGTGGAATTATACAAAAATAAACATTATTTTCCCTCTTACTGTTTTGTTTCGTTTCGAAAAATAAAAATTTATTTTATGGTTTGTTATTGTTTATATTTTGAATTACATAACCTTTTATGGGGGCCCCAAAATCTTTTAAGTGCTTGGGGCCCTTGATGGGTCTTAATCTGGCCCAGGATGGGACAGGTACTAAGGAGGTATCATCTCAAAGTTTGGGATGAGTGTACGATGGCAAACAGTATTTGGAAGCTCTGAAACCAAGCTTGCAGGATTTGCTACTGTACTATCATGAGACTTTATTTACATTTGATGGATATTTGTCATCTTGCTTGTTGTTAACACAACGTTTCGGCTGATATACCCTCCAGCCTTCTTCAGGTGTCTTGGGGAAATTTCGAACCTGGGTTCTCATTCCTAAGGTATTTTTCGATGTTGTTATTATTATCATTATTATTCAGATCACTGCCTGGAATCGAACTCAGAATCTTGGGGTTAGTAGCCCGCGCTCTTAACCACTATGCCATATGCCCGTGGAGACTATAGAGAAACTCCATCAAAACCTAGTGCCCACGGGCATATGGCGTAGTAGTTAAGAATGCGGGCTACTAACCCCAAGATTCCGAGTTCGATTCCAGGCAGTGACCTGAATAATAACAACAACATCGAAAAATACCTTAGGAATGAGAACCCAGTTTCGAAATTTCCCCAAGACACCTGATGAAGGCTGGAGGGTATATCAGCCGAAACGTTGTGTTAACAATAAATAAGATGAGGACAAATATCCGTCAAATGTAAATAATGTACATAATTCCTCATCTCTTAAATATAGAAGTGTATTATCATGAGACTTTTGCTAGACTTTGCCAGTAACACTAAACAACACTAAAGTGGATGGGCTAATAATGGCTTGCGTGAAATCATCATATTTGTAGAGACATAAGAATGAGCCTGGCTAAGAATATAAGGGTTACACTTTGGGGTGATAACGTGTCTGAAAAATTTGTTAAAAATTTATTGAAACCCGGAGAAAGTAGGGTAACACTATATAGAATTTACTGTCTAGATACATCTCTCCATCAGTTTCATCATTCAATGAACTAATGGCAAAAGTATTTCCAGATTTCCAGGACCATCAACAGAACCGTTCTTATGTGAAAGGAAAATACTGGCACAAAAAAATATCAGTCAGCAGCAT
Organism: Octopus sinensis; assembly: GCF_006345805.1. Lineage (NCBI taxonomy): Eukaryota > Metazoa > Mollusca > Cephalopoda > Octopoda > Octopodidae > Octopus > Octopus sinensis. Next base: position 47,638,539 of record NC_043015.1, read on the forward strand.
AAACAATATGCTACTGGATTGCATTTCGAAAGATTTATAAATCTGAAGATTCAATTCCAGATCCTGCAGAGGTTGTCAACTGTCCAATTGCATTCTTAAATCCTTTAGAACCCCCTGGAATCTTGACCAGCCTTGACTGTGTAATGGTACAAGACCGGTGGATGGCAGCGAGCTGGCAGAAACGTTAACACGCAGGGCGAAATGCGTAGCCGTATTTCGTCTGTAACAGTTACACACTGGGGTCGATATAATCGACTAAATCCGTTTGTCTGTCCTTGTTTGTCCCTTGTGTTTAGCCCCTTGTGGGTAATAAAGAAATAGGTATTTCGTCTGCCACTACGTTCTGAGTACAAATTCCACCGAGGTTAACTTTGCCCTTCATCCTTTCGTGGTCGATTAAATAAGAGTTGGAATATATATAAGGAGCACTCCGTCGGTTACGACGACGAGGGTCCCAGCTGATACGATCAACGGAACAGCTTGCTCGTGAAATTAACGTGCAATCTCAGGGAGATTCAGCGTGACACAGAGTGACATGGCCGGCCTTTTAAAATACAAGTACAAATCATTTTTGCTAGATGAGTGGACTGGAGCAACGTGAAATAAAGTGTCTTGCTCAAGGACACAACGCGTCGCCGGAAATCGAACTCACGACCTTACAACCGTGAGCCGAATGCCCTAACCACTAAGCCACGCACCTTCATATAAATATATATATGCGTGTGTGTGTGTGTGTGTGTGTGTGTGTGTGTAGGTGCTATGGCCCAGTGGTTAGGTCAGCGGACTCGCGGTTTCGATTCCCAGACCGGGCGTTGTGAGCGAAAACACCTAAAGCTCCACGAGACTCTGGCAGGGGGTGGTGGTGGCGGTCCCTGCTGTACTCTTTCGCCACAACTTTCTCTCACTCTTTCTTCTGTTGGCGTCATTTGAAGGCTAAAACAATGCGAAGCGCACTGTGACCAGCGATGTGTAGCAACATCTGATAGTCTGGTTGGTCACGGTGATATATATATATATATATATATATATATCGCTGGTGCATCCAGCTGTGAAAAACAATGCCAAAGCAGGCTTTGCTAGTGCTGGTGCCACATAAAAAGCACCCAGCTCACTTTGTAAGGGGGTTGGCATTAGGAAGAGCACCAAGCCATAAAATCCATGCCAAAACAAACAACTAGAGCTTGGTGCAGTCCTTGAACTTGCCATCTCTTGTCAAGCTGTCCAACCAGCATGGAAACAGACGTTAAATGATGATGATTACACACACACATATATATATAAACACTTAGGATGCGTTTAACATGAGTCATTTATGTAACACTGTGGAAGCACATGACCTAGTGGTTAGAGCAGCGGATTCGCGGTCGAGGGATCGCGGGTTCGAATCTCAGACCGGGTGATGTTTGTGTTTATGAGTGAAACACCTAAGTTCCACGCGGCTCTGGCAGAAGGTAATGGCGAACTTCTGCTGACTCTTTCGCCACAACTTTCTCTCGCTTTTTTTCCTCCTGCATCTTGCAGCTCACCTGCGACGGACCGGAGTCCTGTCCAGGTGGGGACCCTATACGTCAAGGAAACCGGGAAACCGGCCCTATGCTCCACAAGGAGCAAAAAGGATTAAAAAGAAGAAGACTTATGTAACACAACTGTTAAATGTGTGTGCGTGTGTGTTTATGTGGTGTGTGCCCGCGTGCGTTTTTAGGTTCTGGGATATATATTTCTACTATTTGTACCACTTAATCTGTCTCTCTCCCTCTCTGCATTAATAATACATACTTGTACATATATATTTACTATACAGAATACTTGTGAATATTTACTATCTAAAATACTTGTGACCAAACTAAAGATGCGATGTATCGACAACTGCAGGTCTTTGAAATGGTGTACTGAAACAGAAATTATAGTGTGACATCGAAGACATTATATTGAAAAAAGATCCTTGACTATTTCTTGCAAGAACATAAGTGCTCCATGTTGGTGTAATAGTACAACTTAACAATGTCTGGTGCTTTAATATGGCTTTACAAAGTATCGGAAAATTGTCCTACATAACTTTCATGTTTTCTCTGAAAACTGCTACGTATTTATTTATATTTTCAACATCAGTTTTTTTCAAATTGCAAGTGTTTATCATATTTATTCCATTCATTTCAAAATATGTACCAAGTGGTACTTTTTTCATTTTCAATTTTTTTTCCACCAAAAAGTGTGTGCTTTAAACGTAGCAGACAGCTTAATCTACACAAAGAATAATCCTAGGGTCAGGAATTGGCGTTCGGATCTAAGAGTGGGAGTTGGGTCACAATTAGGGTTTAGGATTCAAAGATATCTGAAAAAATATTCTTAGAAGAATTTTTTTTTTAATTGTCTTAAAACTAGATTGAGAATTTTTTAAATTTTTTTTTATTCCTGGAGATTTACTATAAGTTAAATAAATTGCTTTGCAATGTTATAACATTTACTTCCTGAATCTTCAACTCGGGCAACGCCTGATATTTCTGCTAGTAAGACAATAAAAGTACAAATCTGGTTTCTCAAATATTACTATTGTCTCTACAAAATGATGAATTCCTGCCCTTTAAAAAATATTTGTTAATATTACAGACTGCATTTCATTGCTATTTTACAAGATTTGTATATTTTAACTCTCATGAAATAAAATGATTTGTGTGGTAAAACAATAATTCTGTTCAAAAAAATTATATTAGTTAAGCGTTAAGCTAAACGTTAGTTATAGTTCCGAAAGATTACTTATTTGATTTTGAGTAACGTAAAAATTCTTACAAGCGATCTACATTATTTTTATGAAAACTAACAACAATTATATTTTCATTCATTAGCAAATAAACCAGCTATGAATAAAACAGAAATAAATGTAATCAACGGATGTGTGTTTTATAAGAATTCCTCGGGTAAATATAAGACTCTCTTGGGACGAATAAATATCAATATTCCCGTTACTCCAAATAAACTGGACGTTCACCAAACAAATGTCTCCTGATACACCAACGCTTCTTCCCCAACTGGTTTTCCTGACCTTAATAGATTCTTTCTCTTTGGCACTTCCTCTATCTGTTCACAGTTCTTTTCTGCCAATTTCCATCTTCGCTCTTTATTTCTCATTTTCTTATCCCACTATGTTAACTTATATCCCCCCCTTTTTCTTCTCTTTTTTCTTTTTTTTACCTGGTTAAAGGGAAGTCCATCCACATGGATTTATAACCTTCTGGAGTGAAAACAATCTGGTAAGGTCACAAATTTACCTGACCACTATAAACAAATATTTCAGTTTTGCAATTTTCTCTCTAGATCCAAAACACAGGTATTAATAATAACATCCTAATTAGCAGGGAATATCAACAAACGACTTAGTCTCAGTGGGGTAGGCTATTTTAATCAATAAAATGTTTCTACTTAGCACATTTCTGTTCACTTAAAAAAAAGCGCAGAGTGACGCACAAGAGTCTATTTCAATGTTTGTTGTAAACCATTATTTTCATTTAAACTAATCAAAAATTTAAGAAATGCTGATGTCTTACCTTCTTCAAAAATAAACAATATTTCTGTTTGATCTAAATGACAGGTAAATTCAACTGATTGTTATGCAGTATATCAAAATATCGGCTCGGAAATGAGAAATGACCACGAACTCATGAAATGTCAAAATACAATGAACGAAACGTTTAGAATTTTATCCGTTTCTACTTTTACATAACACCCACAACGCTTTATTGTTATCAAGTTCTAAAAATAGTGTTACTCTCATCTCGGAAACCAACTATTTTTAGTTTAGTATAAAAATAGATTTCTAATATAAAATTATTTCAAATATCTTAATGAAGTTATCTTTCGAAAGGTGTACATAATAAGATGGTGGGCAATGTGGGAAAAAAATAAATGTACCGATTGAAAGTGAAAGATAAACAACTGAATATTCGTATGTATTAATTTCAGTTAATGTCTCTCTCTCTCTCTTTCTTTCTCTCTGTACAGAGAGAGAAAGAGAGATAAAAACTGAAAATATTCAGATGAACGCCTGTGTATTAGCATATATATATAGAGAGAGAGATAGATAGATAGAGATGGATAGATAGATAGATAGATAGATAGATAGATAGATAGATAGATAGATAGATAGATAGACAGATAGATAGATAGATAGATAGATAGATAGATAGATAGAGATGGATAGATAGATAGATAGATAGATAGATAGATAGAGATGGATAGATAGATAGATACAGATGGATAGATAGATAGAGATGGATAGATAGATAGATAGATAGATAGATAGATCGGAGTAAACACACAGCTGTGAAACAAGGTGGAAAAAAGAGTACTCAAATACCAGAGGTAGAGTAATATGCTTTATTTAAAAGCAGCAGATATTTAACAAAAGCTGTTACTCGGAGTTTTTTTTTAACAAAACTGTCCGATGAACGGGAACGTGAAACTCCGAGTAACAGCTTTTGTTAAATTTCTGCTGCTTTTAAATAAAGTATATATATATACTTTATTTGAAGCAGCAGAAAATTTGTTGAATTTTCTGCTGCTTTACATAAAGCATATTACTCTACCACTGGTATTTGAGTACTCTTTTTTCCACCTTGTTTCACATTTATGTGTTTACTCCGGTATATATATATATAGATATAGATATATATAAAGCTGAAGTTGTCTGTGTGTGGCAGGTTTGGTAGCCTTCAACTAACACTATCTCCTCCGAGACCCTGCGGCGCAAATTGACCAAAATTGAGAGTATGATAGAAGAAGGCTTATTCTTCATTCCGTAGAAGATAAAATTCAAATCGGACCATGTTATGACCAAATATTATTCACATCAAAAAGGTGCTTTTTTTCTATGAAAATCCCTATTTTTTACAATTTTTTGACTGCTGTGTCGCCATTTTTCGGTGTATTTCAACCAGAAAAATGTTCACTTAAAGAGAATAACAAGCTACATAATGCAAAATTTTTACTTTTCAAAAATCCCAATTCTAAAGGGTCGAAACTAACCCGAGCAACGCCGGGCGATACTGCTAGTATATGTGTGTATATATATATTTACAGAACAAATTTAAATGGAGTACAAAAAATAAAGAAAATGTTTTTTTTCTCTATTGTGAATCTCTGGATCTCACTTGTTGACTCTCTCTCTCTTACTCTCTCTTTTACTCTCTCTCTCTCTCTCTCTCTCTCTCTTCCTCTCTTAATAGAGAAGTAGAGAGAAAGGAAGACAAGAAAAGTTTATATTTCTATTTTAATTTTTCTGCCCCGCTCGACTAACTTTTCTTGGCATAAATGCATTGTACACCTATGTTAAGCGCATGGAATCCGGACAAAAAACCCCCAGGATAAAAACCCCATAGTTAAAGTGTGAAAATGGACAAAAGCCTCTCGGACTAAAGCCCCACGGATATATTTGATTTTGATTTTGATTTTTTTTTTCTTTTTTCCAGTTTCAGCTAATGAGCTGTGGCCATGCTGGGGCACCGCCATTTATGTTTCGTTTTTCTTTTTTTCTTTCTACTTGTCGCAGTCATTAGCCTGTGGCCATGCTGGGGCACCACCTTGAGGAATTCTTAGTCGAATGTATCGACCCAGAATTTTTTAAACCAGCGCATTAAAGGTCTCTTCACATACCAGAAATAACAGCCAAATCTCTTGGAAATTTTTTATAACCCCCTCGGTTATATTTTTTGGTTATTCTTCGCTTTTTTTTATTTTCCAAAAATCTTTTTACTTGTTTCAGTCATTGGACTGCGGCCAAGCTGGGGCACCGCATTGAGAAATTTTTAGTCGGACCCCAGAATCTTTTTTAGGTGATTTTCAACTAGCACATGAAGTGAAGCCTAGATGGTCTCTCCACGTACAAGAAACAACAACCAAATCTTTAAAATGTTTTTTATAATTTCACGTAAACAAAAACGAAAATCGCGGTTCTAAAAAAAAAAAGACTTTTATTTTCCAAAATTCCAATTTATATGTAAACAAAATATATTCAATCGAAAATAAATAAGTAGAATAGAGTAATCTATATATATAAAACTGTAGTTGTGTGAGTGTCTGTCCCCTTCGATTTAGATTCCTAACTACTCCCACATTTTGCGGTGCAGTTTAACCAAATTCGGGTATCTTATAGTCGTGATTCATATCGAGCCCGTCTGGGTATTAGCGCGCGTCTACGATGAGTCTACGATTTTAAAAATAATTTAACATCATTTTTTATTCCATTTTAATGCATATTTTTCGTGTGTCGATGGCGGCGGAGTTGGCGTCCACGCTCACACCTGCACCTGTGGGGAAGGGAGTGTAAGGAAATCAACGTCGTAATGCGTTGTCAAGGAGACCAGCGTTCTTTTAGAACAACGACTTCATGGCTTGAAGACACCAAAACAGAAATGGCTAAGAAAGCGTCTACATGAGTCTACGATTTAAAAAAAATTTACTATCATTTTTTCCATTTTAATGCATTTTTTCGCTATTATATAAGGGAAGTAACTCTAAAAATGTCTACGATGAGTCAACGATTTAAAAAAAAAATTACCATAATTTTTTATTGCACTTTTTTGCTATTTTTTTGCTATAACTCTCTAAAAATGCTTATTAGTTATTTCCCTTACAAACCCGAGCAACGCCGGGCGATACTGCTAGTAAAACATAAGACTCTTTGCTACTCAATGTACATATTGTCTGAAACGCAAAAAAGTGTTGAAACATAAAAACAAGAAGTACGTTTGAATAACCAGCCTTCGGCGCCATAATTCTGTTGGACCTTCAACGGCCAGAAAAAGTTCAAAAGATCAACTCATTCTCATTTAATCTGTAAGTGTTGAGAGAAGGAAACAGAAGACTTTAAATATAAATTTTTAAATGCTGGTTTTAACGCGACTAAAAATTCTTCTTAGGCGGTGCCCCAGCGTGGTCTCAGTCTAATAAACGAAACAGGTAAAAGGTGAAAAAAAGCAAAAAAAATATATATATAACCGTGGGGCTTTTGTCCTACATTTGTAAACGCATATATATACATATACACACACACACATATATTAGTATGTATCATTTAAGAATCCATGAGTCAGAAAAAAATATGCACTCGTATGTTTGTTAGTAGAGTGCGTATATTAGTCGAAGCATATGGCATTATATACCTACTGCGACTGATCTTATCAATCTTTTTCGCGCTAGGGTTTCAACGGCGTGTTAGATAACAGCCCGCTTATCTAACCCTGTGCTCTTCAGAGATAGTAGTTACTGAATGAAATATGCCGACTGCTCTCTATTATTGGAGGTGCTTCAGTTTGGGGATAATGCAATCGAGAGCAGTGGCCATATTTCATTCCCTTACTACCACCTCTGAAGAGTATACATAACCCCATGCACTCGCATTTACACACACAATATGTGCGTGTGTGTCTCTGTGTGTTTGTGTGCGCGCGTGTATATGTGTGTGTATGTATGTAAGTATAAGTATGCATGCATGTGTGTATGTACGTATAAGGCAGTGTAAAACGAAATGTAAATTGGATGTGTAAATGGTAAATATGTGCAGCTGTGACCAGTTGTAAACGAGATATATCTGGTTATATATAAATAATGTTTGTAAACAAAATGTTGACAAAGGTCAAAGCTGAACCACTTCTGATTCAATAATGCGTAATAATACTCGCAAATAGGAATAGTAGTAAAAATATTTCTTTGTCTTCTGGTATTTGAATGAATGCGTGTATGACGAAGATGGTGATGATGTCGAAGTGGCGATGGTAGTGGTGAGGAAAGTCATTGTCCGTGTTTGCTATCGTGACCACAGTGGAGGAGTGGAGGTTGTGACTCTCTCAGTCCAAAATCAGCGAGAGGAAAGTAGGTCTGCTGCTGCTCGAAATGAATTCCCTGTTCCTTCTAATGTTAAAGGGTTGAGCAGATGAATTATGAGCCACTTAGGGTATGGACAAACTGGGCAGTTGCCCAGAGGCCTTACAGGTCTCGGGGCTCAATTCTGATCTTTGTATGCTGTGGATTACTATCAATAAATGAAAATTATAGGGCCCAGTACATTGATTTTCCAGGGACTTGTAATAATGTTAAGACGGCCCTTCCTTCGTCAGGGAAAACCGATCCAAATTAGGTTTCTTGTCTCCAGTATAGACAGGAGAACTGAAAGGAGAATAATGGAAAAGTGAATAGAGATCTGCTATAAACGAATCGAAGTTCAAGAGATCGAATCTCGGCGACGCTTCTATATTATACTACATTCTACACAAAGAGTTAAACAACAAAGGAAACCGTACTGTTGGCGTGTGCGCGAAAACGTGTACATCGAACGATAGATGCGGTGCAAGGCTAGAGTTTGAATCTTCGGTACCAGAAGAGATAATCTGCACTGGTGGATGCGTGTGTGTGTGTAATGGTCATGTATGTTTAAATGTGTGATGGTAGTAGTCTGACTACGTATCAGGTGTGCACATATTCAAGTGATTCTGAATATGGTGCAATATAAAGCTTGCAAGAATATCATTTAGCTCGCAGCAATACCACTTAGTTCGTAGCTACACGGTTTAGCACACAACAATACCATTTTAGCTCGCGCCAATGCCATTTAGCTTGCAACAATACCATTTAGTTCGCAACAATACCATTCAGCTCGCGGCAATGCATTTAACTTACAGTAGTGCCATTTAGCTCACAACAATACCATTTAGCTCGCAACAATACCATTTAGCTCGCGGCAATACCACTTAGCCCAGAGCAACACCATTTAGCTCAGCAATGCCATATAGTTCGCAGCCGTGCCATTTAGTTTGCAGCAAAGCCATTTTGCTTGCAGCAATACCATTTAGCTCGCAACAATATCATTTAGGTCGCAACAATACATTTAGCTCGCAGGAACATTCCCAAGACTGTTCCAGCAACCATAAATCATCTGAGTCTCCCTTTGTTTACCTGTTATGGCTTATGTATATATTATTCGGTCTACAAAATCATAATCAACCTTTAGATGAATAGGCTGTGGAGCCATCTAATGTGACTCTACTCAGAAAGCTGTAATATCATTTGACAGGAACACGGTATAAAGAAATACATGGAACAAGGTGGTAACTTTAAATACCGTTAATATGGGCCACACGTATATGTACAAGCTGAATGATAAATGGAAATGGTTGATGAACATTTATCCATATCTTTAATGTTTGCTGATAACCATCGTGAGGAAGCTCACGAACAGCGATATGATAGAACCTGTGCAGTGTTGTTGGTGCTGTGTAGAGATGTTGACGACGTTGGTGAGAGACATGATGGTGGCGACAAAGATGGGGGTCGCTGTAATGCTATCGTGTGGTCAGTGGCTAGACCTTAAAAGGTCTGGAACCAACAGACCTCGAGACTAGGAGGAATTTTGCTTTCCATCAACCGTCTTGAAAAGTATTGAAAAGAATTATGCTCTTGTATTAACAACACTGATCAAAGATTTTTGTGGTAAGCCTCCAACAAAACGAAGTACAGTGGAGTACTGCGGAGTTTGGACGTGACTTGGAACGGAGTACCTCTGTTTATATGTAAATAGTAAAAAAAAAATGCGCCCTTTTAAAGCCTAGCCAGGCTCATGGGCCCGGTTTCCCGGTTTCAATGGCGTATGTGTTCCCCAGCTGGACGGGACGCCAGTCCATCATAGTGTTACTCATTTTTGCCAGCTGAGTGGACTGGAGCAACGTGAAATGAAGTGTTTTGCTCAAGAACACAACGCGCCGCCCGGTCCAGGAATCGAAACCACAATCTTACGATCATGATGCTGACACCCTAACCTCTAAGCCACGCGCCTCCACCTGTTTACATGTATTTCAAATAATTACTCGTGTAACAAACAATTCGACCAATGAAAACTTTGAAAGAATTTTTGAATAGCGAAGAACTAATTAGGTAGAAGTAGTATTTTTTTTTCTTTTTTAAGACGTTTGACCTTTTTATAATGCTGATGTTGATGATTGTAAATTATTTACTGTAAATATAATGACTCACAAATTTATAGCAGATGTTTTAATCTATGCTGCAGTACAGTACACATATTGCCTTCCTTATTATGTAATAGTGAGTGAAGGCGCGTGGCTTAGTGGTTAGCGCGTTCGGCTCATGATCGTAAGGTCGTGAGTTCAATTCCCGGCGGCGCGTTGTGTCCTTGGGCAAGACACTTTATTTCACGTTGCTCCAGTCCACTCAGCTGGCAAAATTGAGTAGTACCTGTATTTCAAAGGGCCAGCCTTGTCGCACACTGTGTCACGCTGAATCTCCCCGAGAACTAAGGGTACACCTGTCTGTGGAGTGCTCAGCTACTTGCACGTTAATTTCACGAGCAAGCTGTTCCGTTGATCGTATTAGCTGGGACCCTCGTCGTCGCAACCGACGGAATACTCCATTTAATAATGAGCAATAAATTTCTAATGCGTGCACCAAAGCAGTATTTTGTTTTCGATATTGCAATCTTATTTAAAACCCACTTCTGTCACTGATTACGGATCTTTACCTTTTGACCGACAGATTTAAAAAATAATTTTTTGTAACTAAACACTTTCAGACTTCGGACACTGGTAGAATGTGTCATATAAAACATCTTTTACTCTTAGCGTTTTTGAGAAAAACATATTTACGAAGTTATTTCACGTTAAATTTGTCGTATTTCGGTAATTGCAACCAATCAATGACGTGTATTCAGCTGAATAAAATTACTGCTGTTGTTTGTCAACAAGAACTTCCGGCGGTGTATTTTTCGTTTGTCACTCTTATTTATGACATCGTTCGTGCATTTGTACTGGTTTTAGCTTTAAGATTTTAGGGTTGGGGTTTTAGGGTTAGGGGAATTGGCGAAAGCATGTAGAGGTTGCGCGTTGGCAACCAAAGCACCACCGATAAAATACCAATCGTGGCCGGAGACTGAGAGCCCATGATCCAGGATACATATCAACTACGCTGGACAACTGTACGGCGCATACTATCTAATCGTTGTAGATAGCTATACAAAGCGGCCAGAGATTTGCAGATGTAATAAACCCACAGCAAAGACAACAATAAAGTTCCTAGTCTAGTTATTTGCTCGATACATTGTTCCAGACACATTAGTTTCAGATAATGGCACACAATTCACAGGATATGATTTAACAAATTTCTGCAAAATATATGCCATAAAACCCATCTTTACCCCGCCCTACCACTCGAGGTCAGGTGGGCAGGCGGAAAGATTTGTCAACACATTCAAAAGAGCTCTAAAAAAGCTAAGAACGAGACACGAAAAACTAATGACGAGACACTGACGAAATTTTTGAGAGTATATACAATAATGCCAAATCCAAATACTAATTCAGAAAAGTCACCAGCAGAATGTTCACGCGTAAAATAAAATCGATCTTCGATAGATTATTGCCAGGAAAAAATACATATAAAGGAAAGACCAAAATACATTTGAAGGAAATACGAGAAATATTACAAAACATTTAGAAGTTTTAAAAATTACAAAAATGGTAAAGAAGGTTGGGAGGATGGATGTGTAATCAAAAGATTAGGTAATATGATGTATTTAATTAAAGGACAACGTAAGGAACAAGAGACACTTTAACCAGTAAAAGATGAGTCACACAGAAGAACGAAGGGTAATACCAATGGATGTCTTCTATGATATGTTTGAAGTGCCAGCACCGAGAGATATTGAACCCCGTAGAACTACGGCGTAGCTTCAGAAAAAAGAAAAAGACTGAATATCTGGAAGTAATACCTAAACAAAAAAGGTATTAAATAAAAAAAAAAAGAAATAAGAGTGCTTAGTACAACAAAAAGAAAAAGTACTGTGTGCAACGAACAATACTACCATAAAAGTTGGACAACAACAAAAAAGAGGGAGAGGTGCTGGAAAGAAGAAAATAAATTTCACTTTCTCACAGTAATCGAAATCTCAAAAGGGGAGATGTGTTGAGAGTTACGATGCCTCCTTGCAAGAGATAGATTGGTCCGAGTAAAGCATAAATAGTAACGATCCGAGTGAGGTCAAAGGTTCAGAGTTCGGAGTCGAGTGAAATTCGTGTTAGTTCGCAGTGAAGTCGCAAGGTGTCGGTTGGTTAGTTCATAAGATTCGTAAAGAGATTTGTTAGTTCGTTACATTGTTCTTACTGATGTTTGGTTACCTTATTTCTTGTACGTAACAAATTACGTTACAACAGATTTAGCAAGGTCTTGATTTCGACTCTCGGACCGATTGATATGTTGAGTTCTTGATCAAAATATTTCTGTTCACTTTGCTTCACCCCACTCAGCTGTAAATGAATAAACCTTGCGACAGATTGCCATTCCATTCAGAAGGAATGTTGTAATCTCGTTCACTTATACGATACGGCAGTGGTTTTCAACCAGGTTTTCAGCCAGTACAGTCCAGGGGTTCCGCAAGAAGTTACAAAAATGCTTAAATCGACAGTAATTTTTAATTCTCCTGTGCAGATATGTGTGCATAAGACAATTAAATTATTGCACAGGGGTTCCTCGAGCCAGTGGAATGTTTCCTTGGGGTTCCGCTTCAGCAAAAAGTTTGAAAAGCACTGCGCTATGGAAACCGAAGAATTGGTCGTATGAGCCCTAGGACTGAACCAGGAAATATGTGGTTAGGAAGCAAGCTCCTTACCACACAGACTATTTGAAAATTTTAATTATGACATTTTTTTTCTTTATCACAAAGTTTAGGGGTATTCTGCTTCATATTTTAAAGGCGAGGTATATGCTGTACGAAAGCGGGAGGGGGTTCCTGTCCTAAGAGCGTTTTGTCTTGGGTGACGTCCAAGAGGATTTTGTCACAGGAGTAACCTGCTTCGCACTCAAAGACACTCCAAGAAGACGAAGAACAAGTGGGAATTCTTATCTTTCATAATTAAGATTGGATGATGTGTGATTAAATTTTCGTGGGATCTTTTCGGTTTGACCGGCAGTTTTTTAAAATAATTTCCACGTAACTAAACACTTTTAAACATCGTATACTGGTAGAATGTGTTTATAAAACATCTTTTTCTCTTGGCTTTATTGAGAAAATTCTAGTTTGTAAGATATTTGTTGTTTTTTTGCTTCAATTTCTGCAATTTCAACCAATCAATGACGTCTATTGAGGGGAAAAACATTCTGTGCCGTATGAATATGTCCCTCATTTAAGAAACAGATTTAGTTTATTTACATTTCTGAAGAAAAACAGATTAAAATGCAATAGATCGATACTAGGGTCATAATTATGGGTGACAATTTCCTATGACACCGCTAGAAAAAAACTACCGTTCAAACCGAAAAGATCCTTTTCGTCACGTGTAGTTTATTATGATTATAGATAAATTCATTGAGAAGATAAATCCATTGAGAAGTGGTGCAAGTCACAAGTTTAGAACTCGAAACGGTCAAGAAAAGTGTGTACAATAACGAAACACGGAGCAAGGGAGGTAACTCACAATATCAAATTAGAAAACGTTCGGTGTGAAGCTGCAATTTATGGTTCCAAATTTTGGCAAAAAAAGGCCCAGTAAATTTAAGGGGAGGGGGAAATAGAATAAATCGAACTCCTCCCTCTGTCAGTGCTTGACTATTATTATATGTATCGATTCCGATGAGAAAAATGAAAGGCAATGTTGACACCTCGGCGGAATTTGAACCATGAACGTAAAGAGTCGGAATTTGAACCATGAACGTAAAGAGTCGGAAGAAATGTTTCCAAGTGTTTTGTTTAATCCGTTAACGATTCTTCACACGATTTCTTGAAGCTGCAATTGGTTTTTGATTAGTTATTGATTCAGAAGCAAATATCACGAGTTGGTGGGGACAGACACACAAACACACACACATATATACTTATATACGATGGGCTTCTTTCAGTTTCCGTCTACCAAATCCACTCACAAGGCTTTGGTCAGCCCGAGGTTATAGTAGAAGTAGACACTTGCCCAAGGTTCCACGCAGTGGGACTGAACCCGAAACCATGTTGTTGTTAAGCAAGCTACTTACCACACAGCCACTCCTGCGCCTATGTATTGCTAAAATAATATTCGAAGTTTCTTTATATGATCGGAAATGTAATTCCGAAGAACCTTTGCAATAAAAAAAAAGTAGGAGAAAACTTTTCAAATATAGATAAAGCAGAAGTATAAAACAAATAAACATCATTTTCCATTTTATTGCGTTAGCTTTGTTTCATTTTGAAAACTAAAAACTCATTTTATTACTTATTATTGTTTATATTTTGAGTTACATATATATGGGGGCGCCAAAATCTTCTTCACACGATTTCTTGAAGCTACAATTGGTTTTTGATTAGTTATGGATTCAGAAGCAAATATCACGAGTTGGGGGGACAGACACACAAACACACACACATATATACTTATATACGACGGGCTTCTTTCAGTTTCTGTCTACCAAATCCACTCACAAGGCTTTGGTCGGCCCGAGGCTATAGTAGAAGACACTTGCCCAAGGTGCCACGCAGTGGGACTGAACCCGGAACTATGTGGTTTGTAAGCAAGCTATTTACCACACAGCCACCACTCCTGCGCCATATCTTGAACTTTCTTTTTGTTGTTCATTATTTTGATCCAGACGTTGACAGGATTGCTATTTAGCTTTACACTGTTTGGCTTTTACGCTCTTTATAACTTACGTAACCCTATGGCATTTGTAGATTTGAAAAAACAAAACAAGCGAAAACAAACATATAACATGATGATGATGATGGTGGTGGTGGTGGTGGTGGTGGTGGTGGGGTGGTGGTGGTGATGATGATGATGGTGGTTTTGGTGGTGGTGGTGGTGATGACGGTGGTGGTGGTGGTGGTGGTAGTGTTGGTGGTGGTGATGATGATGGTGGTCGTCGTCGTCGTCGTCGTGATGATGATGACAGTGGTGGTGGTGGTAGTGTTGGTGGTGGTAGTGTTGGTGGTGGTAGTGTTGGTGGTGGTAGTGTTGGTGGTGGTGGTGATGATGATGATGGTGGTGG
The DNA here is from genome assembly GCF_006345805.1 of Octopus sinensis. Taxonomy (NCBI): domain Eukaryota; kingdom Metazoa; phylum Mollusca; class Cephalopoda; order Octopoda; family Octopodidae; genus Octopus; species Octopus sinensis. The sequence continues at coordinate 47,653,539 of NC_043015.1, forward strand.
TGGTGGTGATGGTGGTGGTGGTGGTGGTGGTGATGGTGGTGGTGATGATGATGATGATGATGGTGGTGGTGGTGGTGGTGATGATGATGATGGTGGTGGTGATGATGATGATGATGATGATGATGGTGGTGGTGGTGATGATGATGGTGGTGGTGGTGGTAGTGTTGGTGGTGGTGTGATGATGATGATGGTGGTGGTGGTGGTGATAATGATGATGGTGGTGGTGGTGGTGATGATGATGATGGTGGTGGTGGTGGTGATGGTGGTGGTGCTGATGATGATGATGATGATGGTGGTGGTGGTGGTGATGATGATGATGGTGATGGTGGTGATGATGATGATGATGATGATGATGGTGGTGGTGGTGATGATGATGGTGGTGGTGGTGGTAGTGTTGGTGGTGGTGATGATGATGATGATGATGATGATGATGATGATGGTGGTGGTGGTGGTGGTGGTGAAAACAATGAAAAGAAATGAAACTTAAAAATAAATTCGAACTAGAACCGAGATCTGCAGATTAACTGAATTCATTTTCAAAAAACTCGGTAATTTCCCCTCATTATTTGTTAGTTTCCCTTCATTAAATTGCATTAAATAAATGTTGCCAAGCAATTTTCTGAAAGGGCAAATAGAGATTTGGAGGCCGACATGACCTCAAGGACATGTGATGGGACAAATCTGGAAAGTATAATCATATTTAAATTAAGGAAAAAAAAAAGGGACCTTTTCGGTTTGAACGGCAGTTTTTTAAAATAATTTCCATGTGTGGTAAGTAGCTTGTTTACCAACCACATGGTTCTGGGTTCAGTCCCACTGCGTGGCACCTTGGGCAAGTGTCTTCTACTGTAGCCTCGGGACGACCAAAGCCTTGTGAGTGGATTTGGTAGACGGAAACTGAAAGAAGCCTGTCGTATATATGTATATATATATATATATGCGTGTGTGTATTTGTGTGTGTCCCCCTAGCATTGCTTAACAACCGATGCTGGTGTGTTTATGTCCCCCGTTACTTAGCGGTTCGGCAAAAGAGACTGATAGAATAAGTACTGGGCTTACAAAAGAATAAGTCCCGGGGTCGAGTTGCTCGATTAAAGGCGGTGCTCCAGCATGGCCGCAGTCAAATGACTGAAACAAGTGAAAGAGAGAGTAAAAAGAGAGTAACTAAACACTTTTAAACTTCGTATACTGGTAGAATGTGTTTATAAAACATCTTTTTCTCTTGGTTTTATTGAGAAAATTCTATAGTTTGTAAGATATTTGTTGTTTTTTTTCTTCAATTTCTGCAATTTCAACCAATCAATGACGTCTATTGAGGTAAAAAAAAAAACATTCTGTGCCATATGAATATGTCCCTCGTTTAAGAAACAGATTGGGTTTATTTACATTTGTGAAGAAAAACTGATTGAAATGCAATAGATCGATACTAGGGTCATAATTATGGGTGACAATTTCATATGACACCGCTAGAAAAAAACTGCCGTTCAAACTGAAAAGATCCTTTTTGTCGCGTGTAGTTTATTATGAATATAGATAAATTACATTTCTGATGAAAAAAGATACCCTTCCCTCTAACCCTAACCCTAAAACAGATTGAAATGCAATAGATCGATACTAGGGTCATAATTATGGGTAACAATTTCATATGACACCGCTAGAAAAAACTGCCAGTCAAACCGAAAAGATCCAAAAAAATGTGTTCTGGCATTAATTAGCCACACAGTCTTCAAGAAACTTGAATCATACCATCCTATCTTTTCTTTTTCTTTTTTTCCTTGTTTTAGTTATTAGACTGTGGCCATGCTGGAGCACCACCATGAGATTTTAGTCTAATGAATCGACACCAGTTACTCATTTTGTATGCCTGGTACTTATTCTATCGGTCCATTTCACCGGGGATGGAAACACACCAACACCGGAAGACACACATGGCGAGCTGGCAGAAATGTTAGCATGTCGGGCAAAATGCGTAGCTGTATTTTATCTGCCGTTACGTTCTGAGTTCAAATTCTGCTGGGGTCGACTTTGCCTTTCATCCTTTCGGGGTCGATTAAATCAGTACCAGTTACGCACTGGGTCGATATAACCAACTTAATCCGTTTCTCTGTCCTTGTTTGTCCCCTCTACGTTTAGCCCCTTGTGGCCAATAAAGAAATATTTCTACAAATATTCTATAGAAATTATATACCAGCACTGCTTTTAACTCCAACGTTTCATATCAAGACGCCAAATGCAAACAAAGAATAAGACTGAAGATAAAAATGGGTGTATATGGCATAATTCGGTAGGGTTTGCTCCTTCTTTAGCTCCCATTTAACCCATTCTCGCCTCCGAATACATTTGTTACATAGCCGCTGCATACAGCAGTGTTAAGTTACTGGATATGCCAATTTACATATTAAACGCATTCCTGGAGCTGGTACATAAATAGTATTTAGTATTTACATACCAGTTCCAGGAATGCGTTTCATATGTAAATTGGTATACCAAATACCATGTACCTACAAATCATTAATATACATACATACATACATAAATATATATATATATATATATATATATATATATATATATATTTCTTTCTTTTATTCTTTTACTTGTTTCAGTCATTTGACTGTGGCCATGCTGGAGCACCTGCCTTTAGTTGAGCAAATCGACCCCAAGACTTATTCTTTGTAATCCTAGTATTTATTCTATCGGTCTCTTTTTCTGAACCGCTAAGTTATGGGGACATAAACACACCCGCATCGGTTGTCAAGCGATGTTGGGGGGACAAACATAGACATACAAACATATACACACACATATATATACATATACATATTTACAATGGGCTTCTTTCAGTTTCCGTCTACCAAATCCACTCACAAGGCTTTGGTCAGCCTGAAGCTATAGTAGAAGACACTTGCCCAAGGTGCCACACAGTGGAACTGAACCCGGAACCATGTGGTTGGTAAGCAAGCTACTTACCACACAGTCACTCCTACACCTATATATATATACTAGCAGTATCGCCCGGCGTTGCTCAGGTTTGTAAGGGAAATAACTATAAAGCATTTTTAGAGAGTTATAGCCAAAAAATAGCAAAAAAATGATGGTAAATTTTTTTTTGAGATTTAAGAAAGGTAGAGTTGCGTCCCCTAGACAGTTTGTGGTTCGTATTCCTGATTCTCGACCCCATGTCGAATTTATCGATTTTTTTCAGAACTGGGGGAACTTTTCAAAATTTTCGCTGCGTTAGTTTTGAATTATGACATTGGGCTATGTGTGTGTCAAGTTTCATCAGAATTGGTTGAAAGCCATGGTCAGGGTGAGGGTACAAGCAAACAGACACACAGAAACACGCACAGACAAACTGCCGTTTATATAGAGAGATATATATATATATATATATATATATATGGAGGCGCAATGGCCTAGTGGTTAGGGCAGCGGACTCACGGTCGTAGGATCGCGGTTTTGATTCCCAGACCAGGCGTTGTGAGTGTTTATTGAGCGAAAACACCTAAAAGCTCCACGAGGCTCTGGCAGGGGGTGGTGATCCCTGCTGTACTCTTTCACCACTCTTTCTTCTGTTGGCCTGCTCGCTTAGCCAGCGAGGTGGCGTCATTCGAAGGCTAAAACAATGCAAACGCATTGTGACCAGCGATGTGTAACTACATCTGATGAACTGGTCGGTCATGTGATATATATATATATGTATAATAATATATATGATATTAATAGTTATCGCCAAGTTAACATGGTAGTCCAGAAAAATAGGACGAATGCTGCCAACACCTCTAGCTAGCTATGTGACACACAAACTTGTGTCCATTACAACCTTCGAACAGGGAAGGTCAGCCACTTCCCCTTGCTGGTCTGGCATCCACAGACTAGTTTTGAGGTGGTTGCCTCTTATCAATATGGAGTATATATATATATATATATGCATTTATACATACGTATTTGTGCATACATCTATATGTATATATATGCATATGTGGGCACAGAATGTCATGAAACGTGTACAACAAAAAAAAGTACGAAGCACAAGTACAGGGAGCATGAATTATTCTTTCGAACAACGAAAGACTCAAATGGGAAACAAAACAAACATAAAGAACAACCCTTCATCAGTTGTTGGCTGTTTTCCTACTCTTGCATTTCGAGCATTTAACAACAATATACGCTTCGATAAAACAGTTGGTCCCGCAAAGCAAATTAAATAAAATTTTGAGACTTATATATAGATACACACACACGCACACATATATATATACTAGCATTATGACCCGTCTTTGCTGGGTCATAGTGCTAGTGCATGTATATATGTGTATATATATATGTGTACATATTACATGTACATCTATATATATACATCTACACATAAAATACAAAATACAAAGTTATATCTTGATATCGCTAGTAATAACAATACTGAAAATATATAACAGACTGGAATTGTAGGACTATTCCATTTCTGCACGCTAATTTTATTTTTAATTTATTCCCATTCATGTGAAACCACTTATTCAAGTTCAAATCATTGATGCAATTTTATACCAATTGCTATTTTTACTTTTGTTATGTTACGATTACATTATACTTTAGTTTGGTTTTAATTATCACTTACTACATATAATTTAATTGTTATTATTATTTTTATTGTTAAAGTGAAAATATCTGACATAAAATAGAGAAATGTTTTTGTTTCACTTTTAACACATAATACTGAAATAGTGGAGAAGATATGATATAGCTATGGGCTCACCCTAGGCAAGAAGTTGAACATTTTTTTGCCCATGAAACTACATGGACCCTAAGTAAGGCATGTGTAAAATTTGAATGAAATTGGTTATGTAGTTCTCAAGTTTTAGGGAAACACAAACAGACAGACAGACAGACACACACACATTCTCAGTTTTATATATATATATATATATACGATGGGCTTCTTTCAGTTTCCATCTATGAAATTCACTCACAAGGCTTTGGTCGACTTGAGGCTATAGTAAAAGACATTTGCCCAAGGTTCCACGCAGTGGGACTGAACCCGGAACCATATGGTTGAGAAGCAAGCTTCTCACCACACACCGAAAGTACCTTTTAAAAAGAGGTGACAGAAAATAGATAAATAAATACCTAAATAAATAATAAGGCTTCTGCATTTTAAGTGTGAAAAATAATAAACAATGTGAATATTTTTATGTCAATGGAGGTCTGTTTCATCTTAGTTAAAATGGTAATTTTATGAATCTACCAGTTGCTAGAAATAGGTTTGTGAGTGTGATTTGTGTAAGAAAAAGAGAAAAAGAGAATAAAACACATCCCAGGGAAAACTAGTGGTGGTCTGCATCGGTAAAAGTTGTTTTTATACGTTGTGTTGTTGAAGGAGAATTTCCTGATATTTCGCACCAAGACCTCCCGTGAGAAAGGAAAACTGATTTTATCATTCTCTCAAGGATGCGCAACACTATTGCATAATTAGTTTTGTGAGCATGCGTGTAAGAAGTGTGACAGAGAAAAAAATGGATGAGAAAAATAAGGTGGAGGGTAACAAAAAATTGGTAGTAGTGGTGGTGGTGGTGGTGGTGGTGGTGGGTTTATTGGGTTGGGTAAAATAAGGATATGAGATGTTTTCTCTTGCTAACTACCACAGTATAGGGATCTTTTCAGTTTGAACGGCAGTTTTTTCTAGTGGTGTCACATGAAATTGTCACCCATAATTATGACCCTAGTATCGATCTATTGCATTTCAATCTGTTTTAGAGTTAGGGTTAGGGGTGGGGGGAAGGGTATCTTTTTTTCTTCACAAATGTAAATAAACCCAATCTGTTTCTTAAACGAGGGACATATTCATACGGCACAGAATGTTTTCACCTCAATAGACGTCATTGATTGGTTGAAATTGCAGAAATTGAAGAAAAAAACAACAAATATCTTACAAACTATAGAATTTTCTCAAGAAAGCCATGAGAAAAAGATGTTTTATAAACACATTCTACCAGTATACGAAGTTTTAAAATGTTTAGTTACGTGGAAATTAGTTTAAAAAGCTGCCAGTCAAACCGAAAAGATCCCAGTATAGTTTATTCTAACAGAACATTCACGTTTAAGTGAGGGATAAATATTAACTCTCAGTATTAATATAACCTCTGTTGCTAATATTGATACTTTTTTTTTTTAGTAAGATAAGTGTTTGGATTAGTGAAATATTAGTGGGTGTGTGAACAGTTGCAGTCAGTGATAATACATGCATCAGCGTGACACAGAATATGATAAAGCTGGCCCATTGAAATACAGGTTCGACTCATTGCTGCCAAATGAGTGGACTGGAGCAACGTCAGCATGAGTATTGTTGATAACCATTGTTTTTAACATCTGGAATAAGATAATAATACAATTCTATATTTAAGAGATGAGGAACTATGTACATTATTTATATTTGACAGATATTGGTCCTCATCTTGTTTGTTGTTAACACAACGTTTCGGCTGATATACCATCTAGCCTTCAATAGGTGCCTTGGGGAAATTTCGAACCTGGGTTCTCATTCCTAAGGTATTTTTCGATGTTGTTATTATTATTATTCATATTATTATTATTATTATTATTATTATTATTATTATCATTATTCTTCTTCTTCTTCTTCTTCTTATTATTATTATTATTATTCAGTAGTTTTATTTTTTATAGCGTGCTTTCACTTCACTACCGAGCGCAGCTCTGTGTGCCTTGGGTATGTGCTGTGATTTGTTGTGATGCTCTGATGGTTATTGTATGGAAAGTGTTCTGCGTAGGATGTGTGCAGTGCCTAGTAGTGCAATTTTCTGTATGTTATATGTGTTTGTAAGTCCTGGTGTTTTTGTTATGTATTTGTCTGAATATTTTTTTATCATACCTAATGCGCCCACTATGATAGGAATTGTTTCTGTTTTTAGATTCCACATTTGAGTTACCTCTATTTCCAGGTCTTTGTATTTTGAGAGTTTCTCCATTTCTTTTAGAGACACGTTGTCATCAGCCGGTATTGATACATCAATTAGAAAGCATTTTTTTCTTCATGATCTTTGACAACTATATCTGGTCTGTTGGCCTTAATTTCTCTATCTGTGTGTATCGGCATATCCCAAAGTATGGTTGCTTTCTCGTTTTCTGTGACCTTTTCTGGTGTGTGCCTATACCATCTTTTTTCTGTTGTTATTCCATAATGTTGGCATAGCTTCCAATGTATGTTGGCTCCAACTCTGTCATGTCTGTGAATATATTCCTTCTTAGCCAGGACTGGGCAGCTAGAGATAATATGATTTATTGTTTCTTGTCCATCTCCACATATTCTGCAGTTACTTGTTATATTTCTTTTCTATTATTATTATTATTATTTTCATTATTATTATTATTATTATTATTATTATTATTATTATTATTATTATTATTATGTGAATATATTCCATAATAATAATAATAATAATAATAATAATAATAATAATAATGAAAATAATAATAATAATAATAATAATAGGCCAGACATCATATTGAAAGACTTCAGACAAAAATCATGCCTCATTATTATTATTATTATTATTATTATTATTGAGTGAGAGCAGTGCATGTCATCAAAGTGACACTGGAGTAAAATATACAAAGCCCAGTATAACCATCATGACTACCCATCTGATAAGGGTACACTAGGCACATGCATCACAACCATATGTGGACGACATGGTGATCTCATAAGCAAAATAAATAGCACATGACCTTGCAGGTGGGGGCCCAGTGAGAATTTTCTTCAGGTCGAGTAGCCCATCCCGCTCAAAAGGTCCCTGAATAAGGATTGTTTAAGGACGTTGAACGAACCACCCATGTTTCCAAAGGTCAATTATCCATACCTCAAAGAATTCCTTTCAGTACACGACTATGATGCTCCCCCACTACTTCTGCTCGTGATCAGAGATGCACATATCGTCAACCACTAAGGGACATGCTCAACTGGTTATGGTCAAACAACTGACAAGCAAATCTGTGGTATTGAGAAGACTATTTGTTGTAGCCCATCTTTTATACCAAGACAAAACAATGTACATGATAACACTTCCAATCAGTTAAGATCAGGAGCCATGAGAGCCACTGCGTGGTACTGCATTAGGGCAATTATTATTATTATTATTATTATTATTATTATTATTCAGGTCACTGCCAGGAATCGAACTCGGAATCTTAGGGTTAGTAGCCCGCGCTCTTAACCACTACGCCATATGCCCGCGGGCGACTGATACCAAAATCTGCTTTCCTTTCTCACGGGCATATGACGTAGTGGTCATCCTTAGGAGTAAAAATTAGTCAGCATAGTTGTTGTTTTTGAAGTTTTTGAGGAATTTGAAACATAGTCAGGTGACAGATACTTTTTTTTTTTCAATTTTCCCTCAACTTTGACCCGATTGTAATTGAGGTTGCTAATAAAATATCTGGATAATTTTTGGTGTTTAACGATCAATATTCCTTTCTCTGTTGGACACCAAGTCAATTTTTGGATCTTTTCGGTTTGAACGGCAGTTTTTATCATAATTTCTATGTAAGTGAAAAAATTTTAAACTTCGTATACTGGTAGAATGTGTTAATAAAACATCTTTTTCTCTTGGCTTTATTGAGAAAATTCTATAGCTTGCAAGATATTTGTTGTTATTTTTCTTCAATTTCTGCAATTTCAACCAATCAGTGACGTCTATTGAGGTAAAACACATTCTGTGCCGTATGGATATGTCCCTCATTTAAGAAACAGATTGGGCTTATTTACATTTCTGAAGAAAAAAAGATACCCTTCCCCCACCCCTAACCCTAAAAGAGATTGAAATGCAATAGATCGATACTAGGGTCATAATTATGGGTGACAATTTCATATGACACCGCTAGAAAAAACTGCCGTTCAAACCGAAAAGATCCCAATTTTCAAGTTTTAAAAATGATATCTAGTATGGGGTAAAATGAGTAATGACTATTTTCAATAATTTCTTCTCTTTAAACATATCAAGAAGAGGATACTCCAACAGATCGCGAAGAAGCTATAGAGAACATTTTATATTGATCTCTTTTTATTTAGTCGAGTTTCGTTAATTTCATATCATGTGCCACTTTTCCATGATCTTTTATTTTTATTTGACCAAGATATTTTTAATTTTTGTAGCATTCTTGATCTTTTTGATGTCTAACAATGGCTATTGATGTGTATGAGACTGTTTTAAAATGTCACTCTGGAGAATTGAAAAGACAAATTTATCTAATTTTGACTTACTCATTTTGCCCCAGAGAAATTTCTTTTTAATATGCTCAAAGAGAACGATAATAATTTTCCTGAAATGGTGGTCTGAATATGTTAAAGTGTTTTTAATGCATTTAAGGAAGGTCATTTGCTTAGCTGATCTAGTTTTTGTAAGACTGTGAACATTCGTAAAATATATATTTCTTCTCAAAGTCCAAAAGTGCAGTAAAACCTCCCCATTGTAAACACTCATCCCACCCTCTAGTTAATATAATATCTGTAGCCTCAATCGTTTGTCTTTAAAGTTCTTCATACTGAATGCAAGTCTTTATTCTGTCAATGGGGCTGCGAACGGTGGTGGGTAAGCAAGAGTCTGTTCCATATTAAATACATTGCTCAAAAGCCTCCACCATAGAAGATCACGTAATGCAAATGTCCTAATGACCCTGCATATACTTGACACATGATTTTACATGCCATTGTTTACTGTAGAAAATGCTAAACAAAGCAAATGAGTAATCCATCACGTAATTTGAATGTTGTGAAAGAGAGACAGCAGATGTTCTATAGTTAAAAAAAAAACTGCGGTAGAGAATGGTAAAGAATAAAGTTTATTTTCCTAAAACGTGATGTGTAAAATTTATAATTGCAGGAACTGTTAATTGCAGGAAGCCATGAACTCACAGAAACCTTTAAACAAAACGGAAAAAGCGGAGAATTTGACAGCTTTAACCTTATGCAAGAATTAGGTGACTTAAAAAACAAAAACAAATGTGACTATTAACCAAAATAACGTAAGCTCTGGGAACCAATGGGAACGTCTCCGGTTAGAATTAAAGTATAAATTTGTTGCATGAGAAATATTTTACACAAATACTGAGTGGAAATCTTTCGATATTCTTGTAATAAATTTTGGCAAACAGCTTGGAAAACGTTCTTGTTATTACAACTGTTGAAGGAGAAAAAAATTATTAAAATGATAACCAAACTAGCGCATCCACGTTGGATATGTTTCCTCGTTTTGCTGTTTGTTGGTGAGGTTTTCAACCAGAATCAGACGATTGTCTACGAACAAGCTCAGGTAAGTGAGACAGCGAGTGAGATTGACAGAAACTAAACTTCGGATCATTTCGGTTTGAACGGCAGTTTTTAACATAATTTCTAGGTAACTAAAAAATTTTAAACTTCATATACTGGTAGAATGTGTTTATAAAACATCTTTTTCTCTTGGCTTTATTGAGAAAATTCTATAGTTTGTAAGATATTTGTTGTTTTTTTTTGCTTCAATTTCTGCAATTTCAACCAATCAAATACGTCTATTGAGGTAAAACACATTCTGTGCCGTATGAATATGTCCCTCGTTTAAGAAACAGATTGGGTTTATTTACATTTGTGAATAAAAAAAGATACTCTTCCCCCTAACCCTAACCCTAAAACAGATTGAAATGTAATAGATCGATACTAGGGTCATAATTATGGGTGACAATTTCATATGACACCGCTAGAAAAAACTGCCGTTCAAACCGAAAAGATCCTAAACTTCTTTAATTCATTATATTATTTCTTCGTATATTTTCTGAATAATTATTTTTTCCGAAAATCGATTAGCCCTGATAGAGCAAACTTTTGATCAAACATGTTCAAGCTGTGACCACACAATCTTTACTTGAAACAGTGTTACTTAAATGAAATTATTCAACCTATCATTCCATATTTAAAATAAGAAGTGAGATGAGGAATAGTTTCTGTTTATTTCTAGCAAGTCTGGTGAGCATGTAAAAGATTCTTCATTCGCTCCAAAATTGATTCTGACTAAACAAATAAAATAGTTTGGCGGAAAATAATAAATTTCCACCAGTTAATAAAATGTGATTCACACACACACATTATATATATATCTATCTGGTAATTGACATTTGATTTGGATGTATTTCTCCATTTTCTTATTTTGTATTATGAATTTGGGGTAAAACATTTTACCTTTGCCCATATAATACAGTAAATGAATTAATTGCATCGCAATCCTTAACATTTATGTATTAACTTTGTTGGGTACTTCACTAGCAGTATATTGGATATATGTTATCCCATATATATATATATTCATACATACATATACACTTTATTATTTTTCCATATCTCCCATCATGTGAGGAATATTTTCAACATTCTCTCTCTCTCTCTCTCTCTCTCTCTCTATATATATATATATATATATATATATATATATATATATATATATACTCGTTTACTCGTTTACTTGTTTCAGTCATTTGACTGCAGCCATGCTGGAGCACCGCCTTTAATCGAGCAAATCGAACCCGGGACTTATTCTTTGTAAGCCCAGTACTTATTCTATCGGTCTCTTTTGCCGAACCGCTAAGTAACGGGGACGTAAACACACCAGCATCAGTTGTCAAGCAATGCTAGAGGGACAAACACAGACACACAAACATATACACACACATGCACACACACACACACATATATATATATATATATATATATATATATATATATATATATATATATACATATATACGACAGGCTTCTTTCAGTTTCCGTCTACCAAATCCACTCACAAGGCTTTGGTCGGCCCGAGGCTATAGCAGAAGACACTTGCCCAAGGTGCCACTGAACCTGGAAGCATGTGGTTGGGAAGCAAGCTACTTATCACATAGCCACTCCTGCGCCTATAATATATATATATATATATATACTACACATACAAATATATACATATGTGAGTGTGCATATATCAACATACCATACATTTACATGGAAATGGAAATGAACTATTCAGAATCACACACACACACATACACACACGCACACACACGCGCGCGCACACACACACATGCATGCATGCATGCAGGAGGCTTCTTTCTGTTTCTGTCTATCAAATTCACTCATAAGTATTTGAAGCTTGAACCCGCAACTATGTAATTGGGATTAAAAAGCTTTAATTTTGGCAGAACAATGTGAACACTAAAGGGTTAAGATAAACACCAACCATATACACTCATAAGCATGCTGTCCCAGAAGGTTGGCGTGCCGTTTTAAAAGTCCGTTCTGTTTTAGGACACACCTTATGTGTGACCAATTTTCTTCCTTTCATCATTGTAAGTTATACTTTTCTTCTTTCAGCGAAGTAGCTCTCCATGTTTGAGTGAAAGTACTGTTTGTGCCGACGTCTATTCATTCACCAAGACAGTAAATGGAAAAAGGCAAAAAACTGAACGCCGAGTTATCAACTGTCTGTGTCAAGGAGGACAGTGCCCAAATTCGACGACCCACAATATATACGATACATCCAAGCACAAGTAAATATGCTTTTAATCTGAAAACCTGTTATGTTTGTTGTTAAGTACGATATAATAGTGGAATTGTTTCATAGATAATATTGGGTTGTCCGGAAAGTTCGTGCCGATTTTTAAGGGAAAGAAAAAGGTCAATAAATACTTGCCATTACATTTTTCATCCACCAAATATGAGCCATTTTGTTGCACAGTGTCTCTCCATCTTTCCTTTAACTTGAAAATACCCTCTTCCCAGAATTGAGGTGGTTTCATGGCAAAGAATTCATCAAGGTATCTTTTTACGTCATCCAAGGAATTGAAATTTTTACCATTAAGGCTATTCTGCAGAGACCTGAATAAGTGGAAATCCGAAGGAACAATATCTGGTGAATATGGAGGGTGGGGTAACACATCCCAGCCGAGCTGCAGCAATTTTTGTCTGGTTCCCAAAGCATCAAGTGCCAAAAATGAACTTTCTTACCTTCCATTTTAAAGGGTTACAGAATTAACACAGGTTATAGGAACATAAACCTTCTTCCACGAAAAGATAGCTTAAACTGTGCTCTAAATGGAGGTGTAGTCAAATCCTATTTTATGGACTCAACCATGTTCTAAAATAAGTCGAAAGGTAAGCTGCTATAAATCAGCACAAACTTTCCGGACAACCCAATATATCTTTTCTTAAATCAACGATTAATTAATTAAACGGTAATTACATATAAATTATTCTTTGTACAAGTCTAAGATAAGGCTGGCAGCATATTATTTCAGCAGTGGGGGTTAGTTATTAGTTTATTTCATCCACTTACCATTAGTTTCTGAGTTCAAATCCTATAAATGGTTATTTGGTCTCTAAGAAGGAATGCAATAGCTGAACTTTGTGCTGTTCATAGAGGAACAGAGGTTTGTTCCCTTAAGTTGTATAGGTTTTGTTGAATGCGCATGGCCTAGTGGTTAGGATGTTGCACTCGTGATCGCAAGATCGAGGTTTCGATTCCCGGACTGGGTGATGTGTTGTATTCTTGCGCAATGCGCAAAACATTTCATTTTACTTTGCTCCAATCCACTCAGTTGTAAGCGATCCACCTTGCAACAGACTGACGTCCCATTCAGGGCCCTGGTCACTTGAACACAATGGAAACTTAGAATCTGGTTCCACGAACCCCAGGAGTCGAGACAATACTTATTTCTTACCAATTTCTTCTTACCTCAAGATGATTCATAGACTTCACACGTTGCCGAACCACTTACATGTAACTAGTGTGTTATTTCTCAACAGGTGTGGCTGTGTGATAAGCTTGCATCGCGAACACATGGTTTTGCGCTCGGCGCCTTGGGCAAGTCTCTTCTTCTATAGAATAGACTGACCAAAGCTTTGTGAGTTGATTTGGTAGATGGAAACTGAAAAGAAGCCTGTTGTAATACACATCTATGTGTGCGGGATTTTGTGCCTATATTTGTCACCCAGCACCTCTTGATAATCGATGTTGGTGCGTTTATGTCCCTGCAACTTAGGGGTTCAGTAAAAAAGATTGTTAGAATAAGTACCGGGCTTAAAAAATAAATCCTGGGGTCGATTCGTTTGACTAAAAATTCTTCAAGGCACTGCTCCAGCATGGCCGCAGTCTAATGACTGAAACAAGAGAAAAAAGATTAAAAAAAAAAAGGAAAAGGTGTCTTGTCTTTGAAAATACTTTTATTCAAATTGGCACTCCGTTGGTTATGACGATGAATATTCCAGTTGATCCATTCAACAGAACAGCCTGATAGGGAAATTAGGCGCAGGAGTGGCTGTGTGGTAAGTAGCTTGCTTACCAACCACATGGTTCCGGGTTCAGCCCCACTGTGTGGCACCTTGGGCAAGTGTCTTCTGCTATAGCCCTGGGCCGACCAAAGCCTTTTGAGTGGATTTGGTTGACAGAAACTGAAAGAAGCCCGTCGTATGTGTGTGTGTGTATATGTTTGTGTGTCTGTGTTTGTCCCCCCCAGCATCACTTGACAACCGATGCGGGTGTGTTTTCGTCCCCGTAACTTAGCAGTTCGGCAAAAGATACTGATAGAATAAGTACTAGGCTTACAAAGAATAAGTCCTGGGGTCGATTTGTTCGACTAAAGGCGGTGCTCCAGCATGGCCGCAGTCAAATGACAGAAACAAATAAAGAGTATGCAAGTGGCGGAGCACGCCACAAACAGTCTTGCCCTTAATGTAGTTCCCAGGGAGGATTCAGTGTGACACAGAATGTGACAAATGTGACATGGCTGACGCCTTGAATTACTGGTACAACTCGTTTTTGCCAGCTGAGTTGGGTGCAGCAACGTGGTGGAGGCGCAATGGCCCAGTGGTTAGGGCAGCAGACTTGCATTCGGAGGATCGCGGTTTCAATTCCCAGGCCAGGCTTTCATCTATCTGTTGATGCTTTTGGTGTCGGGGGTTGACCTGCTTTCTCATATGCGCATTTTATGAATAGCAAAGGACCACGTTTCGGACTTCTCCCACTAATGGTACGAAGACCGCTTCGCTCAACAAACGAACAAACAAACAAGCAGCAACGTGAAATAAAGTGTCTTGCTCGAAGACCCGACTCTCGGCCTTACGATTGTCAGCCAAATACCCTCCAGGGGGTCGGTGAACTTTTATAACCAATTGCCCCCAAAATACACCAATTCACTCTGACGTTACCCCCTTGATTTGAAAGGAAGAAAATCATAGATTCTCTGAATTCAAAAGGTTTATTGGATCTGTTTTATTGAATCTATATGAATCTGTTTACACGTCCGGGCAGATGCAATGTTTTTTTTATTTATTTTATGCACCCTTTTCAAGCCTAGCCAGTCTCATGGGCCCGGTTTCCCAGTTTCTGTGGCGTATGTGTTCCCCCCAGCTGGACGGGATGCCAGTCCATTGCAGCGTTACTCAAGAAACAGGAAGAAAGTGTGAGAGAAAGTTGCCACCACCCACTGCCGGAGTCTCGTGGAACTTTTTTAGGTGCTTTCGCTCAAAAAACACACACAACACCTGGTCTGGAAATCGAAACCACGATCCTCCTCCGACCGCGAATCTGCTGCCCTAACCATTGGGCCGTTGCACCTCCACAGATGCAATGTTACCAGAAGAAAAATTTCCGTCATAACAACACGTTTTTTACTTATGTCTAATGAGACCCCATTATCAAGAATTTCATTTTTACCCCACTTGGGGTAATTTAACCCGGTTTACCGACCCCTAAGATACACGACGCCTTCATTTCTTTTATTTATTACAAGTTTCAATATCATTTCAGGTTACAGTTGTGTCAACCGATATCGAGCCTGGAAACATGTCGCCCCAACCAGACGGCACACGAAGTTCATCTCCAGGACAAAAAGTTTGACTTGTTTAGTTATACGACTGTAAGTAAACCATTTTAAATCTGTAACACAGCTTTCTATAACATTGGCAGTTATCAATTTGAGATGCAGGCATGGCTGTTTGGTCAAAATGCTTGTATTGCAACCACATGGTTTCTAGTTCAATCCCAATACGCTGCATCTTGGGCAAGTGTCTTTTACTATAGCCCCATGTCGACCAATGCATTCTGCGTAAATTTAGTAGATAAAAACTGTGCGGAAGCCCGTCTTGTGCATGCATGTATGTGTATATATGTATGTATGTATGTATGAGAAATCTCGAGTTGCACATGAGAAAGTAAGGAGGGATGTCAGGAAGGGCATCGCTGTTACACTTCCAGATGGCAAGGGTCTTCCTATGATGCTGACATGCAGTGTCTGTGCAAGACCCTGCCTCAGTAAAGCTGGACTCAAGAGTCATCTTCGTAGTCATAAAGCGAGACAGATGAGTGTCAACCTGGCCACTGGTGGTGGTGAATCTGTCGGGCATGTGGAAGAGAGTCTAATTCAGCAGGAGGACTTAAACGACATGCAAAAGTACATGAAGCCCAGTTACAACTACAGCCAGCTATTACCAGTAAAGGTTTTAGTTGCCAATTCTGTACAAGACACGGTAGATCTTTAGCTGGGCTAAAAAGTCACAGTCAATCACAGCACTAGTAACAGTTAAGTTCCGTGCAATGGCCATACTCAATTACGAAGGGGCAGCCATAACATGTATGTATGTAAGTGTGACCTGGTAACAATAAAATATTTTGGTACAGTTAAGAGATGGAAGAACAGACGTCTGTGAAAAGTTGCAAACAAAAGCTATTATCGTTAACAAAAAAATGTCTTTGCAAAGAACTATAAAAGATAGATACCAGTACCAAGTGCTACAGTTCGCATGAGATCTATATGGTAGCAATGACAGTTGACTGCATTTCGGGCAGTTACACTTGAGATGGTTTGATCTGGTTGCCCCCAAAAGACTCTAAGCTAAGAGCATTAGATGTCAAATAAAAGGCATCAAAGACAAAATTGTTAATAACATTCATGTTTCTACCAAAAATTTTAATGGACAGTTGCTTGTTGATATCTTCAATCTTTGACAGAATCCTTTTTGTATTATTTACTTATGTTTTGTTTGAAAACCGTGATTCATTTGATTCACTTTAGATTGGTGCTTGGAACTCTGTCAAATATTCTTGTTACAAGCTTTAGGCTTTTTTGAGGGGTGGGGTTACTATAAAACTCATTTATGTATAAAACATCTCATTTTGTATTACATCTGCAAAATTTATCAAAATTATTTTATCTTCAGGTGAAATGCTTATGTCCTCATCACCTTGAATACCTGCCCGGTCCCTTCAATCGATCAGTGAAATATGGTAATACCAACTTTGTTACAAACCATGTTGTGCACCATTATACTTGCAACATTCCGGTAAGTAAGCAAATATTGTTCGTAACCAAATATATTTTGTTGTTGGCTTTAAAATTGTTCTACCCACAGCTTTGTTACTGTTTTTGTCTTGTTCATTACAAAAGAAACTCTAGTTTATTTTCCTATGTTCTGAATTAAAATCCCACGCAGGGTTTCTTCTTTCCAGGATTAATAAAATAGCACCAATCATGTACTGAGACCGCTGTCATTCATTGTATTCCTCTTGAAAAAAAATCTGTGATATTGCATTGTTGGAAAAAATTGCTGTTTTAATTCCAAAATTTTGAGGCGTGGCTACATGGTAAGAAGTTTGCTTTTCAGCCACATGGTTCTGAGTTCAGTCCTACTGCGTGGAAAATTAGGCAAGTGTCTTCTACTATAGCCTTGGGATGACCAAAGCCTTGTGAGTGGATTTGGTTGACAGAAACTGAAATAAGTTCATCGTGTGTGTGTGAGACCACCACTTGACAACCAGTGTTAGTGTGTTAATGTCCTTATACCAATCTTAAAATATAATAAGTACTGGGATCGATTCGTTCGACTAAAATTCTTTAAGGTTGTAACCTAGCATGACCGTATTCTAATGACTGAAAGAAGTAAAAGATCAAAGGTAAAACATAAATGTAGGAATATTTAGAAATATATTTCAACAGACATAGCTGTATGAATAAGAAACTTTCTTTCCAACCATGCATTCTTGGGTTCAGTCCCACTGCCTGACACCTTGGGCATCTTCAACAAGAACCTTGGTCTTCACATGCATAAGTAGGCAAGTCCTAACTCACTAAGAGTTACATACCCATTGGCTTACCCTCACCCAGTTTAGCCCACTATTTGAAGCGGTTTACTGGGGTGTAGCTGCCATTACATGCGAACAGCTACTTGGTGCCACAGATGAGAGTTAATTGCCATCCCTCATAATACAATATGTTCTGCATCAAAGGTGCCACTCCTCCTTAACATCCTATGCACTTTGAGATGGTGCAACCAGGAATACAGTATCAAGTTGTACTTCATTCTTTAAGATGTTGAAGAATAATATAATTGAAATTTGCTCACTATTTCAGCTAAATATCATTTGAATAGCTATATAAAGAGGTTCTCTTTGTGTTATCGATGACTAGTTGTGGTTTAAACCAAAGTCAGCCTTTATTTTATATATATATATATGTTTTGTTCTATATTATTATGTTTGACCTTAATGTTCATATGTAGTGGTTTAATAAATTATGTGATTGGGTATTATCTGGTAGTTGATCATTGATTAAGATGTGTTTCTCCATTTTCTTATTTTGTATATATATATATATATATATAATAACAAAATAATAAATAAAACATATGCATATATACATACATATATGTATGTACCTACATCTATATGTATATATACATGCATATATAGGTACAGGACACCAAAAAAAACGTCGAACTCAATGAGAAACGAAAACATAAACACAAAACCAAGAAATGGACATTTTTCTTAAACAACGAAAAAATAAGACATACAACACAAGGAAATAACAAGACATACAACACATGGAACATTCCCCTTCTTCAGCCGACTCTGTTTCATCTACTCCACATTTCAAATGTAAAGGCGAGACACGACTTCATTGAAACAATCCTTCCCGCAAAAGCAAATTAAATAAAATTTGAGATTTTTTTGCAGAGGGGTAAAAGTGGTAACAAAAACAGGACAGTAAAAACAATACAAAATATAAACAGTAAAAGACAGGACAAGGAGAATAACAGTAACACGAACATTAAGGGCTGTTAAGCCAGAACGAATGAAAAAATATTTTTGTACGTACCTACATCTATATGTATATATACATGCAAAAAAACGTCGAAATATATATATGTGTGTGTGTGTGTGTGTGTGTGTGTGTGTGTGTGTGTGTGTGTGTGTGTGTGTGTGCGCGTGTGTATATGTATATATATGTATGTATATATATATATGTATATATATATATATGTATATATATGTATATATATATGTGTATATATATATGTATGTATATATATGTATATATATATGTATGTATATATATGTATATATATGTATGTATCTATATATATATATATCATCATCATCATCATCATTTATGTATGTATGCATGTATATATATATATATATATATATATATATATATTATATATATATATATATAATATATATATATATATATAAATATATCTATCTACATAGTATACGTGTGTATTTATACTATATATGTATACCTATTTGTGTGGAGGTGGGGTGCGAGATCAAAAATATAGACTACAGTGATTTGTGATAAAAAAAAATAAATGCGCCCTTTTAAAGCCTAGCCAGGCTCATGGGCCCGGTTTCCCGGTTTCTATGGCATATGTGTTCCCCAGCTGGGCGGAACGCTAGTCCATCGCAGCGTTACTCATTTTTGCCAGCTGAGTGAACTGGAGCAACGTGAAATGAAGTGTTCTACTCAAGAACACAATGCGTTGCCCGGTCCAGGAATCGAAACCACAATCTTACGATCATGATGCTGACACCCCTAACCACTAAGCCACGTGCTTCCACACAGTGATTCATGAATAGAAAATATGCTTATTTGTTTGCAAACTTTCATTTTTATTTCTTCTCATTTTCAGAATAATGGAAATTAAATATGTTGGACAATTGAAAGCTTTATGGTGGAAAATAAGTTGACCAATCACTAAAGGATAACCAATATTATGACACAAAAATATCCAAAAAGAAAATTTTAGTATATACGCATCGTTTGATTAGAATCTGTGAAATATTCCGATGATCAGATTATTCTCTATGAAAATAAAATATTTCTAATACATCATGGTTGTTCCTTATTTTTTTTGCATCTTTTCAGTTTGAACGGCAGTTTTTTTTAGTGGTGTCATATGAAATTGTCACCCATAATTATGACCCTAGTATCGATCTATTGCATTTCAATGTTTTAGGGTTAGGGTTAGGGGTGGGAGGAAGGGTATTTTTTTTCTTCAGAAATGTAAATAAACTCAATCTGTTTCTTAAACGAGGGACATATTCATATGGCACAGAATGTTTTCACCTCAATAGACGTCATTGATTGGTTGAAATTGCAGAAATAGAAGAAAAGACAACAAATATCTTACAAACTATAGAATTTTCTCAATAAAGCCAAGAGAAAAAGATGTTTTATAAACACATTCTACCAGTATACGAAGTTTAAAAGTGTTTAGTTATGTGGAAGTTATTTTAAAAACTTCCATTCAAACCGAAAAGCTCCTTTTTTTTAATAAATAATAATAATAATAATTGTGTACAGTGCTCAGGTGCACTACAACTCATCTAAAGTGTATATATAATCAGGTGTAGTTTCGGTGGATTTCGGAAAGCATCCTTAAAGGATGCAGTGTCATGGCAGTCAACAACTGATGCAGGCAGTTTATTCCATGCTTCAGCAACTCTGAGCGTGAAAAAATGTTTCCGAAAGTCATGGGAGCTGTGCTGTTTTCTGACTTTGTAGGCATGCCCACGTGTGTTAGACACATGGAGATCAAAAAGGTGTTCAGTGTTGTTGTTGGTGAGGTGGTTGATAACTTTATGGGTGCTTACCAAGTCCGTCGCCAGACGCCGGAGCTTCAGTGAATCCATGCCCAGGGAAACAAGGCGCTCAGAATATGGTAGGTGTCTGATGGAGGGTATTACTTGTTTCAGTCATTGGACTGTAGCCATGCTGGGGTACCGCCTTAAAGGGTTTAGTCGAACAAATCGACCCCAGGACTTATTTTTTAAAGTCTGGTGTTTATTGTATTAGTCTTTTTGTTGAATTGCTCAATTTCATGGACATAAATAAACCAACACCAGCCTTCGAGTGGTGATGGGGAGACAAACAAAAACACAAACACACGCATACATATACATGATGGGAGATAGTTACATAGTTTCCATCTTCTATATTCACCGACAGGGCATTGGTCAGTCTGGTACTATATTCAAAGACACTTGTCCAAAGTACCGTGCTGTGGGACTGAACCCAAAACCACGTGGTTGCAATGTAAACTTCTTAACCACACAGCCATGCCTACTAAGATGCCTTAAAAAGTCTGCTGTTGTTTGTCAACAAGAACTTCCGGTGGTGTATACATCATCATCATCATTATCATCGTTTAACATCCGCTTTCCATGCTAGCATGGGTTGGACGGTTCAACTGGGGTCTGGGAAGCCCGAAGGCTGCACCAGGCTCCAGTCAGATCTGGCAGTGTTTCTACAGCTGGATGCCGCCCTTCCTAATGCCAACCACTCCGTGAGTGTAGTGGGTGCTTTTTACGTGCCACCAACACAGGTGCCAGACATCAATTATACAAACACTGTGAAAGGTGTATATGTGTCTGTCTGTGTATGGGAGAGAGGAAGAAAGAGGAGAAAAGAGAAAAAGAGAAAGAAAAGCAAAAGAGAGTGTATGTGTATGTGTGTGTGTGTATGTGTGTGTCCCCAAGTCAGAAACAGACTATGTACAAGCAGGGAAGACCTATGCGGTTGGCTACTTTTTGATTCACCTCATGCATTAGCCAAAAGTAGTAATGATGCAAGAAGGTAGGAAAGTAACGATGGCATCTGTCCCACCTGCTATGTACTCCCGTGGCACCTGGCACTTCTTTCTCACTTGGTTTTTTTTTTTTTGTTTTAAGCTTGAAGGAAATACCAAAAATGTTGGGTTTTATCTTTACACTGGATCTGCCTCTTTCACAGCAAATCTGGTGCCACGGGGAAAATGCACACTTCCAGTACCACTATAACGTTTCAGTATAGAAGCCCGTCGTATATATATAAAGTTGGTCCCTTGCCGAACCGCTAAGTTACAAGGACGTATACACACGAACATCGGTTGTCAAGCGATGGTGGGGCGTACAAACACAGACACACTAACATACACACACACACACAAACACACACATATATATATATATGACGGGCTTCTTTCACATCATCAGTCTTAGATCTGTAATATGTATGTATGTATGTATGTTTGTATGTATGTATATGTGTGTATGTACGTATGTATGAGTGTGTGTATCTTTGTGTTGTGTTTGTCTGCCACCACCACCACCACTTGACAACCAGTGTTGGTTTGTTTACGTCCTTGTAACTTAGAGTTTCGGTAAAAAAAAAAAACTGTTTTAATAAGTACCAAATTTAGAAAAAACCCTTCAAGGCGGTGCCCCAGTTCAATGATTGCAATAAGTAAAAGAAAGAAAGAAAAAAGATCTTTTCACTTTGACCGACAGATTTTTAAAATAATTTCTTTGTAACTAAACACTTTTAAACTTCGTATACTGGTAGAATGTGTTTATAAAACATCTTTTTCTCTTGGCTTTCTTGAGAAAATTCTGTAGTTTGTAAGCTATTTGCTGTTTAATTTCTTGCATTTCGGCAATTTCAACCAATCAATGACGTCTATTGAGGTGAATACAATTTCTGCGGTCCTAGCTCAACGCCATTAATTTAAGCAGATTATGCAACGCCATAGCCACAAACTGTATGCTGGGATTAGTTATTTTCGTTGGGGAGGATATTACTTTAGAGAGATTGTGAAACCTATCTTTTTTAAAAGTAAACTCATAAACACAAATATCTTGCTTTGATCAAGACAGAATCATATCCAATACAGATAAACAGATACGTACTTTTGATTTAACGAACTCGATACACGATAACACTAACAAAAGACACGGAGTGATAAAAACAAAAGATTAAGAAAAATTATCGGTGTATTGCATTAATACTTCCGTTTAAATTATAAAACTACGATAATAGTTATCGATTGGCTTTTGTTATAGTAATAAGCTATTTTATAGCTTATATAAACGCTCAAGATAAAAGGCGGGAAAATAGCGTTTAGAAGGTACCATTTTAAAAGTAATAATCCTTTCTACTATCGGAACGATGTCTGAAATTTGAGGGGAATATTGTTTTTGCAGGAGTGGAAAGGCAACGTCGACCTTGGCTTGAACTTAGAACAACAAAACGAACGAAATGCCGCTATTCATTTTTCCCGCTGTGCTAACGATTCTGCCACCTCGCCAATAATAACTAACAATAGTAAAAAGAAAAAAAAATGGCGGGTTACTCCTCATACAGATAATACCTGCATTATACCCGGGAGCAAAGGCGGCCAGCTGGCAGAATCGTTAGCACGCCGGACGAAATGCTTTGCGGTATTTCGTGCGCCGCTGCGTTCTGAGTTCAAATTCCGCCGAAGTCGACTTTGCCTTTCATCCTTTCGGGGTCGATAAATTAAGTACCAGTTACGCATTGAGGTCGATGTAATCGACTTAATACTTATGTCTGTCCTTGTTTGTCCCCTCTGTGTTTAGCCCCTTGTGGGCAATAAAGAAATAAGAATCGTCAGCGTTCCATGTAAAATACTTGGCGACATTTCGTCCATCTTTACAATCTGAGTTCAAATTCAACTGAGGTCGACTTTACTTTTATCCTTCGAGGTCGATAAAATAAGTGCTAGTGGGATCGATGTAATCTACTTACCCCTCTCCTAAAATTGCTAGATATATTAAATAATGTATTAAATTGTTGTTTGTATTATTAGTTATCCAAATTGTGGAAGAAGTGGTATTCGTTGAGTTCATATGGAACTCACTTATCCAAATTTTTCACTTTACCGATTTGAACTAGGTGAGTCAATATTGTTTGCTTGCTAACACCAAACAACAACGGTAATTCACGGGCATTTTGAGATGAATGTGACTCAACGGTGGCTTCCAGTTCGTCATTATTCACCTTTGTTTCTGGTCGACCGTGCTGCTCATTTGTAAGGTCAAAGTTACCAGAACGAAATTTTGCAAACCAATTTGATACTGTCTGCTGTGTAATAACATTAGAATGAAATATTCCATTAAAATTCCGAGCTATCTGTGATGCTGTATTTCCAAGAAAGAACTCATATTTCAAAACTGTACGAATTTCCAGCTTATCCATCTCTAAATAAAAATAGCAAAAAATGATTTATAAATAATTTATAAAGCGCAAAATGAGTCAAAATAAAGACATAGATGTGTCAGCTTTCTTAGAAAAAATAAGATTGTCAAAATATAATTAACGAGCAAAACGCCCCCCCCCCGGTCCAATGTACGGTGCTGAGTTGTCAAACATTTAAACCAAATATTCTCAAAACAACTTGTCCGACCGTCCCATAGGCCTCCCCTTTGAGAAACACTGATTTAACCTAAATTTGAGACACCAGCAAAAGAAGAAATAAAGATAGACTTTTTTCTATTCTAAAGAAAAACGATTTTATTCACACAAATATGCCACCGAAGAGTTTAAAGTACCAGTAATGATAAGGCTGTTGACTGGGAGAACACAAACATGGTTTAAATAGTAAGCTTGGCAGGAAAGAAACGTGCCTTTAAGCAGTACAAAAACAATAAAAAATGGAAGGTGCAGTTATGTACAGGTTGACAGAAGAAAAGCACGTTCCCACAGCTTTATCGATCGCATTCTCACCTGGAATCGATTTTTGTAAATTTTTCAAGACTTATACACGTCCTGATACCGTCGGTAGCTACATATCAAATTTGAGCGCAATTGGATGGAGGATGCCCGAGATCCTAGAAGAGACACACACACAGACAGACGGAACGGATTTTATATAATAGATGGCGCAAAATGAGCAGCTGTCAGAGTTTACCATATACCTTACTACAAATTTCATACGTGACAACCAAATAAATAATGTACTCCAGGTACACTATGCCCAAAAACAAAAACAAAAAAAAACAGGGTAGTCGCGGCTGAAATGTTCAAAGCGATCACTCCTACTCGATAAACACTGAAACGGCAAACGGCTTGCAAATCTGGCAACCACTTCTAATCTATGTTTTAAATAAGATTATTTAAAGTTTATCTGATTTGTAATCTGGATTAATTAGGTTTATCATAAATATTGTTGTGCTGTGATGTCACTGCTAATAACGAAAAGAGCTGCCCTGTACGGCAATTGTTGTGTCTGGACCTTGTTTAACTGTTACTGTTTTGGGACCATGTACTGAATGAAGTAAGTAGCTATTTTCCCTTCAAACAATTATTGTACCTGTTGTGCCAAAAAATCATTGACAAGGATTTTTCTCCAAGCACGTGTGTGTGTGTGCGCGCTAGTACGTCGTGCATGCGTGCGTGTGTATGTGTGTATATATATGTAGTTTTTTCTTTACTAGTTTCAGCTCGAGAACTGCGGCCATGCTGGGGCATCGCGGTCAGCTTTGCTATACTTTCGCTACGTGAAACCTCCTCTGACATGTGGTATTCGGTGAATGGGGGAGTTTGATGTTGCTACCCTCATCTGCATTTTTAGCCTCGAGGTAGGTTCATCCGGAAATCTTAACAGGAGGAGATCCAGATTTGTTTTGAAAACGCCTACATCCACCTCATGTAGGTCTCTCAGGTTTTTGAGAGGATATTGAAGACCTATGGGCCTTTGACACCCAAGCTGTTGCAATATCTGGCCCTGTATCCTGATGGTAACATTGGGATTTTTGGTACTAAGCAGTGTGCTCCATTCTGCCTGTTTGTGTTAACTTTCAATGCCAAAGTTTGGTACAAGTTCTTCAAGGATTTTCCAGATGTATATCACTGCATATCTTTCCCCGCTTTGTTGTATGGAGTTAGTATCTTTTGCTGAACCACTAAGTTACAAGGACATATACACACCAACATCGGTTGTCAAGCGATGGTGTGGGTACAAATACAGCCACACTAACACACACACACACACACACACACACACACACACATATATATATATATATATCTACGAAGGACTTCTTTCACTTTCTGTCTACCAAATCCACTCACAAGGCTTTTGTCGGCCCGAGACTATAGTAGAAGGCACTTGCCCAAGGTGTCACGCAGTGGGACTAAACCCGGAACCACACAGCCACGCCTGCATACTATAATTTAATAATGCGTGTATAAAACAACATATAATATAATGCAAAAACATTCTGCAGGGTGCGATAGTCGATAACATAGAAATAAAATTTAAAATTTATTCTTTCTGTGACCCGGTATCAAAATGATCCACCGCCTGATCCCTGATACTGATCCCTAGTCCTGACCTGTGGTCTAGGACTCCTGCTTTAGGTGTGGACATACCTGGAGGTGTTAGTTCTCCTCTGCTTTCCAATCTGCTCAGTGGAATAAACTTGGTCGTAGTGTGACTGTTGTTTACTTAGTGTGAGGTCTGGTGCTTAAGGCTAATGAGGTTATGGCTTTTGCTCTCATCTTTATTTATGTATGTTTTTATTCAAGTTAGAAACCTTAGGTTCTTAGGATTGTGTTGCTGTTTAACTCCATGTCTGCACTGATCGAGCAGACCTATGACAGATTATCCTGTGAGGATTAGAGACTACAGTTCAAACAGCAAAAGCAAGTAGTCGACTTTAATTTGAGGAAATAGAATGGCAGGCAGTTTGTACTGTAATCAGTAACGTAATTCTCCAGCCAGCAGTAAATACATGATTCAAGTCCACTAACAGGTCTGTTGCTTTTGTCTGTTATATATTGGTGCTTATAAATGTCAGGTATCTTTTTTTGTTAAAATTGTTAATTCGTAATTGTATCTGTATTATATAGAAGATTCAGTGGTTTAGAATGCAGATCTACATCTGAAAAAAAGACGGTTTTGTTGGGTGAAAGTACTCTTTTTAAACTTTAAGTCTTGTTCTGCTCTGCATATTGGGCAGGAGGTTTTCCCCCACCGGGTTCGGTTCGGTTGGTGACTACTCTTGCACATCCATTCCACGTGTTGTTGATTGTCTTCTGATCATCTTGAAATGTCTGCCACCTCCAATTCGTCTTCAGCCTGCTCCTTTCACACCTGCCGGTCAGGTCGTACCCAAGTTATGGATTGTTTTCCAGTACCGTTGATAGGCTAGACGGAAAATGTAGCCGACCAGACAGTCTTACAGTGGTCAACATCGCTCTTTTCGGATTCTCCTCATTTATGACACGGTCCCAGGATCTTTTTGCGGCACATTTGATGAAATACAGGTGTTTCGTAGAAAACATATTAAATGTACGCTGTGTGGACGTGTACCCCCACCAGTGCTTGACAATCAATGTTGGTGTGTTTACATTCCCAGAAAGAACACAATGTCATTAAGAAACGTTATCTAATCAGCCTCAGAAAGGTCATAAGCTAAAGAATATTAATTCAGTATATGTATTTTTAGCACTAATTGATTAAAAAAAAAAATTTCAATCAAGACTTGGTATTTGCTATAATTAATTCCCTCATATATTTTGTTGTTTTCATGAATAATGGACTTTTAAAATATTATTCCTATCTTTTCAGATTTTGAATTGATGGTAAAAACAAGAGACAAAACCCACCTTCAGTGCCTTCAAAAAGGAAATCTTTCAAAAGTTCTGAACTAAATCTCTTACCAAATATAGAGAAACAGAACCTTGGACGTAGATAAATACAAAGTTTTCATTATGAACTTTTAATTTGATTTTTTTTAAAATAAATTCTATGCAATAAGATCTGGTGATTGGGTGTCTGAAAAAATGGTTTTAATTAGGATAATTTTATTATTCTTGACATTTGGAAATGTATGCATTGCTGTATATTGTCCTGAAAACTGTAATTGTTTCAAGAACTTTGGGCTTTTAGATTGTTCAAATACATTTAAAACTATTATACCAGATAATATTGATTCACCTAAATTTATTACAGAGTTAGTCCTAAGAGGCAATCAAATCAAACAACTAAATGTTGATCTGCATCAATATAGCAGTTTAACATATTTCGACATTTCCTCTAATGGTCTGATCAATATTGAAGACAATTCTTTTGAGCACATGGGAAAACTGCACACATTGATCATGAGAAATAACCTTTTATCGAATCTAAACAACAAAACACTTTATGGTTTAAAGAACTTGGTGTCTTTAGACCTAAGTCAAAATCATTTGACTGTTTTACTCGACAATACTTTCCAGTATTTTCCCAAACTACTTGAATTGAATCTAACTGGAAATTTTATTCATAGTATAAGTGGCAATGCCTTCAGTGGTCTCTATGCATTGGATAGTTTGCATCTGACATCTAACAGATTGATGGCTATTCCTGTTGTGGCTTTCAAAAACGTTAAACATTTACGGTTTCTTAACTTGGAAGGCAATAACATACATCACTTACTCAATTATAGCTTTTGTAACAATTCAATGCTTGCAGATATTAATATTGCAAATAATGATTTGAAAATAATTGAAGACAAAGCATTCAGCGGGTTAGAGAACTCTTTAGAATCCTTAGACTTGCATCAAAATTATTTACCTGTTGTACCTACACAAGCATTTCTTCAACTTGAACAACTTTCAAAACTTGACCTCGGTGCAAATAGGATAAGTGTTATTGCATCAAATTCGTTTTACAATTTATCTCATCTTGAAGTTTTATATCTAAACGATCTTAATGACTTAACAAAAATCAATGGTCTAGCTTTTAATCTTACCCATTTAAGAGTGCTCCACATTGCTTTCAACCCACTTTTAAGATACATACACCCAAAAGCACTCTATAATTTACCTGCTTTGAAAGTTGTTTATTTAAATAATAATGGAATACATAAATTTCCCAAACATTTTCTTCCCTGGGAGAATTTGGAAACTCTTGACATGAGTGGAAATTTTATTGATTGTGATTGTGATGCACAATGGCTGCTAGATGTTTTTAATGAAATTAGTAATAATAAAAAGAATTTCATACAAAAATCATTACGCTGTCGTTCACCCAAACATCTTCTGGACCTACCGGTTTCGACATTAAAGCCTTCTGATTTTCATTGTCATAAATTAGCATATGGCTATGATGCTAAACACCATAATAAAACATTAGTTGTTGTCATTCTTAGTGTATGTTCTACTGTGGCAACAATTCTAATTTTATTCAGTCTCTGGCATTTTAGAGTGAAAATATTTCCCATTGCAGAATGGCAGTCTAACTATACGAGACAAAAGAACATTCTCACAGATCCTCAGAATGAGGAAGACAGCCTTTCTGCTGATACTGTAGCATAACTTAAGAAATATCAGACATTAGTTGGGGAGACGAAGAGATTGTTGACGACAAAGGTGACAGTTGTTCTTGTGGTAATTGGTGCACTTGGCACAACACGCAAAATGCTACCTAAGTGGCTGAAGGATACAGGAATTGAGACTTGCATTGTCGACCTGTAAGAATCTTAAGAAAGATTCTTGAGATTTGAGAAGACTTGTTGTCAGCAAACTTCAAGTAACATCCATATTAATTAAATTAGCATATAACTTTTGAATAATAATAATTATGACATTATTATAATTATTATGGAAGGTGGTGAACTGGCAGAATCATTAGTGTGCTGGACAAAATGCTTGGAGGTATTTCGCCCTTCGCTATGTTCTCAGTTCCATCTCCACCAAGGTTGACTTTACCTTTCATCCTTTCAGGGTCGATACAATAAGTACCTATTTCTTTACTACCCACAAGGGGCTAAACACAGAGGGGACAAATAAGGACAGACAAATGGATTAAGTCGATTATATCAACCCCAATGCGTAACTGGTACTTATTTAATCGACCCCAAAAGGATGAAAGGCAAAGTCGACCTCGGTGGAATTTGAACTCAGAACGTAGCGGCAGACGAAATACTGCTAAGCATTTCACCTGGTGTGCTAACGATTCTGCCAGCTCATAATTGATGTAATTGGCTCATCCCCTCTCCAAAAATTGCTGCCCTTGTGGCAAAATTTGAAACCATTGTTATTATTATTATTATTATTTTGTTTGACTTTTGCTTTACATTTGTACAAGTTGGCTCCAAGTCTCACCCAGAGACCTCAAGAGACAACAAGTTGGAAGTTCATGTTGGTTCAAGCCTAGGGTGCCATATATTTGGTTTTGTACATAGAGTTGTTCTAGAGAATGTTTAAGAAACCATAAGAAAATTATGTTTGTTTTAAAGCTTGAGATTACATAGAAAGTATTTTGAGTAGGATATGAGCAGTTCCCATGAGCACTATCTTTTGAATTTCTGCCATTTTGGGGTTTCCTGGTATCTGAACTAGGTAGCAATCAGCCCCTTTTGCTATCATTCCCAGGGCACTTATTATTATTGTTATATTATTATTTTTATTATATATTTATAAAGTAAGATTTTATTTGTAGTAAATATTTAGAAACTAAAACTTTATTTCCTCACTTCTCCTTCTGATGATAGCATTTCTGTTCATCATTATTTAATGTACATTTTTTTTGCCAAGGCGGTGAGCTGGCAGTCATCAACATGCTAAAATGGTTTGGTAGCATTTCGTCTGTCTTTACATTCTGAGTTCAAATTCTGCCATGGGTTTGATAAATTAAGCACCAGTCAAGTACTGGGTTTGATGTGATCGACTATCCTCCTCCCTACAAATTCCAGGCCTTGTGCCTGTAGTAGAAAAGATTATTTAATATACATTCTAAAACGCTAGCATTGAGTAGACATGTTTAACTACTTGTAACGCTAAGACGTTTGCCACACATGAAAAGGGAGATAACTGGCCAAATCTGTTTTTGTTTTTTTCTTTGCTATTGGATAATTTTCCTCTCACCAAAGACTTTACAGTATCGACTGGAAGCTCTTAGTTATGCCAATGGTACAAGAGAGGTAGTTGTAGAAACACTACAAGTTCTCACAACTGTATTTTTTTTTTGGAGTCACTACCTTCCCAGATGGGTTGCCTGCATCTCCATTTGTTCTATCACCTTTTGACTAAACAATTTGTATTCAATTGTAAAAAGTAATAAATGATCAAATTTATTTTAAAAATCATACTTCTCTTTTCTATCCATTAAATGTTTTTCTTAATGTTTAGTAATGTTTATCACTGTATTAACAGAGAAATCGTGGGACTATGTGATAAAAAGCTTCCTTACCAACTACATGGTTCTGGGTTCAGTCCCACTGCATGACACCTTGGGCAAGTGTCTTCTACTATAGTCTTGGGCCAACCAAAGCCTTCTGAGTGGATTTGGTAGACGGAAACTGAAAGAAGCCCATCATATATGTATATATCTAAGTGTCCATGTTTGTCCATCACCACTTGACAACCAATGTTGGTGTGTTTACATCACTGTAACTTGGTGGTTTGGCTAAAGAGACTGGTAGAATAAGTTCTAGGTATAAAGCGGTGAGCTGGCAGAAACATTAGCACACTGGGCAAAATGCTTAGCGGTATTTCGTCTGCCGTTACATTCTGAGTTAAAATTCCGCCGAGGTCGACTTAACCTTTCATCCTTTTGGGCTCAAAAAATTAAATACCAGTAACGCACTGGGGTCGATATAATCAACTTAATCCCTTTGTCGTCTCTGTGTTTAGCCCCTTGTGGGTAGTAAAGAAATAAAGGCGGTGAGCTGGCAGAAGTGTTAGCACGTCGGGCGAAATGCTTAGTGGTATTTCGTCTGCCGCTACGTTCTGAGTTCAAATTCTGCCAAGGTCAACTTTGCCTTTCATCCTTTCAGGGTCGATTAAATAAGTACTAGTTACGCACTGGGGTCAATATAATCGACTTAATCCGTTTGTCTGTCCTTGTTTGTCCTCTCTGTGTTTAGCCCCTTGTGGGTAGTAAAGAAATAGGTATTTCGTCTGCCGCTACGTTCTGAGTTCAAATTCTGCCAAGGTCAACTTTGCCTTTCACCCTTTCGGGGTCGATAAATTAAGTACCAGTAATGCACTGGGGTCGATATAATCAACATAATCCATTTGTCTGTCCTTGTTTGTCCCCTCTGTGTGTAGCCCCTTGTGGGCAGAAATAAGAATAAACTGAATGCTAAAGGGTCATATTTAGTGACCCAATTGCTGTCATATTTAGTGCTGATGCAGGTATGTAATGCATCTGAAGGACAGTTGTTTAATCCTTTGATACCAACTCATCTGACCCTGTCCCTATTTCTCTAATACAGACTTCTTGTTTCATGTGATCTAAATTAAAACCATACAACCATTAGCTTAATAATAAGGTTGTTTTACTAAATTAATTATTTTCAAAATTTATTGAAACAAAGGTGGTGTAATAATAAATCTCTGAACGAGATATAAACAGTAACTGCACGACAATGTGAGGTATACTTGCCATCTCAATATGGCTAATCACTAAGGGTGGGTGTTACTGTAGCTTGTAGCCCCAGAACATCGTCTCCAGCACAGAAAGTGTGCCTAAAGCCAGCTGGAGACAATGTTCTCCTGGGGTTAAAAGCTACAGTAACACCCACCCTTAGTGATTAGCCATATTGAGATGGCAAGTATACCTCACAAAGGTGGTGTAGTTTGGCAGAATTGTGGTGTGAAAGGGTTAAAAGAAAGTGAATAGAATTTGTGAAGAGAGGAAAATGATGGAAGACTTGGAACAACATTATGAAGACTGATCTGAAGATGCCACATGTCATGAATGAAATGATAAGGAAGGATGTGTTGATTGGTGACATGTAGAGTAGGAAACAATCATTATGGTTCCGGGTTCAGTCCCACTGTGTGGCACCTTGGGCAAGTGTCTTCTACTATAGCCTCAGGCCGACCAAAGCCTTGCGAGTGGATTTGGTAGGCGGAAACTGAAAGAAGCCCGTCGTATATATGTATGTGTGTGTATATGTTTGTGTGTCTGTCTCCCTAGCATTACTTGACAACCGATGCTGGTGTGTTTATGTTCCCGTCACTTAGCGGTTCAGCAAAAGAGACCAATAGAATTACTGGGCTTACAAAGAATAAGTCCTGGGGTCGAGTTGCTCGATTAAAGGCAGTGCTCCAGCATGGCTGCAGTCAAATGATTGAAACAAGTAAAAGAGAGTAAAGAGTACTCCTGTGTATCATCATCATTTAACGTCCGTTGTCCATGCTGGCATGGATTGGACAGTTTGGCCAGGCTGGCATGCTGCACCAGACTCCAGTCTGATTTGGTATGTTTTTCTACGGCTGGATGCCCTTCCTAACGCCCACCACTCCGAGAGTGTAATGAGTGCTTTTACATGCCACCAGCATCTGCCGTGATTGCAATTTCGCTCGACTTGATGAGTCTTCTTAAGCACAACAGGTGTAAGCCTAGTAAAGAGAATATTAAAAATTGAACTATTGAGGATGGCTGAGATGTTGTCACCACACTCTTCTGTATTCCCAGCCATGTCTACAACACCCTCCTGCTTCTCTTTTATTCACTGATTCTTTCCCAATTCTTTCGTAGCCTGCTTGTAACCTTCTCTATCACAAACCACTAACCACCATCTCCGTCCATCTGCACATTCTCCCATACAACATTGGGTAGCAACGGATTCCTGCCTATTCTCTG
Source organism: Octopus sinensis (assembly GCF_006345805.1). Lineage (NCBI taxonomy): Eukaryota > Metazoa > Mollusca > Cephalopoda > Octopoda > Octopodidae > Octopus > Octopus sinensis. Next base: position 47,687,254 of record NC_043015.1, read on the forward strand.
TTCCCCACTAAGCATGGAAGGAAGATATTTGATTGCAGAACCCATCATTCCCTTCAATGGGATGAACCATAAAGTCGTTGATGCTTTTCATCACCATCATCATCATCATCATCGCTTAATGTCCGTTTTCCGCGCTAGCACGGGTTGGACAGTTCAACTGGGGTCTGGGAAGCCAGGAGGCTGCACCAGGCTCCAGTCTGATCTGGCAGTGTTTCTACAGCTGGATGCCCTTCCTAACACCAACCACTCTGCGAGTGTAGTGGGTGCTTTTTACATGCCACCGGCACAAGTGCCAGGGGTGTCTGGCAGCGGCCACGATCGGTTGGTGCTTTTAACGTGCCACCGGCACGGAAGCCAGTTAAGGCAGCGATCGGTTTGCGCTTTTTACATGCCACTGGCACGGAAGCCAGTCGAGGTGGCGCTGGCATCGGCCACGTTTGGATGGTGCTTTTTATGTGCCACCGGCACAGGTATCACAACAACTATTTCCATTGATATTTATTTCGATGTTCATGTACTTGACTCAATACATCTCCTCAAGCACAGTAGGTTGTTCTGAAATCCAAGGTACTTTGTAAATGACAAAAATAAAAAGGAACAATTTAATTTATACAGAAGCATATTTATTTACATTGTCAAAGTACATAGAAAATGCATCATCAAGCAAATAAAGCTTTCCCTCTGTGGTTGAAGCTACAGAAAGATTGTCGGTTACTCAACATCTCCCAGTTTCTGGAAAAATAGAAAAAAAAAATAACATCATTAAGAAATCACTTATAACAATTATTATAATGTTGTTATAGCCTAGAGATAAGCAATAATAAATCTCTGAACGAAATGTAGACAGTAACCGCTCGACAACGTAAAGTATACTAGCCACCTCAATATGGCTAACCACTAAGGGTGGGTGTTACTGTAGCTTTTAGCCCCAGGAGATCATCGTCTCCAGCTGGCTTTAGGCACACTTTCTGTGCCCTTATGACATTTGCAAAGGGAGACGATGATCTCCTGGGGCTAAAAGCTACAGTAACACCCACCCTTAGTGGTTAGCAATATTGAGATGGCTAGTATACTTTACGTAGCCTTGAGACAGTTCTCTAGAAAATACCTTGTGATTATGCTATTGTTTATAAAAGTTTAATAGGTTAAAGAGAGAAGTAATGAAAAGTGGTGATAGGTAAAACAAATTCAGGGCCTTCATATTTATGAAGTGGTGCAGAAAAGTTCCTAGCTTTGGGTAAAAGAAAATACACGAAAATCAGTTAATTATGATTTTATTTGACATATTCCCCTCTAAGGCTCACATACTTATTGCAGCAGTTTTCTAAGTTTTTCTAAGACCTGTAAAAGCACTCAGAAGGGTGAGCCTCCAAGCAGGCCTTTCATGAAACCCTTAAAGCCAGGAACTTTCCAGTACCCCCTCATACCATCACACCCCATTTAACATAGCCACTCCATTTACTGTGCCTCACTTCTACATGACTACAATTAAAACAAAAACAGAAGATAATTTTATTTCAAGTTACACAACTGTTTTCAATTGTACAAAACCAAACTGAACATGTATTATAATGAAATTAGTTGTTGTAGTCAGCATAGGAATGGCTGTATGATTAAGAAGTCTGCTACTCAATCAAATGGTTTTGAAGGTCGGTCCCACAACACGACATCTTGGGTAAGTGTCTTCTACTATAGCCCAAGGGTGCCCAAAGCCTTGAGTGAATTTAGGAGATAAAAACTGAAAGAAACCAGCCATGGGTATGTATATGTGTGTGTGTGTGTATATATATATATATATATATATATAAACATTGATGTCTGGGAATCTTAATAGGGTGCAACACTGGACAGATAGGGTGTTTTTACACTTTTTTTTACCATAAGAGAGAATTTTTCTCCAGAGTTACTGCAGTGAATTTGCTTTTTAGCAGTTGAAATATGTCACAAACATATTTTAACTAACTATATATATATATATATAACTCTTTGTTATATGTCTACGACCCCCACCTCTTTTTTTTAAAGATAAATGCTTTTTAATAGTGATAATGAAACAAGAGGTTTAGTCCTTACTGCCAAAATTCATTTCTCTTGGGAAATACAGAAGTGATGATGTCTTCATTCCACGGATCCCATTAATCACATCTGACCTCCCCTATGAATTTAAACGGCACCAGTTCCCAGTGAAAATTAGCACAATCTCTCAACGTTGTTGGACTTAACCTTGCTGTTCTCATGGGCGATTATATGTAGGATATTCGCAAGTTGGAAGTCCCAAAACTCTTAATTTGTACCCCAATTAAAGGACACACTGAAAGCATTGTATATTTAGAAGTTCTACAAAATTAAACTGATTGATTTCAGGATTTGTTTTAATAACTTTGTTTAAACTCACTTCATCTGATTGAATTTTTCTGAAAATATGTTTTTTATCAGAATAAATATATTTATTTGAGGCAAGTAAAAATCGAAATCGATCAACATCAATGGAAATTGCAGCTGTGATACCAGTGCCAGTGGTACATAAGAAAACCATCCGAACGTGGCGTTACCAGTGCCGCCCCGACTGACCTTGTGCCGGTAGCACGTAAAAAGCATCATCCAATCGTGGCCGTTGCCAGCCTCGCCTGGCCCCCGTGCCAGTGACACGTAAAAAGCACTATCCGATCGTGGCCATTTGCCAGCCTCGTCTGGCACCTGTGCTGGTGGCATGTAAAAAGCACCATCCGTTCGTGGCCATTGCCAGCCTCGCCTGGTCCCCATGCCAGTGACACGTAAAAAGCACCATCCGATCGTGGCCGTTTGCCAGCTCTGTCTGGCACCTGTGCCGGTGGCACATAAATAGCACCCACTACACTCACGGAGTGGTTGGCGTTAGGAAGGGCATCCAGCCGTAGAAACATTGCCAGATCAGACTGGGCCTGGTGCAGCCTTCTGGCGTCCCAAACCCCAGTTGAACCGTTCAACCCATGCTAGCATGGAAAGCGGACGCTAAACGATGATGATGATGATGAACATTTTTTAAACTTCCGAGCAACGGCAGGTAATTAGGCTTGCCCTTTCATAAAATAAAATACCAGTCAAGTATCGAGATCGATGTAAAAAACTTAACCCTTCCTCCTAAAAATTGCTGGCACTTACCAAAATTTGAAATAATCATTAGAGAATTGAAATTTTTTCTATGCTACAAGCAAATATTCTGTTGGCCAACAAGTATTATATTCATTAAATCTGATATTAAGGGAGAACATAATTTTTTTAAATTGAGGCAATAATGTGATTTTAAAAAAATTCTTTTTAACATTCAGACAGTATTTTTCAAATGGTTGCTATAACCAGTGAAATACTTACTTATTTTCTAGTTCAGCACTTGACTGAATTTCTTTAAAGGCACCAGCAATATGCACAACACCATAACAAATGATTAACAAACTGATCAGACACTGGACTAAAATCTAAGAAATAAAAACAAAAACAAAAAAGAAACAACATTTAATCCCATTCTTCAAACAAATCTTTTAATGGTTTTACCACGTTAACTACATCACTGGAACTTACCAGTGGCGTTACATATGTCATGCAATCACATTGCATAATGTTTAATTAGAAAAAAATGTAAATTTTTTTGCATTTTCACATTATTTCATAATTAAACTTTAACCCTTTAGCATTTAAACTGGCCATATCCGTCCAAAAATATTCTACCTGTTTTATGTTCAAACTGGCCAGATCTGGTCTCTCACACCAACCCTACAATATCGTTTAAAAAATTAACAGCTACCTTATCAAAATCTCATAGCTACAAGATAATGCATGATTAATTCAAAACAATGTGAATAAAGAAAGCATTAATTTTGGTAGAATAATGCGAACACTAAAGGGTTAATATTTAACATTCATGTTACTTAAATATACTCAAAACCATGTCAAAGATACAGAATAAAATATTTTCTCAAATTATGAAAATGTACCACTGGTGGTACATGTGGTAGTTATGTGAAGTTTGTGATGAACCATCCATTGTATATGTGGTGGTTAACATGTTAAAATGTAAATACAGGGTGGACCAAAGTTATCTGACACATTTGGAGGCTTAATAAAAGCACAAAATAAGAAATAATGAAAAGAGAAATTTTATTTTCTGAACATACATATAATGCCATTTTATTTCATTAAGTTTTAAAAATTAAATCAGCTAAATGCCTCCCATCATTGTCAACACACTGTTGGAGACATTCATGAAAGTTATCGATAACTCTATGGCTCGTTTCTTCTGGAATGGTGAAATGTGATTTCTTCTTTTGGGGATATTTAAAATCAAAAGTATTCAGTCATCACCCTCGATCTATTGATGAATTAAAACATGAAATTTGTGTAGAAATAGCAACCGTTCCAGGAGAAATGATCCATAGAGTTATCGATAATTTTCACGAACGTCTCCAAGTGTGTTGACAATGAGGCAAAGCATTTAGCTGATTTAATTTTTAAAACTTAATGAAATAAAATGGCATTATATGTACATTCAGAAAATAAAATTTTTCTTTTCATTATTTCTTATTTTGTGCTTTTAATAAGCCTCCAAATGTGTCAGATCATTTTGGTCCACCCTGTGGTAACAATATAATATATTTCTAACACACACACATTAAGAGGGTCTACTTTTAGATAATTTAAATCATTACTTACATCCAATGGTAATCGCGTAAAGTCATTTTTAATCAAACGTAGATATGCTCGATCTGAAATCACATGAAGATATATATATGTATCATTAAATTCTCAGGAGAAACTTTTATCAATAGAATAAAATTTTTTAAATTCATTTAAAATTTCCACAAACTTGATTTATACTAAACATGTTAAAAATCTATCTGTATTAAGATTAATTTCTTAAGACCAACACAGTTTACATCATTTTGTGTAAATTTACAAAAAGATCCTAAAAGGTCAGTTCAAACCACTTCCCCAACAGCTAAGAAAACGAAATTTTACAAAGTATTTTTGTTATTCAACACACACTTATTATCCATCATCATTTAATGACTGTTTTCTCTGCTGGCATGGGCTGGCTGGTTTGACAAGATCCTGCAAAGATCCAATGTCAGCTTAGATATGGTTTCTATGGCTGGATACTCTTCCTAATGCTAACCACTTTACAGAGTGTACTAGTTGCTTTTTCATGCCACCAGCATTAGTGAGGTTGCCAAATAACTTGCAAAGCAAGGAAGAAGAAGAAAGAATAAAAAAAGGGGGGGTTATATGGGGAGGAGCAATGGTTCTATGCTAGGCATTGAGAGACTAGAATGCGGCAGAAAAACAAGCCCAGGTGGCTTGTAATAGATATACTAGGCTGAGTAGTGGGAAAGTTGGAAAGAAGATAGAATTGGTGGTGCAATGCTGGAAGATCTCAAGATACAGTAGATTGTTTTGGGGGTGGGATAGAAAGGAAAGATGGGGGTTGAGGTACATGTAATGAGTGATGGTAAGAGATATAGGAGTAGCTCATGGAGGCTATGGTAAGTGATAACAGGTACGAGAGCAGTTAAGAACGAAGTATAGCAGAAGAGAGCAATGGATAAAGGCAGAAAAGGATGTGATTGGCAGAGCAGGGAGAGAGCAAAAGGAGGGACAAGACCCCCACACATGCAAACATAACCAAAGTGGTTTTAGAATATCATTTCTGTTATGATGGACAGCCTTTTTGAGTACAGCAAATTATTAATCCTCTTGGTCCTTTGTCATCTCCTCCAGAAGGTTCAGTATTTTGAGATGAGCCTTCACTGCATTCCATATATTCCTGAGTCTCCCTCTTCTGCAAGTTCTATCCACATTAAGCAGTCGTACTTCTTTATGCAGCTGTTCTTATCCATCTTCCTCATCCAAATGCACCATGTGTCCAAACCAGTGCAGTCTTATCTCTTGCTCACTATATACGATTCCTCGTATGCCTAATTTAGTTGACATTTAACTGACATTGCACATCCAATGGAGCATACAAACTTCATTCCTCTCTCATCTTTGCATGTCTTTTGCATTCAGGGTCCACATCTCACCACCATGTAGCATGGATCTATGTACACAAGCATCAGACAATCTGCTTTTCACACACACAGAGACAGTGACCTTTTGCCCTTTTTTGTCAAAAGAGGTAATAATAGCCCTCTGAATCTCATCTAGGTCATCCCATAGGATGCCCCTAAGGGTTTCGGTTGCACATACTATAGGAGTCACAGGGCACTGCTCCATGTGGTCCCGCAGTTTCCATCTAACTAGGAATATTGGGGTCTCAACCATTGTCTTGTATTCAAGATCCTCTGCATGACATCCTGCTAGTACAAAGCCAAGAATCTGATCTGTTGGGTCCTGCCAAAAACTAAATCCCTTTGACCTGTCTGGCCTGGTAAGACCTACCTGAAGATTTCTCTCCCTCCAGCATAGCTCTCCATGTCAATGGAGCACACAGACACTTCACCGCGACAAGGTACTTGTTGAATTGGCAATTGACTGCACAGTAGCTCTTCCACCTTTTGACGGGTCCTATTTTTAGTCCCACAAGGTGTCCAACAAACACCCTCCTCACCAAGGAAGCTTGATGGGGTTGCCAGTTTAGTCACTGACGACCCGACCATGTGACAGGTTGTACTGGGTTCCATGTTACCAGTAGCGCTCAAGAGCAACCTGACATCTCTCCATCCTATTCTTGTTCTAACAACTACAATTTCTGAACATCATCCTCCTATGCTTATTAGATCACCTAGGCAACAAAAATTATCCATTACTACCAGGGATCTTCTAAAGCATTTGAAAAAAATCAATTTTCCCCATGTATCATTAATCTTTATGGCTCCTGTGCATCTTCCACATACAAATACTACTTTCCCCATTAACGTTCCTGTGATTCCACTGCATCTCATGGAATTCCTGCCTATACCTTTTCTACATATCAAACAGCACCATTTACCTAAAACGAGTAGGGTCCAGTCCGTTTTCTTAATTACAAGAACCTTGGCTTTTAAGTAAGTTAACCTTAAGATCCTTCGATTCCAGGTTTTGCTTCCATACCCGCAATTTCTTTTCTAATTCTGTTACAGATTCCACTATGAGAACAAGATCAGCAACATATAATAGTTCCCAGGGGTAGACAGTTTAAAATTTCTCTGTTCACCATCATCATTGTTTTATGATGTCTGCTGTTCCATGCTTGTATAGGTTGGAGGCAAGTTGCTGAGGTAGATGCCACGCAGTGGGACTGAATCCGAAACCAAGCGGTTCAGAAGCAAGCTTCTTACCACACAGCCACGCCTTCTATTTTAAATTATATCCAATTAGTATCTATTTATTCTAAATAAATTAATAAATAGTTGTTATTTTTTTCGTCAATGTTGTTAATCTTTCGTGGCTGATGTTATTAATTTCTTCATTTTCTCCATTTTTAAATCTATCGATTGCTTTCATTACCTCTAACTTCCATCCCCTGTATTTCGGGACCGTGAAATAATTTTTTTTTTCCTGTGAGTTTCGTTTCCTGCCCAAGATTGAGTCTTTTCCATAACATTTTTCGTTTACCAACAAATTATGTGAAAGCAATGTAGCTTACAACGAAACCGTAACAACACGAATAACGAGGCACTCAACGATTCCATATTTGGAATATTGTTTATATCTGAATATTGTCAAAAAGTGTGTACAATTATTATAGTAAATCAATGAACAGACTTTTATAAAAACAAAATCCAACACAAATTAATGTTAATGCTAAGGGATATTCATAAAAAGAATAAAACTGAGAACCCCAAATACACAATGATTTTAAACCTGCTTGGCAAGAATTCTTTATGTATGATGCTATTTATATGTAATTATATATATGAGTGTATATGCATATATATATTATATATATATATATATATATATATAGGTGAAATGAATACGTACACCCGGTGTTTAGGGTGTGTGTGTGTATGTATGTATGTATATATATATATATATATATATATATATATACACTAGGGGGTGTTGAAGGGCCGCTGCAATAAGTGTGTGAATCTGAGACGGGAATAGGTTCAATAAAATCATAATTAACTGATCCTCCTGCGTTTTCTGTTACTCAAAGCCGGGAATTTCGCAGCACCCCCTCGTGTGTATACACACACATATTTATATACATTATCTATCTATCTATCTATATATTATTTTGGTCGAGCCAGTCTCTCGCTACTCTGAATTTCGAAGATCCTTGCACCTACAGGTGTAGTAGCAAGAATCTAACACGACCAAAATTAAATATATAATTAATCTCATATATAGAGTACTCTTTTTCCGACAGCCGACACTAAACGTATATATTTTTTTTTCATTACTACTACAAGTATTATATCATTAATCTGATTCTCTTCCCTAAAATCTGTATCACTTCTACCTTGTCTTATGGGGAACAGCTGTATTTTCAGAACCGAGTCGTCAGAACCACTTTCGAGGGTGAAAATATATTAAGTTTTTATTTTATTTCCCCCATCGTTAATTTATAATACCCAGTATTTAAGAACAAGTGCCCGGGGCGATGAATAAAAAAAAAAAGAAGGCATTGTTGAAATTTAATAAAACTGTTTTGAATATATTTTAGCCACAAAAAAATCATAGTTAAAGAATTTAAATAATAAAAAGGTTTAAATTAATGTTATGCACTTACGTTGGGCAGCCGAATAGGCAGCATGAGCTAAGACAAGAAGCCCAAATGTAATACAAATTTTGTGAGATGAAGATCCCATTTGCACCGTGTTGGAAAGTGAAGCTAAAACCTGAGCCAGGAAGAGTCAGCTTAATATAACACTACATAGATATACAAATACACACAGATAACGTGGAAATATAGCTCAACGGCAGCCATATTGAATTTACAAATGCAGGAAAAAAGTAAAAGAACTAATGTATACCAAATTTCTTTATTCACCTATAAAAAGGTTTACATAGAGGGGACGTTACGAAGACAGCCAAGGGACATGTAGGGGACAGACACACATTGAATTTACAAATGCAGAAAAAGTAAAAAAAACTAATGTATACCAAATTTCTTTATTCACCTATAAAAAGGTTTACATAGAGGGGACATTACAAAGAGAGACAAGGGACATGTAGGGAACAGACACACATTCTTATATACAAGATGAAAAGATATATGGATTTATATATATTATACGGATGGGAGTTAAAAATATAAGTGATGATTGGATGAACTAATATATACCAATTCACTTTCCTGTCTCGTATTGGTTCCTGTAACACCTAATATGCCTTTTTTTATGTTAAAAGTTTTTGTAGTTAAGTCAATTACGAAATAAAAGAGAAGCAATGTTTTTTTTTTTCGGAACATTGAATCTCGAAGCAGAAAAGCCATCAATAAAAGTATCTTTTATCATGTACTTGTTTCAGTCATTTGACTGCGATCATGCTGAGTCATTGGGGAATTTTAGTCGCATGAATCGACCCTGGGACTTATTGTTAAGCCCGGTACTTATTCCATCGGTCTCTTTGGCGAGCCGCTAAGTTACGAGGAGATAAACAAACTAAAACCGGTTGTCAAGTGGTGGTGAACAGACGCAAAGATACACATACATACATACAACACACACACGACGGGTTTCTCTCAGTATCCGTCTACGAAATTCACTCACGAGATTTTGGTCGGCCGAGGCTAAAGTAGAAGTCACTGCCTAGAAATATCGCGACTTAAAAAAAAAAGTCGGTGCAACTGTCTATACTGCGTTCTACCGCAATATGCACAGTCTGTGCTGTGAATTGGCCTTATCTGGACAATAAGGTTTAGAGTTAGGGTTTGCGGTTAGGGTTTAGGGTTAGGATTCGACTGCATACAAAAGCCTAAATGGCTAAATAGACCGCACGCTCAAGATGCACCAAAATGTCTATATAGTTTAAAACAGCACCTTTCTAACTCAAAAATATCAAAATATTATTTCTAATTTCTTAAAATGAAATGTTTGAATTTCAAAATTATATCAATAGACTTTGTAAAATAGAAAAGAAGAAGAAAGTGACATTACATTAAATCAACATCTTCTGTTTTTATCATTTGCTCGAGAAACCTATTTATTGAATTCATCTATGTATAAATGTGTTGGAAAACCCCTAAAAACGATCAACAGCTACAAAACAAAACTAGAAGGGCGATGGGGTGGACCACCCCAGGTGTGCTTTTATGAGAGCTGCAGTTTTGGATTAGTGGTATTTCGTTTTTGTATTTGGTTTCCAAGATTTTTAAAGTGAACTCATGAGCTGGAGCAAATTTTGTTGTATCATATCTTGGGAGGGTCATTATGCCAATAATAAGCACACGCACTGGTTTCATTTCACTTCTTTATTATTGGTTAATTGGGTTAGTTATTTGGGTCTAATGCCGTTTCGCACCTCTTTTTTTCATTATTGTTTCTGCATATTCGTAATCTCCGTCACCTAAAACGTAGGAATCTGAAAAAAAAAAAAAATTTATGCATTTTTCAAGGAGAGGTACGAAACTGCATTAGCCCCAGTTATTTAATCCTTCCGTATATAAACCGGTTTCACCTGGCCAAAATATTATATCTGTTTTATGCTCAAACTGGCCAGATCTAGCCTTTCACACCTACCCTACAATGTCATTCTAATAATAAACAATCGCATCACTGAAATCTAAAAGCTACAAAGATAATACCTGATTAATTCAAAACAATGAGAATAAATAAACATTGCATTTGTCAGAATAATCTGAATGCTAAAGGATTAAAGAACCAACAAATCGCTCGCTCGCTTAATCAGTCGGTTAAGCAATGAATCAGTTGTCTGGGTCACTTGTACTTTCTTGGTTTTTCTCATGGAAGTAAATTTGCGTCGATCGAAAATAGAAACTGCTTCGCATATTCGGTTCTTGACAAGATTCAATTTACCATACCATGGTCATCAATATCAAACGGGGTACTATTTAAGAAGAGTGGTCCCGGTGCGCGCACTCGCGTACTCGCGCATCCGCGATAGCTAGTCGTGACTAGTTGATCCTTACTTTGTGTTTTTGTGTTTTATTTACTTTGTTTTAAAAAAAATTATGGCGATCCTTCGGTATAGGTACCGTAAGTGGCTTTGTTTACATTTCTGAAGATAACAGAAACCCTTTTCTCCAACCCCTAACACAAACCCTAACCCTAACTTCCCATATACTTTCTTGAAATGTATCCGGTACTTCCGGTACCTATACCGAAGTTACGCCAAAATTATTTATTTTGTGTAAAAAAAAAATTATTTATTTTGTGTTTTATTTATTATACTTTGCTAGGTAGTCATTGCAGGATCGACAAGTCACGACTAGCTAGCGCGAATGCGCGAGTACGCGAGTGCGCGCACCGGGACCACTCTTCTTAAATAGTACCTATTTCTTTATTACCCACAAGGGGCTAAACATAGAGGGGACAAACAAGGACAGACATAGGTATCAAGTCGATGACATCGACTCCAGTGCGTAACTGGTACTTAATTTATCGACCCCGAATAGTCTTAAATATCTTCTTAAAAAGTACCATCAAACGGTAAGTTTATTAGGGTTTCGTCGAAAAAGGGTCAACGTTTTTAACTGTCATAGTAAAAGAGAAAAGGGAGGGAAGCAAGTAATATTTTGTTGATCTTCAACGTTGAAGGGAGATTATTCATATCAGCCGCCATTTCAAAGTGATAAAGCAGTTTTGTCAACGTTGTCGGTAAGCTGTTTCTTGGTCTGTACATATTTACTTTCTAATGAGTTCCATCGGTACTGGTTATGACTTATCTGCATCGCAGTTCTCACCCGACGGGCGTGTATTCCAAGTGGAATATGCCCAAAAAGCGGTAGAGAACAGCGGCACGGCGATCGGCATTCGCGGCAAAGACGGTGTTGTGTTCGGCGTTGAGAAACTTGTGCGGTCCAAATTGTACGAAGTGGGAGCAAATAAGAGGATATTCAACATTGATACACACATCGGTGCTGCAGTCGCTGGTCTACTAGCTGATGCTCGTCATGTAATTAAGACATCCCGCGAAGAAGCCGCTAATTATCGCTACAACTACGGAGAGTCGATTCCCCTCAAGTATCTTACCAACAGAGTTTCCATGTACGTCCATGCTTACACTTTATACAGCTCCATGCGTCCGTTCGGTGTGAGTATGATTATGGGCTCTTATGAACAAGGCAATCCTCAACTCTACATGATCGATCCCTCTGGTGTATCTTGGGGCTATTGCGGTTGTGCCATCGGTAAGGCTCGCCAGACAGCGAAAACCGAAATCGAAAAGCTGAAGACCAAAGATATGCCTATTACTGAAGTAGTGAAAGAAGTAGCCAAAATTATCCATGTTGTCCACGACGAAATCAAAGACAAAGCTTTTGAATTGGAATTAAGTTGGGTTGGAGAACACACTGGTGGAAAACACGAACTTGTACCAACACATATTTTAGAAGAAGCCGAAACCGCTGCCAAGAACTTCCTCAGGGTCGCAGACGACGACGGAGAAGAGTGAATCGAACTGTTGACTCTTATTTTTGTATTTTTAAAGCTAAGAATGACTGAATGTGTTTCGATTTCACATCATTATAGAACTGAAGGCGGAAAGTAGTTTCAGTAATGTTTTTTTCTTACTGCTTTTTCGCCTGCATTCCGATCAATAAATACCAAGTTGTCATTGAAAACATCATTTCTTTTCCTCCTGTTTTTGCCGTATTTTATTTTAAAATCATTTTCAAGAGGTAGGTCAATATTGTTCTTAAACGTTTTTCGGTTCTTTTGTTAAAATTGTAGGCAAGTCTTCTTTGTGTTAAATGCTTTATTCTTATCTTTTTTTAATGTACATATTATAGACGTAGTAAGAGGCTTGCTCTCCAACCACGTAATTACGGGTTCAGTTCCACTGCGTGGCACATTGGACAAGTGTCTTCTACTACAGCCCCGGGCCGACCAAAAAAGCCTTGTGAATGGATTTGATAAGACTGAAACTGAAAGAAGCTCGTCATAGATGTGTTCCCGTTACTTAGCTATTCGGCAATAGATATCGATAGAATAAATACCAGCCTTAAAAGAAATAAGTACTGGGGTAGATTTGTTCGACTAAACCCTTCTGCTACAGCCCCGGGCCGACCAAAAAAGCCTTGTGAATGGATTTGATAAGACTGAAACTGAAAGAAGCTCGTCATAGATGTGTTCCCGTTACTTAGCTATTCGGCAATAGATATCGATAGAATAAATACCAGCCTTAAAAGAAATAAGTACTGGGGTAGATTTGTTCGACTAAACCCTTCTGCTACAGCCCCGGGCCGACCAAAAGCCTTGTGAATGGATTTGATAGACTGAAACTGAAAGAAGCTCGTCATAGATATGTTCTCGAAACTTAGCTATTCGGCAGTAGATATCGATAGAATAAATACCAGCCTTAAAAGAAATAAGTACTGGGGTAGATTTGTTCGACTAAACCCATTCAAGGCGGTGCTCCAGCATGACCGCATTCCAATTACTGAAAACAAGTAAATAAAAAATATAAAAAAACATTGCAGTAAAATGGTTGATAAATCGATTTTAACTTGCAATTCAACCGGATGTTAAGATTCCCCGACAAAAACCGGCACGGAAGCAAAAACAACGACATAGATGTAATATTTATAAAAGGTGATTTGGCGAAGGTAAAGACTACACACGCCACCCGTTTTCGGCGGTTAGGGTTTACCGTTGAGACGAAGGTAAAGAATACGCACACCACCCGTTTTCGGCGTAGACAAAATAACATTGCCTAATGTAATAGAATTATTGAAAGGTTACTTGAATTTCTGAATAGTTTACATTGTAAATAGTTTCAGTTGATATAGAATTAATGGTTATTCGTGATTTAATCATAGATTACAACTTTGAGGAAATACACAATTCGCCAGACCTTCTGTGTATTTCAGTTTCCGTTCTTTATTTTTCCAGTTTTTATCTTCAGATTTCATTTCTCGTAGAATTGCACTTTAAGATAGGAGATTGCTTTGTTAAAATCTTGTTAGGCATTTTACGGTATTTTTTTTTTACCAAAATTTACCCATCTGGTATACATTTATTGAGCTTTTTAAAGTTCGACTCTTTGCTTCCTGTGAGGTAATTATTTATGTTATGACTCTGCAGTAATTAATGGCAATAAAAAGACGGCGTAACTTCGGTATAGGTACTGGAAGTACCGGATACATTACAAGAAAGTGTTATTTATATATATATATATATATATATATGGGGGTTAGGGGTGGGAGAAAAGGGTTTCTGTTATCTTCAGAAATGTATACAAAGTCACTTACGGTACGTATACCGAAGGATCACCAAAAGACCTTAAAATATTGGGTAAACGACTGAGAATTGAAGTATAAACGAAATATTGTTTACTTTGGGGGTTAAACAGTAGTTTCGTTTTAAAAACACGTGTTTTACGAGGAGAGAAAAAAAAATTTGGGTAATTGAAAAGTATTTAATTAAAATTGGTAACAACAACAAAGAAATAAGATGTAAATGATTGTAAGTCGGCAGAAATTATGAACTTCAGTGTCATTTCTGTAGTTAAACAATATTTTTTTCGTTTCAATATTACAAGTAAACCCTGTTGTTTTTATACACACCCCTTGTCATCTAAAATTGTACCGTAAAAGGGCAGCCGAAACGAAAATCCCATTCTCTTTTAGCAGGAATTTCTTGATACCGCAGATGGGCTTCGGTGAATGTATGGAATTCTTGTTACTCCTAACAAATCTGACACTTCCTACCAGTGAGGACACCATTTTAGTTCTTTCTTAAGATGATTGTGTTTATTAATGTTGAATTAAGATAGATTCCATTCTTGTCAAAAGCAATATTTGATTTATACTTATGGCAAAATCTTTCCAAATGCTTTGTGTGTATTTTCACTGATAAAACAGTTATTTTCCTATTTGAACAGAGGAGTCACAGTCATGGTGGGCATGAATGGAAGAGTTAGGAGTCGAAGATTTTATGTGCCTACGCCACAGCCCTGGAGTTGAAGGATGACATCTTCATGGGAATCCTACTGTCCAGACAAAACCTGTGGTTGACTCTAGAGGCTAACGGTGTTTACTGCAATTGAACATTAGAAGAAGATTTAGTTTGTCTTGGGTAATGGTTTCTTGCAATTCTCTATAGATGGTTATAGTATCTGACGAAACTAGAATTGTGAAGACCTGTTGACTCAAGTGAAATCGAAATCAAATTCGAGGACCTTCATCCGTGCTAGTGGAGCGCTAAGTGTACCGTACAAGCGTGATCGTTGCCAGAGCAACAAACTAGCCTCCGTGCCGGTGGCACGTAAAAAGCTCCATTCAAGCGTGATCGTTACCTGCATCGCCTTACTGGCACGTGAAAAAGCATTCGAGTGAAGTTGTTGTCAGTGCCGCTGTACTGGCTCCTGTGCAGGTGGCACATAAAAAGCACCATTTTGAGCGTGGCTGTTACCAGTACCACCTGACTGGCCCTTGTGCTGGTGGCACGTAAAAGGACCCACTACACTCTCGGAGTGGTTGGAGTTAGGAAGGGTATCCAGCTGTAGAAACTCTGCCAGATCAGATTGGAGTCTGGTGCAGCCATCTGGTTCGCCAGACCTCAGTCAAACCGTCCAACCCATGCTAGCATGGAAAGCAGACATTAAACAATGATGATGATAATGTCATGGGTTACAAATGTGATTTTATGAACACTTAACTCTTTAGCATTCAGATTACTCTGTCAAATGTAATGGTTATTTATTCAAATTCATTTGAATTAGTCTAGTATAGAGTTTCTTTCCTTTCTGGAAACTCGCTGCGTACCTGCAGCTGATGGTTTGCAGACCACCACTTTGAGTAGCACTAGTGTAGATTCCTTTCTCTGTTCTTTTTTTTGTCTTGCAAATAACTTGGTGATCTTGTGGGTACCAGTGACGGGAATAAAACACTCAGTGCACTCTAATGTAGTGAAAGAAAAGGCATCCAGCCATAGGAAATGACGCCAAAGCTGACGTTGGAGCTCAGCACAGTCCTATGGCTTGCCAGCTCCTGTCAAACCGTCCAAACCATACCAGTCCGGAAAGCAGATGCTAAATAAATATGATATGGATGATAGATATGTGTGTGTGTGTGTATTTATATCTTGTCTTGACTTTGTGCTGATTGGGAACAAAGTCACCATTCTTACAGAAACAGTGTCATTTGTTTTAATCATCCATGGAAACATATTTGGCTGTTGATCTGCTTATGCTTGTAAGCTTAGGGGAAATATTACCTTACTTAGAAACAGGTGAGGATTAGCAACAGGTAGTGTGTCTGGTCATTGAAAATTTGTCCCAGTAAAGCTGGTCTGATTCATACAAAGGTGAAAACATAAGCATTAAAATAATGATAATTAATGTACGATAATGAATACCTCACAAATAAAATGTATTGGTTTTTGATCTGCTGAGGCAGCGAGCTGGCAGAAATGTTAGCATGCCGGGCAAAAAGCGTAGCCGTATTTCGTCTGCTGTTACGTTCTGAGTTCAAATTCCGCCGAGGTCGACTTTGCCTTTCATCCTTTCGGGGTCAATTAAATATGTACCAGTTACGCACTGGGGTCGATGTAATCAACTTAATCCGTTTGTCTGTCCTTGTTTGTCCCTTCTATATTTAGCCCCTTGCCGGTAGTAAAGAAATAGGTATTTCGTCTGCCGCTACGTTCTGAGCTCAAATTCCGCCAATGTCGACTTTGCCTTTCATCCTTTCAGGGTCGATAAATTAAGTACCAGTTGCATACTGAGGTTGATCTAATCGACTGGCCCCCACCTTGTGCCCAGAGTAGAAAAGAATATTGTTGATCTGCTGAAGACTAGCAGGCCGGAACTTCAAAGTCACAGCCAACACTATTCTTGTAAATGAATTATATATATCAGCAAAGAGACCGATAGAATAAGTCCATGGCTTTAGAAAATGAAAATAAGTCCTAGGGTCAATTTGTTTGACTAAAAACCATTCAAGGCAGTGCTCCAGATTGGCTGCTGTCAAATGACTGAAACAAATAAAAGAATATATATCTTGTTCCAATGTCTTTTTTATTTTGATATGGCTTCTGCAGCTGGTAGATCTTCGTAATATCAGTCACTTAACGGAGTGTACTGGGTTTTTTTTTTTAATTTCATTTTATTTGTTATCATTATTCTTTTGGAAAGAATCAGCATTTGGTGATGTTACTTGCAATTTGCAAATTAAAGAACTCCATCGACTGAGAAGTATAGAGGATAGAACAGTTGCTTTATGTGAGCTGGTGAGAGGTAAATGTATATATATATATATGGAGCAGGCACAGGTTGATTGCTGTGAAGGAAATTCATGGCTACCTTTACATGGCTGAGTAGAGGTGGCTGCAGAGGTGCTGTTGGGAAGTAAATATGGTGATGAGGTACCAGAATGTACCTCTGAATAACGTTCAAGGTGTATAGAAGAGTATGGAAGCAGGTGAACCAGGAAGAGTTGTTACTGATTGTGTTTCACCTTTCAAATAATGTGAACAATAAACCAACTTAATCAGAAGAGGAATGACAGTTTATGTGTGTGTGCATACACGTATGTGTACATGTATGTATACATGCATGCGTATATATATATATATGGAAGTGTGCATATACAGGGTGGCCCAAAAGTAGGTTTACAGTTATCATGTAAGCACTCGAAATTTCTTTTTAAACATTCTATTACATTTAAATTTCTATCTTACAATCATATTGTTTTGACACATCTTAAACAGACAATGTTTAATCTCCCAGATGCTCAAAGTGTCCTCCTTCAACACAGCAACATTCTTCAAACCTCTTCAGAACACTGACACACAGTGCGGCACAAATTCTGATCTCCATCAATTTCAGTGAATGTGTCGGATATGTAATCTTTTAATTCATTTACTGTTTTGGGACTCTTATAAACCTTGTTCTTTACAACACCCCAAAAATAGAAATTCATTGGTGTCAGGTCAGGTGAACGTGGTGGCCATTTGATACTGCCCCGTCTTCCAAACCAACGCTCTGGAAAGGCTTTGTTGAGGTAGTCTCTTACTGTTAACGCATAATGTGGAGGTGCTCCATCTTGCTGAATAATGGTTTCATATTTTTTTATAATTGAGATCTAAACTGTTAATATATGAATGCAAAAGAGATGGTTGAATGACTGTAAACCTTCTTTTGGGTCACTCTGTATATATATTTGTATGTCTGTGTGTATGGAAGGAGGGACATTAAATGGTAATATAGGGAAGTTGTGGAAGAGCCCCAGGAAAAAATAGGATGAAGTTTTGAAAGCCAACCTCAAAACGTTGAGCTTTACAAAGGAGGTGACAGTGGACTGCAATGTGTGGTGCACTGCTATACTCTAGGAGACCCTCCCACCATAACAGTTGAGATTGTAAAACCAAGGTGTCATGTAAAAAGCATTGGTGTGGGTGCTGGTGCCACATGAACACCCGCAGTACATTGTGTAAAGTGGTTGGCATTAGGAAGGGCAACCAGTCATAGAAACTAAGCAAAAACAAACTATGGAACCTGGTGTGGGCCCTGCCTTTGCCAGTTCTTGTCAAGTTGTCCAACCCATGCCAGCATGGAAAACAAGCATTAAATGTGGATGATGGTATATAATATATGCAGTTGTACATATGTATTTTAAAATAAATGATAGGCAGATAGTTGCACCAAAGCATTTATAAAATAGTTATACAGAGGTGAGTATAAATATATTTAAGCAGAAAAATAGGACAATCAGGTAAGCAAAAGTTCATAGTTCTTTATAGATTGGTAGATATCCTGAAACTTCATACTCTAATATCACAGATGAAAGAATGATGATATAATTTAAATTTGTGTTATTTCACATGGATTTGTTAACACCAACTTACTACATGTACATGTAACTGGTACTCCATAAGTTAGATAATCGGACACAGACAGTGTGTCGTTAGTCAGCTGGAGGAGATGTCTTCCTGGGGCTAAGAACGAATGTAACATCGTCCTCTATGGGACCACCACATTAAGTTGGCGAATATATTTTACCATATATATAAAACAATATTCATAGCAACTTTAACATGACTGTCCATTTGAACGGACTCTACTGCGATTTTTTAAACCTAAGAGGACATTTCTAGCTAGTTAACGATGCACAGCTACGTCTGATAAATTGTGAGTAATTTTGGGTGTGTGTGTATGTATATATATATATATATATATATATATATTATGTATGTATATATATTATGTATGTATATATATATATATATATGTATGTATATATAGATATATGTTAATGAATAAATAAATAAAACATATGCATATATACATACATATGTACGTACCTACCTCTACATGTATATATACATGCATATATGGGTACAGGACACCAAAAAAACGTCGAACACAATGAGAAATGAAAACATAAACACAAAACCAAGGAAATGGACATTTTTCTTAAACAACGAAAAAATAGAGTACAGGACATATGTATGTATATGTATATATATATGTATGTGTATATATATATGCATGTATATATATATATGCATGTATATATATATGTATATATATATATGTATATTTATATATATGTATGTATATATATATGTATGTATATATGTGTATATATATATATGTATGTATATATATATATTATGTATGTATATATACATGCATGTATATATATATGTATGTATATATATATATTATGTATGTATATATACATGCATGTATGTATATATATTATGTATATATATATAGATGTATATGCATATATATCTATGTATATATATATATGTTTGTATGTGTGTGTGCATAGAGAGACAGTTTTTGTCTTCTATTGAAAGGTCTGTACATATATATATCATCGTGGAAGTTATCTCCCTTCTCACACTCTGCAACTTCTCAAACGGCGTGACATCAACAGTTTAAAATTGTCTGAAACTTTGGGATGGACTTTGCAACCTGAAGGAAACTCCTAGATTTTGTTTCGGTGCTAGCTGCTTTACCCTTTAACCATAGCATCGTAATATATTTATCAACCGACAATGAATTTGACACTTTTCGATGTATGGGTCTGCTCTTTATTTTGGACTTAGAAATCCAGGAACACTTGTATGTATGTACGCGCGTGCGTATATCTTTATCTTTTATTTTTTTCTTTGTCTCAGTCATTGGACTGCGGCCATGCTGGGGCATAACCGTAGTCGAATTAATCGGCCCTAGCAGTCATCTTTTTTTTTTTCAAAGCATGACACCTATATCGAACTCTCTTTTTCCGAGCCGTTAAGTTGCGAGGACGTAAATAAACCGACACCGGTTATCAAGCGGTGGTGTAGCACAAGCACAAAGAGGAGAGAGACAAATACATACACGCGAGTATATAGGACGGGATTCTTTCAGTTTCCGTTTACCAAACCCCACGTGCAAGGCTTTGGTTGGCCCTGGGCAATAGCAGAAGATACTTGCTGAAGGTGCCACGCACTGGGATTGAACCTTCAGAAACCTGTAGTTGTGAAGCAAACTTCTTATCACACAGCCACCGCTGTTCCTGCCGCGCAGTGACGCCATGTGTGTGTGTGTGTGTGCGTGCGTTTATAGATGCATACAGGCGTAGCTGTGTAGTTAAGAGGTTTGCTTCCCAACTACGTTGTTTCGGGTTCAGTTCTACAGCTCGGCACCTTGGGTGCCTTCCACAATAATTCTGGGTTGGCCAAAGCTTGTGAGAGGATTTGACTAACGGAAACTGAAAGAAACCTGTTGTATAGGCGCAAGAGTGGCTGTGTGGTAAGTAGCTTGTTTACCAACCACATGGTTCCGGGTTCAGTCCCATTGCGTGGGACTTTGGGCAAGTGTCTTCTACTATAGCCTCGGGCCGACCAAAGCCTTGTGAGTGGATTTGGTAGACGGAAACTGAAAGAAACCCGTCGTATATATGTATATATATGTATGTGCGTGTATGTTTGTGTGTCTGTGTTTGTCCCCCTAGCATTGCTTGACAACCGATGCTGGTCTGTTTATGTCCCCGTCACTTAGCGGTTCGGTAAAAGAGACCGATAGAATAAGTACTGGGCTTACAAAGAATAAGTTCCGGGGTCGAGTTGCTCGATTACAGGCGGTGCACCAGCATGGCCGCAGTCAAAATGACTGAAACAAGTAAAAGAGTATGTGTATGAGCGTTTTGTGTCCCCTTATCAAGACATTGGATGATTGTCGCAAATGAATGCCTTTCGTTTCCAATCTCCTACGAAAACATGTCTAGCCATAGGGAAATATCACCTTGTTTGAAAACAGGTAAGGGTTGGTGACAGGAAAGGTATCCGGATGTCGAAAATCTGGGCAAGTGTCTTCTACTATAGCCTCGGGCCGACCAAAGCCTTGTGAGTGGATTTGGTTGACGGAAACTGAAAGAAGACCGTCGTATCATCATCATCATCATTTAACGTCCGTTTTCCATGCTAGCATGGGTTGATATGTATATGTTTATATATGTGTGTGTGTGTGTCTGTGTTTGTCCCCCCAACATTGCTTGACTACTGATGCTGGTGTGTTTACGTCCCCGTAACTTAGCGGTTCGGCAAAAGAGACCGATAGAATAAGTACTAGGCTTACAAAGAATAAGTCCTGGGGATCGATTTGCTCGACTAAAAGGCAGTGCTGCAGCACGGCCACAGTCAAATGACTGAAACAAGTAAAAGAGTAAAATCCGATATAATTGTTATCTATACCATATGAAAGGTATTTGTAGAAAATTTCATTAAGAAATATCTATTTTTCTGAAAGTTATTATGAAACACAGTCGGCGGCGGTGGTGGCAGGGCTGGTGATGTTGTTGTTGTTGTTAGTGGTGGTGGTGGTGGAACACTTGTGTTTGAATGCCTGATATTTTACGACCAGGAAACACATAAAGCTTGACATATACAGTCGTAAATTTGTGTATGTTAACTGGGTGGGGTGGAGGTGATGTTTGTTCTGTCCCTAGCAACGGTGTTATTGTTGATGTGGTTTCGTTGCTAAGAAATTTAGGCATCGAATGTAAACATCGAATGCGGCAGGCGAACAATATTGAAAAATAATGTCACCCGAGAAACCAATTATTTTTCAAATAACATAATAGAAAACTATCGCGGACGACGTCTTTGCAGATTACGATATTTGGTCAGATAATGAGAAAGTAAAATGTAGTTTGTCGTAAACAGAGAAGATAACACGTTTGAAATGAATCCTTACATCTTACGGACATATGGCCTTGGGCCGAAACAGAACACGTGTAATTATCCATTGTGGGATTACAGGTAGGTGCCAAGAAATAATTAGTTTGTAGGCAATATTTCGGTAGAAGTCTATGACGTCATGAGTGCGTGTGTGCGTGCGTGACGTTGTCCTTCATATGCGCGATAGAGCTGAGCAGTTAAACACTCAGTCGAGCACACGCACTCACTCGTGGCTGACGTCATATACTAATACCGAAACACTGCCAGTTTGTATAATCACGGCGAGGTCAACGAAATGGTATGTTTAATTGCTAATTTATGAATTGAGCTTTTAATTAATGACAAACGAGCGAGTATAGCGGAGGATTGCGGCGTCAAAACGAGGGGAACAGATTGTTGCTACCAAATTCGCGGACGTTGAAGGTGATGGAAGCTGGGTTTGTGAAGTGAAAGAGATCGAAGGTTAAAAAAAAATTGAGTGAATTATACAACAATAAGTGTGAAAGGAATTAAAGGGAACGGTCCCAAGATCTAATAGCCTTCCGTTCCAGGTTCGCCCCAATAATCGACTTGACATTGGTGCTAACCAATATTCTTTTAGTGGTGAACTTGAGTGGGAATTCTACAGTCTGTTCCGAGGAAAGGAGGCGGTAGGATGTTGACACATAAACGGAAACTCCATGGAATAGATTCAAGTAAACTATCAGGAGTGGTGCCTTAGGGATTTAATTCGATTAAACTAAGAAAAGGGGGTTTTTTTGAGATTGTTTTAATTTCATTTTTAGATTATTTGTTATATATTGGGTTGTCCGGAAAGTTCGTGCCGATTTATAGTAGCTTGCCTTTCGACTTATTTTAGAACATGGTTGAGTCCATAAAATAGGATTTGACTACACCTCCATTTAGAGCACAGTTTAAGCTATCTTTTCGTGGAAGAAGATTTATGTTCCTATAACCTGTGTTAATTCTGCAATCCTTTAAAATGGAAGATAAGAAAGTTCATTTTTGGCACTTGATGCTTTGGGAACCAGACAAAAATTGCTGCAGCTCGGCTGGGATGTGTTACCCTACCGTCCATATTCACCAGATATTGCTCCTTCGGATTTCCACTTATTCAAGTCTCTGCAGAATAGTCTTAATGGTAAAAATTTCAATTCCTTGGATGACGTAAAAAGATACCTTGATGAATTGTTTGCCATGAAACCACCTCAATTCTGGGAAGAGGGTATTTTAAAGTTAAAGGAAAGATGGAGACGCATTGTGCAACAAAATGGTTCATATTTGGTTGATTAAAAATGTAATGGCAAGTATCTATTGACCCTTTTTCTTTCCTTTAAAAATCGGCACGAACTTTCCGGACAACCCAATACATTAGGGTAGCGAGCTGACAGAAACGTTAGCACGCTGGGCGAAATGCGTAGCCGTATTTCGTCTGCCGTTACGTTCTGCGTTCAAATTCCGCCGAGATCGACTTTGCCTTTCATATTTTCGGGTTCGATAAATTAAGTACCAGTTACGCACTGGGATCGATGTAATCGATTTAATCCGCTTGTCTGTCCTTGTTTGTCCTCTCTGTGTTTAGCCCCTTGTGGGTAGTAAAGAAATAGGTATTTCGTCTGCCGTTACGCTCTGAGTTCAAATTCTGCCGAGGTCGACTTCACCTTTCATCCTTTTGGGGTCGATTGAATAAGTACCAGTTACGCACTGGGGTCGATATAATCGACTTAATCCGTTTGTCTGTCCTTGTTTGTCCTCTCTATGTTTAGCCCCTTATGGGTAGTAAAGAAATAAGTATTTCGTCTGTCTTTACGTTCTAAGATCAAATTCCACCGAGGTCGACTTTGCCTTTCATCCTTTCGGGGTCGATAAATTAAGTACCAGTTACGTACTGTTGACGATCTAATTGACTTGCCCCACCCCCTCCCCAAACATCGGGTCTTGTGCCTAGCGTAGAAAAGATTTATTATATACAGTAATCCCTCGACTATCGCGGATGTTACGTTCCAAAACCCCCCGCGATCGGTCAAAATCCGCGAAATAGAAACATTGCTGTTTTACTCTTTTACTCTTTTACTTGTTTCAGTCATTTGACTGCGGCCATGCTGGAGCACCGCCTTTAGTCGAGCAAATCGACCCCAGGACTTATTCCTTGTAAGCCTAGTACTTATTCTATCGGTCTCTTTTGCCGAACCGCTACGTTACGGTGACGTAAACACACCAGCATCGGTTGTCAAGCGATGTTGGGGAGACAAGCACAGACACACAAACACACACACACACATACATATATATATATATATACATATATACGACAGGCTTCTTTCAGTTTCCGTCTACCAAATCCACTCACAAGGCTTTGGTCAGCCCGAAGCTATAGTAGAAGACACTTGCCCAAGGTGCCACGCAATGAGACTGAACCCAGAACCATGTGGTTGGTAAGCAAGCTATTTTTTAAAAATAATTTGTATATATTTATTTTATGATAAATGCAAAGCAACACCACGGAGGAATTGACATAAGCTTAAATAATAAACCGCGATAGGTGAACCGCGGTATGGCGAGGGATTACTATAATACCTTCTTGCTAATGAAACCATACGCTAAGAGCGTCGATTTCTTTTCAATTGTTAAGCTTATAAATAATTATGGTTTCTTACATAGAGAAAATGTCTTAGTCTAGGGGCACAATACAGACATTTTGTGTCGATTTGGTGACATACCTATCAGCCGACTTGTTACCTTATAGCTCTCAGAAAAGAGTCTTTTTAATGAAATTTTCTAAAAGTGCCTTTCAGATGAGATAGATTAATATTGTATCGAAGTTTGTTATGAATAATAATAATAATAATAATAATAATAATAAATGCCCTGATGCAGTACCAGGCAGTGGCTCTCATGGCTTCTGATCTTAACTGATTGGAAGTGTTATCATGTACATTGTTTTGTGTTTGTATAAAAGATGGGCTACAGCAAATATTCTGCTCAATACCACAGATTTGCTTGTCAGTTGTTTGACCATAACCAGTTGACCATGTCCCTTAGTGGCTGACAATATGTGCATCTCTGATCACGAGCAGAAGTTGTGGGGGAGTATCATAGCCGTGTGTTGAGAGGGATTCTTGGAGGTTTGGATAATTCACCTTTGGAAACATGGGTGGTTTGTTCAACATCCTTAATCAATCCTTATTCAGGGACCTTTTGAGCGGGATGGGTTTCTCGACCAGAAGAAAATTCTAATTGGGCCCCACCTGCAAGGTCATGTGCTGTTTATCTTGATATGAGATCACCATGTCGCGCACATATGGTTGTGATGCATGTGCCTGTTGTACCCTTATCAGACGGGTAGTCATGATGGGTATACTGGGCTTCGTATATTTTACCCCAGTGTCACTTTGAGTGCATGCACTGCTCTCTCACTCAATAATAATAATAATGATAATAATAATAATAATAATAATAATAATGATAATAATAATAATAATAATAAATGCCTTGATGCAGTACCAGGCAGTTGGAAGTGTTATCATGTACATTGTTTTGTCTTGGTATAAAAGATGGACTACAGCAAATATTCTGCTCAATACCAAAGATTTGCTTGTCAGTTGTTTGACCTTTACCAGTTGAGCACGGCCCTTAGTGGCTGACGATATGTGCAGCTCTGACTACGAGCAGAAGTAGTGGGGGAGCATCATAGCCGTGTGTTGAAAGGAATTCTTGGAGGTTTGGATAATTCACCTCTGGAAACATGGGTGGTTCGTTCAACAGCCTTAATCCTTTTGAGCAGGATGGGCTACTCGACCAGAAGAAAATTCTAACTGGGACCCGCCTGCTAGGTCATGCGCTATTTATCTTGATATGAGATCACCATGTCGCGCACATATGGCTGTGATGCATGTGCCTGGTGTACCCTTAACAGATGCATATTATTTAACACACACAATACATGTTTTTATGTGCTACCAATAGTTTCTTATGCTGAGAACATGCCAAATAAGGAATTATAACATGTGTAATATCCCAATATAGTCATCATGCACTAACAACATTGTATATATACATGCACACCGTGGCTGTGTGGTAAGAAGCTTTCTTCTCAACCACATAGTTCCGAGTTCAGTCCCACTACTTGGCACCTTCGGCAAATGTCTTCTACTATAACCTAGTGCCGACAGAAGGCTTGTGAATGGATTTGCTAGACGGAAACTGAAAGAATCTCGTCATGTATGTGTATATATATATATATATATATATATATACATATATATAAATACATGTTGTCAATGAGACCCAAATGTGTCAGGTAATGCTGGGTAAGTGCTATGGACAGACCATAGTTAAGCTCCAGGTTCGGTGATTATGCGAATAAGGAGTTCAAGGTAGGTCATATATCAGCATGTGTATACATAAAATTTTTCTTTTCCAGAATGAGCTAAAAACATACATACATACATACATACTTGAAACACGCACAGAGATAAGCACAGACATTTAAGGCCGTTATTCTATACTTTTTGGATTATGATTTCGTAAGAAATTAAGAGTGCCCCTAAAGATAGCTAAGATGAATTGCGTGTGTGTGTGTGTGTGCGTGCATGTATTCACTGACAAAAATGGGCCTCTTCAGAGCTTTTTGGTAGAAAACAAAATAACGATTACACAGTACATCGTTCGTCAATACGCTTGAGTTAGGACAGAATCGAGACACGGAACTTTATATACCTTAGTTTATAACATGAATGAAATCAACATTTACTCAAAATGTGTGAATCCTACAAGTCTATTAAGCGATTTGTACTGTAGCAATAGTAGTACTATGGAATATCCACATATGTACTTTCATGTTTTATAAAGTAAACTGGATAATGTATATAGAAAATGACCATGTTCATGAAATTATTTGTGATGTAGAGCCAACCATATATCTACAATCAAACTACAAAGAAAGAATCAAGAATTAATATTAATATTAAATTTTCATCTGGTATCCGCTGAATTTTCTCTAGAGAACATTCTTTCTTTGTAGTATGATCGTAGGTGATCTATTTCTAGCATATGGCTGTCCACATAGTGGTTTTTAGCTCTTAATATATATACACATATATTAGAATTTTCTCTGATTTTTCAGATTTTTGTATGCTAGGCTACTGGTTTTTAATTGATATTAATTAAATTAATATTCAATTTATCTCCCTCATTATTTAAATATCCACAATCAGATAATAGGCATTAATAAATACGAAAAACTAAGATACGTGTGTTTTTAAACTGGTAGAAATTATAAAATCGTAGCTAGACCAAGGCTATCGTCTGAGAGAGGCGGGAAGAAAACTAAGCAACGGTTCTGCCGCTAAGGTATTGGCACATTCGTTTAAAGGGTTAAGGCGACGAGCTGGCAGAATCGTTAGCGAGCCGGGCAAAATGCTTAGCGGTATTTCGTCTGCCGCTACGTTCTGAGTTCAAATTCCGCCGAGGTCGACTTTGCCTTTCATCCTTTCGGGGTCGATTAAATAAGTACCAGTTACGCACTGGGGTCGATATAATCGACTTAATCCGTTTGTCTGTCCTTGTTTGTCCTCTCTGTGTTTAGCCCCTTGTGGGTAGTAAAGAAATAGGTATTGGCACTGTCGTTTAAATAGCTAAAACATGGCGCACAGATTGTTTATTTCTAGCTGCGTATTCTGATTGGCTAAAATAATACAGACGACAACGGTGATCAGTGATCGTGTAATCTGTTTAACTGGCTAAAATAAAGCTTGTGACTAGTTAAAATAACAGACGTGAAAATCAAACTGTCATCTCCTTAAGGTCGCTGCATTAGCTTCTATTTTTCTCTCTATTCTCTTCCCACGTGACCGATAGGCCAGACTGCTCGCTCTTTTTTGAGTCTGACCGTGATCCGTGCAACATCGATATTCTGAGCTGGCAGAAACGTTAGCACGCCGGGCGAAATGCTCAGCGGTATTTCGTCTGCCGTATTTCGTATTTCGTCTGCCGTTACGTTCTGAGTTCAAGTTCTGCCGAGGTCGACTTTGCCTTTCATCCTTTCGGGGTCGATTAAATAAGTACCAGTTACGCACTAGGGTCTATATAATCGACTTAATCCGTTTGTCTGTCCTTGTTTGTCCTCTCTGTGTTTAGCCCCTTGTGGGTAGCAAAGAAATAGAAATAGATATTCTTCCCTATCTTAGTGAAACTTTTGTATCTCTGCCGTAAGGCTTCATTTCCACACACACACCAGCTTAATTCAATTCGTCCCCAGTCGAAAGACACCTGTTGTTATGTCCTGTTATTATTATTGTATTGTATTTATATTTGTGTAACATTGTCTGTTTTTCTGTCCTTGTTTCTGTATACATTCGATGCTTTCTTCCAAGGAATCTAATGCTCTTAGATTAGTTTTTCCTTGGGGCTGGCCAGATTGGAGCAATCTCAAGATTAATCAGCCGAAATTACGAGGATGATCTGGTTCTTGACTGAGGATAGAAAGCTTCGAATGACCCACCCTTGTTTTTTTGTATCGTCTATCTGGATGTGTTGTTGGCCCTTTTTGTATCACCTAGTTGTCCGGCCGGATGTTTTGCGTTCTTGTCCCATTTTGTATTGTATATATATATAATATATATATATATATATATATATATATATAGCGACGTACGTACACTTTGTTCTCTTATATGTAAGTACACATTCTACTATATATATATATATATATGTGTGTGTGTGTGTGTGTGTGTGTGTGTGTGTAGTGAATGCAAACAAGGAAGAACAAACATGAAAAAACGAGGACGTGGTACAAGTAATTTATTATCAGACGCTTAGGACAGGAAATATATATATGTATGTATGTACACACACACACACACACACACACAGATATATATATATACGTATCTGTGTGTATGTATATAAACGTATATACGTGTGTGTGTGTACCCACATTGTCAGGAATGATACGCATGAACAACCATCAAAGAATTCAAGAACCTTTAGAACGCTTTTCATTCAAAAGCCATTCTGACCTTCCCATTCATTCTTTGTGTTTGATTCTTTGCATTCTTCACCTTCCACTCCTCGAATACATGTGTTGGTTGTTGTCAAAACTTACTAATTAACCGTTCGGGATGCGCTGCAAAGCTGAAAGAAAATGGCACCATCGACCTTCCACGTGTCGAAGAAACACCTCTGGCTCATGTACTGAAGCAAAATCAATAGATAATATAATAATACAAATACAGATTTTAAAAGTCATATTATAAATTATTGAATTCCATAAACTACTTCTTACAGCTGTTTCAGCCTATTGTTAAAATTGAATCCAATTTACATTGCCTATAGATGTCAATATATTAGGGTATATATATATATATATATATATATATATATATATATATATATATATATATATATATATATATATATGTATTGTGCGTGCGTGTATCTAATTATGTGTGTCTGTGTTTGTGTTGGCCTTTTTACGTTGCCGCAAATTAGCGGTTCGACATAAGAGAACGATAGAATCAGTACCAGTCTTTAAAAATAAGTAGTGGGGATCGATCTATTCGGCTATACTTTTCAAGGTGGTGCCCCAGGCATTCTATCGATAGTTCTCTGATTATTTTTCCAAAGTTTGCTTTACACATTCCGTTGGATTGTAGATCCTTTTAACTATAAAATTACTGATGTGCCTGAAGGATTAACAGGGGTACTTTGTAAACGTTGCTCCAATAGTGAATCAGGGAATTTCAGGAGGCAGATATCTCATATTTAGAATGTTAAAGGAAGCATTGCCTTTCGAAAATAGCGCAAGTGGCAGTAACAAAAATACTACTGCCATTTTCAATAAACTACTTCTGATTATTTAACAATCTCACGTCTAACGCTTTCAAATAAATAACTCTAGAACATTGGTTTCCAAACTTTTTCGGGCCACATTCCTGGCGCCCTCCACCCCCAACTAACCATCAGAAACATAGGCCTCTTTCTGAAACACATTCACATAAATTTTATTTAATAAATAAAGCTTATCCTAATCAACCCATTATTGTGTTGTTTTTACATGAATCGCTACCCTATTATCGCCTCACTTTTCTTCAGCACTCCTTTGGAAATTTCTTCCGCACCCCCAGGGTGGCAATACCATTAACTTTGGGAACCACTGCTCTAGAAGTAACTACATTATACATGTTCCGCATCGTGGTCTGGTGGTTAGAGTGTTGCACTTACGATCGCAAGATCGTGGGTTCGATTCTCGGATCAGGCGATATGTTGTGTTCTTGAGCATAGCACTTCATCTCACGTTGACCTGCGGATCACTTCGACATCTGACGTCTGGCTTACCATGCACCTGTACAGGCAATATCGATTTGATAGAGCTTATGTGCAGCACAGGCATTTGGTCCTTATAGACAGTTCGTCTGTGAAGATTATTCAGCAAAAAAAAAATTGCATAATTGCAGGAGTGGCTGTGGGGTAAGTAGCTTGCTTACCAACCACACGGTTCTGGGTTCAGTCCCACTGCGTGGCACCTTGGGCAAGTGTCTTCTACTATAGCCTCGGGCTGACCAAAGCCTTGTGAGTGGATTTGGTAGACGGAATCTGAAAGAAGCCCGTCGTATATATATGTGTGCATATATATATATATGTATGTGTGTGCATATGTTTATGTGTCTGTGTTTGTCCCCCTAACATAGCTTGACAATCGATGCTGGGGTGTTTACGTCCCCGTAACTTAGCGGTTCGGCAAAAGAGACCGATAGATTAAGTACTAGGCTTACAAGGAATAAGTCCCGGGGTCGATTTGCTCGACTAAAGGCGGTGCTCCAGCATGGCCGCAGTCAAATGACTGAAACAAGTAAAAGAGTATAATCGTCTTTCTCGGACCTATATGATTCAGATACTCTGAATTATGCTTGTATTATTCACTCCATTAGTATTTGTTCTAGAGACATCCAGTAAACATGTTATTGTTTCAAGCGACAATGATTACGACCATGATGATTACGGTGATTATGATGATTACGAGGATGTTGCTGCTGCTGCTGCTACTACTACCACTGACGAATAGGATAATGATGATGGTGATATCAGTGGAGTAAATGAGCAATGACATGGATTTCTTTTATGTTCCTACAGAAATTACTTCCTTTACTTGAACTGCGTTTCTGTATTCTTATTCTTATTTTCAAACAAAACTATTCAATCAGCTTTTTTTCCCAATCTTCCTTTATCAAGTAAGCATATTCTAAAAATAAATTTTCTCATCAAAGATCCTTTTTATTCTGTTTAGTGGCAGTAAAAAAAATATTTATTTTTTTTCATTCAGTATTTTGTATTCCTATTTTTCAAACATTAGTATTATTTGAAATGGCATGGAATTGAGGTTAAGAAGTTCGCTTCCTAACCATGTATCTTTCGGTTCAGTCCCACTGCGTGGCACCTTGGACAAGTGTCTTCTACTATAGCCCAGGCCCGACCAAAACCTCGTGAGTAGATTTGGTAGACGGAAACTGAAAGATGTTCGTCCGTTTGAATATTACTGTCCAGGTGTCGAAACCATAGTGATATCTGTTAGGCAGCTGAAGATGGGAATATGTTTGATATACTTGTTTGTGAATCTTTTATATCTTGGGTGTCATCGTTATTTTAAGTCAGCCTTCATAATTGTATGGCTGAGCATGGTTTTGGGTTCATGATTTATGGTGAGTTGTATACTGTTTGATTGCTTCATGTATAATTTTATTTGGCTCGGATAATACTTAATAAATGGTTACTAGTTTTGGGAGGTTCTCTGGCATATATATACACGCACGCGAGCGTGTGTGTTGTGTTTGTCCGTCACCACCGCTTGACAACCGGCATTGGTTAGTTTACGTCCCCGTAACATAGCGCTTCAGCAAAATAGAAACCGATAGAATAAATACCAGGCTTTAACCCTTTTAAAACGGTTGACGTAAATTTTCGCACGCAATGTACGTGCTTTAAAGCGGTCGACGTAATTATAGGCCACCTGACTTAGAACCTGTCGCCTGAGTTAGTAGCGGTCCACCACCTGCCAACTGATTGGCCGATTAGATGTTTCATGTAAATATTTACAGCCCAATAAGCTGGTACTACCATTCCGGTTCTGTCAATTTGGTCTCGCGTCCTGTTTCATGGAATTTACGGTCGTCACGCCAAGCTACACCAAGCTCAAACCACCTCACCAGTCGTTACTTCCGGTTCGGACAATGACTCAGAGAGTGAGTATTTTTCTAGTTCAGAATCAAATGATTCCGATAGCGATGATGGTATTCCTGCGAATCAAAGGTACAGGAGAGCAGCAGTGAATGGCTCTGGACAACAGAATGTCGTGAGGCGAGCGACAGACAATTTCGTTCGACGGCATGTTTTTACTGGTACGCTTGGCATAAAGACAAACCTTGAGCATGGAAGTTCGCCATTGGAAATCTTCGAGTTTTTGACGGATGAAATGATCCAGTATAATAGCGGACGAAACGAATGACTATGTTGAAAACCATCATCAGCATGTCAAACCCGGGCATGGCGGTAATTAGTTACGAACCACAGGGGACAAACTCAAAGTTCTGCTTGCCCTGCTGATACTGATGGGTATCATGAAGAAACCGACCTTGACGTCATACTGGAATCGGGATCCAGTTACGTCGACACTTTTCTTTCCGGAAACGATGTCACGTGATCGATTTTTGGCGTTTCTTCGAAATCTTCGTTTCAACTTAGGTAAGAACCAGGATGACAGGCTGCACAAGATACGTCCTATCGTTGACGAAATGGCTGAAAATTTCAGAATGGTGTATGTCCCCCACAGAGGACTTTTGTACGGACGAGAGTTTGTAGAAATTCAAGGAAAGGCTCCGATTTAAACAATACAACCCGACCAAACGCACCGGCTTTGGAGCCAGGGTTTGCCAATCAACTGGCAGAGATTTGCCAGTCAAGATTAGCCAGTCAGCAGGCAGAGCCAAAATCTACACTGGTCAGGACGGATTGGATCTTCCTGCGTCTACTCTAGCGTCAACCGATGTCGTGTTGTCGCTGAATTAAAACTTTTTTGACAAAGCTACAATATTTTTATGGAGAATTGGTTTTCCAGTTCAGAACTCCTCCTGAAGCTGCAGATGAGGGGGACTAATGCTTGAGGGACTGTGAGGACGAACAGGAAAAACATGCCGCCCGATCTTCACAAGATAAAACTTCGGAAGGAGGAAACAGCACACCGATAGTGGCATTCTCGTTCTAGTATTACGTGACAAGAAAACCGTCTGCATGTTATCCACTAGGCATTCTGCAAGTATGAAGGACACTAGGAAACAAGATACAGATGGTAATGCCATACTGAAACCGAGTGTAGTTGTTTCATACAATGAGTGGATGAGCGGAGTCGATCGATCAGATCAGTTGGCGGCGACGACACACAAACCAATGAGAAAATTTGTGAAATGGTACAAAAAATGTTTTCTCGTATTTAGTTGGCATGTGAGTCGTGAACTCATATTTGATTTGGCGGATGCTTGGCAGTGTTGGGGATGGATTGACATTCAGGAATCTATTATTCCGTGAAATAATAGAAGCATCAGACCTGCCAAAGTACAGACCACGTGGAGGTCTCCACACCGCATGGTGAAAGGACGTGGACATCTTCCACTACTGTTTCTCCCACGCCAAGAAGACATGCTTTAAAGAGATGCATAGGTGTATGCATGTATGTAGGCATGGATGCATGCATGTATGTATGTTTTTTTATCTTATTCTGGAAAAGAAAAAAATTATATATACACATGCTGATATATGACCTACCTTGAACTCCTTATTCGCGTAATCATCGAACCTGGAGCTTAACTATGGTCTGTCCATAGCACTTACTCAGCATTACCTGACACCTTTGGGTCTCATTGACACAATTACCTCTCATAACCTGTCTGTCTGTCTGTCTCTATACATACATGCATGCATGCATGCATGCATGCATACATACATACATACATACATACATACATACATACATACACACACGACAAGATTCTTTCAGTTTCCGTCTAGCAAATCCACCCACAAGTCTTCTGTCGGCACTAGGTTATAGTAGAAGACATTTGCCGAAGGTGCCAAGTAGTGGGACTGAACTCGAAACTATGTGGTTGAGAAGAAAGCTTCTTACCACACAGCCACGGTGTGCATGTAAAGCAAAAAGGAAATGCAAGGAAACTAGATACCATTGTTCACAATGTGATATGCCACTATGTGCGGTACCTTGTTTTGAACTTGTGATTTTAGTTTTGATCACGTGACTTTGTCTCGATTGCTGCTATATGTCTGCAGTACGACTGCGCGGAGTTCTGCTCTGTTTGCGGCACGATGTGTTCAGTGTTGGTTTTGGATAGTCGAGACTATAGCAGCTCGCTGCATAAAACTGTTATTGCGTTGAAGTTTGGTTTTGCTTACAATTTAGCATTCTTTGTTTGTATTGTATTGGATTGTCCGGAAAGTTCATGCCGATTTTTAAAGGAAAGAAAAAGGTCAATAAATACTTGCCATTACATTTTAAATCAACTAAATATGAGCCATTTTGTTGCACAATACGTCTCTATCCTTCCTTTAACTTGAAAATACCCTCTTCCCAGAACTGAGATGGTTTCATGGCAAACAATTCATCAAGGTATCTTTTTACGTCATCCAAGAAATTGAAATTTTTACCATTAAGACTATTCTACAGAGACTTGAATAAGTGGAAATCCGAAGGAGCAATATCCGGTGAATATGGAGGGTAGGGTGACACATCCCAGCCGAGCTGCAGCAATTTTTGTCTGATTCCCAAAGCATCAAGTGCTGAAAATGAACTTTCTTATCTTCCATTTTAAAGGGTTACAGAATTAACACAGGTTATAGGAACATAAACCTTCTTCCACGGAAAGATGGCTTAAACTGTGCTCTAAATGGAGGTGTAGTCAAATCCTATTTTATAGACTCAACCATGTTCTAAAATAAGTCGAAAGGTAAGCTACTATAAATCGGCACGAAGTTTCCGGACAACCCAATAGATTGCTGTATTTTTAGTCGATTAAAACCTTTTTAACTTTGATATTCGAGTTTGGGTTTATAACAGAACTCTACCACACTAAAGTCAATTTTTGAATTCATGTGATTGTAAATAAATATATAAAGTTGATCTGACTTGTGCTGTCGAGTGATCTTATTCAAGAATGATACCGCATGAGCTTTCCTGCGCAGGGATATGGTGTAGGTAAATGAACAGTAGTTGCACTAAAGCGGTTGACGTAAATATACGCTGAACGCTACCTCACACTGAGTGCTAACCTCAATCGACGCGATTACCGTAGCCGCGCGCTGGTAACCGAATGAATCACCGCCGTAAACTGGTTAATGTGGTTGATGTAAATAAACTCCGAACCATTGTCGTGCGCTAATTGCTGATCTCAGCCGACATGATTACTTGTTTCTTTATTACCCACAAGGGACTAAACACAGAGGGGACGAACAAGGACAGACAAACGGATTAAGTCGATTATATCGACCCCAGTGCGTAACTGGTACTTAATTTATCGACTCCGAAAGGATGAAAGGCATAGTCGACCTCGGCGGAATTTGAACTCAGAACGTAACGGCAGACAAAATACGTATTTCTTTACTACCTACAAGGGGCTAAATACAGAGAGGACGAACAAGGACAGACAAATGGATTAAGTCGATTCTATCGACCCCAGTGCGTAACTGGTACTTAATTTATCGACCCCGAAAGGATGAAAGGCAAAGTCGACCTCGGCGGAATTTGAACTCAGAACGTAACGGCAGACGAAATACGGCTACGCATTTCGCATGGTATGCTAACGGTTCTGCCAGCTCGCCGTGATGATTACCGTCAATGCAACCTAGTTGCTTGATGAAAAAAAAACCCGTTGTCATGGGGTTGAAAATAAATACTGGGGGCGATCTGTTTGATTAAAACTCTTCGAGATAGTGCCCCAGCGTGGGCGCAGTTCAAGTATTGAAACAAATAAAAGATAAAAGATTACGATGTTACATAAATTGGTGTTCAAAGAAAGATGCATCAGAGATTTGTTTTATATACTCTTTTACTTGTTTCAGTCATTTGACTGCGGCCATGCTGGAGCACCGCCTTTTAGTCGAGCAAATCGACCCCCATGACTTATTCTTTGTAAGCCAAGTACTTATTCTATCGGTCTCTTTTGCCGAACCGCTAAGTAACGGGGACGTAACACATCAGCATCGGTTGTCAAGCAATGCTAGGGGTACAAACACAGACACACAAAAACACACACACATATATATATATATATATATATATATATATATATATATATACGACAGGCTTCTTTCAGTTTCCGTCTACCAAATCCACTCACAAGGCATTGGTCGGCCCGGGGCTATAGCAGAAGACACTTTCCCAAGGTGCCACACAGTGGGACTGAACCCGGAACTGTGTGGTTGGTAAGCAAGCTACTTACCCCACAGCCACTCCTGCGCCTATATAATTATATTTTTATATAATTTTTATATAATTTAGTTGGTGTTTATATTCTGAATTTGTTGATTATCTGAAAGAAAAATGTTGTTTATATTTTCAGATCACAAAGATACAGTTCAATAGGTTCGAGCAGTGATGGTGAGTGTTTTTGTAGTGATTCCGTGTAAAGAAATGTGTTATTCGTGACTAGAAATAGCCGTCGGAATGGAATTAAAATTGTATGAGGTTGGAAGGACTGCATGACATGAAGTGACGAGAATGGTTCTTTTGTACCACATCACATAGCTCTTTACAATAAAGAGAAATTGAGTGGAACAGATAAATTGCCAGAGGGGAAAAAAGACACAACCGCGTAGAATGATTTAAGAGGACATTTTTGCGCTTTTAATTGCGACGTAAAATAAATAAAATGTATATAAGTTGTGATTGAAATCAGATTGTGTATGAAACTCAGCAAGAACGGGTCTTTACTAGGTATCAGTGGTTCTGAACCGGGGCCCATATGATCCTTGGGTTGGGGGTCCACATAAGATTTTGTTTTTAAGTTTATGTCCAATAAACTGGTTGTGGGTCTTTTCGGTTTGAACGGCAGTTTTTAAAAATAATTTCCACGTAACTAAACACTTTTAAATTTCGTATACTGGTAGAATGTGTTTATAAAACATCTTTTTCTCTTGGCTTTATTGAGAAAATTCTATAGTTTGTAAGATATTTGTTGTTTTTTATTCTTCAATTTCTGCAATTTCAACCAATCACTGACGTCTATTGAGGTAAAAAAAACATTCTGTGCCGTATGACTATGTCCCTCGTTTAAGAAACAGATTGGGCTTATTTACATTTGTGAAGAAAAAAGATACCCTTCCCCCCACCCCTAACCCTAAAACAGATTGCATTGCAATAAATCGACACTAGGGACATAATTATGGGTGACAATTTCATATGACACTGCTAGAAAAAACTGCCGTTCAAACCGAAAAGATCCAAGGGCTGTAATAATTTGGGGGAGGGGATAGTCGATTACATCGACCCTAGTATTCAACTGGTACTTAGTTTATCAACCCCGAAAGGATAAAAGGCGAAGTCGACCTCGGTGGAAATTGAACTCAGAACGTAAAGACGAACAAAATTCCGCTAAGCATTTCGCCCGGCGTGCTAACGATTCTGCCAGTTAACCGCTTTGATACGATTTCTAATAATATTTAATTCTAAAAATAAATATTGGGTTGTCCGGAAAGTTCCTGCCGATTCTATAGCAGCTTACCTTTCGACTTACCCTCCCAAGCACCTCAATTCTGGGAAGAGGGTATTTTCAAGTTAAAGGAAAGATGGAGATGCATTGTGCAACAAAATGGTTCATATTTGGTTGATTAAAAATGTAATGGCAAGTATTAATTGACCTTTTTCTTTCCTTTAAAAATCGGCATGAACTTTCCGGACAACCCAATAGGATTTTTCAAACATCAAATGGCTAGGTGAGTCCAACCGAGAGAGGGAGAGAGAGAGAGAGAGAGAGAGAGAGAGAGAGAAGAGAGAGAGAGAGAGAGAGAGAGAGAGAGAGAGACAGACAGACAGACAGACAGACAGACAGAGAGAAGCCTGCAGGCAAGACAAAGACAGAACTGAAACGAAAAAATATATAAAAGAGAGACGACGGCGAAAGGATGGCTGGTGTGAAAAGAACCCGATAACTGTTGATGAATGTGAAACGGTAAAAATAGAAACTATGCAATAAAGATGGACGCTAAACGACATTCAGAATGTGACGTTAAGATGTTGCTTGAAGAAAGGATTACTGAAAAACTTAGTTCGATTTATCTTGTGATGTTGGACAGGTGCGGCTGCTGCCGCTGCCGCTGCCGCTGCCACTACTGCTACTACTACTACTACTACTACTACTACTACTACTACTACTACTACTACTGTTGCTGCTACTACTACTACTACTGCTGCTGCTGCTACTACTACTACCGCTACTAATATTGCTGCTGCTGCTGCTACTACTACTACTTTATTCACTATTACCTACATAGGAGTCTATATCTACTCTAGCTAATACCATGCCCTTGGGTAGAATCCTCCTCTATTCATATTAAATTCCTTCCAAGTTCTTCTGTCTAGCTTTGCTAATTCAGTTTTTGTCCAATCTACAAAAGCTACTGAGTATCTGAGTAAATACTACCCAAGTATTTACAGCCTTCACTAGATTCGGACCTTTTTGCTTTGACTTCATTAGCTTCCTCACCCTTCTGATGTACTCCTCAACTTTCGTTTTCATTTCTATAGTTAGTGCTCTGTTAGATTATAATACTCCTAGATACTTATAACTCTCTCCTCCTTTCGATGATTCTAATGTGTGGCCATCGCTGTTGACTAACCGTCCCCTTTTCATGACTAATATTACACATTTATTTATGCCAAATTCCATGCCTACATCTTTGCTGGAAAGTCTTACAGTCCGTATTAAGGAATCTATCTCTTTTTCATTCTTACTAAAAAGCTTCAGATCATCCATGTAGAGTAAATAGTGAATTTTTCCCTTACTATTTCTGAACTAATACCCTGCCTTTGCTTTCCTTAATACTAAACTGAGGAGGATCAAACATAAGACAAATGTTAAAGGGGACAACGAGTTAACTTACCCTAAGAATGTGTCCCCTAAGTAGAGATCTACTTTCTATTTCTTCATGCTAAAGCTAATTAATTCTCTTATGTTGTCTGCTATACTGAATATACTCAAACATTTACTTATCCATAAATGTAGGATTATGTCATAAGCTTTTTTGTAATCTATCCATGCTATTTTTAGATTTTTCTTTCTAGTTTTTATTTCATTTAGAACTGCTTTGTCTATGTATAATAGATCACACATTCCACTAGCCTTCTTTCTGTTCTTCTTGCAATAAATGCTGGTTGTCAAGGTACTCGTAAATGCTTTCTGAAAGCATTCCTGTTATCAGCTTCCACTCTAATGGTAAGCAAGTGATTGGTCTATAGTTGCTAGTTGT
The DNA here is from genome assembly GCF_006345805.1 of Octopus sinensis. Lineage (NCBI taxonomy): Eukaryota > Metazoa > Mollusca > Cephalopoda > Octopoda > Octopodidae > Octopus > Octopus sinensis. The sequence continues at coordinate 47,727,033 of NC_043015.1, forward strand.
ATTGCCTTTGCTCTTATCTTCCATAATGTGTATTGTCCTCCCTCTAGTCATCCAATCTGGTATTATTCCTCCATTCAGGCAATCCTGAAGTTGTTCCCTCAGCCTCCCATGTAAATTACTAAATTTCTTTTGCCAGTATCCTTGAACTAAATCTGGTCCTGGGCCCTTCCAATTCAGCATTTTTCCTAACACTTTACTCATCAATACACAAGTCAGTCTTAGATCTGGCTGCTTCTCACTCACTATTTGTTCTCTCACTTTCTTTAACCATACTGTATTTCCATTATGATTGACTGGCTTATCCCGTATATTACTCCAGAACTTTCTAGCTTCTTCTGCATTAGGTTTCTCATCTCCAGTACTTCCTATTGTTTATTTGGTTATAAAATCCCTGGTGTCTCAAATAATCTATTCTGTTGATACTGGTCTATTCTTTTCTGATATCTGGAAAGCTTGCCTGCTACTGCTATGATACGCTGTTTCAACTCTTCTATTACTGTCCCAAGTCCTTTCTTTTTGACTAAGTATCTTTTCTCAAGGGAAGATTTGCATCTTGTGTTTTATAACTTGTTCAGTTTCCAGGCTTCTATTCTACTCAGATCTTGTCTTAAAGTCTTCCCTTTATTCTGTAGTCTCCTTTTTCACATTTGCTCGTTTTAAATATTTCCTTGTGCTTTCCCTTTTATTCTTTTGTTTACACCTGCCACTCACTGCCTGAAGCTTCCAAACTTCCTAGATACACACACACTCTCTATCTAGGGGCTTCCTGATCTAGCTCCCCCATTTAAATCCTGCATCGAAAAAAAAATTGGTGTTGTCCCCTTCTTTAAGCAAATATTTTGTTCATGATTAAGTCCGACATAGTTAATATCTCGACTTTGACGGATTTAAATATCCCCATGTATTTAACTTATTTATATTTACATTATTTTATTCTTTTCAATTTAATGTCTCTAACTCTGCGTATTTTAATAAACTCTATTGTATTCCCTATAAACTTTCATGTCGCCTTCGTTATATCTATCCTTCTTGCTCTATCGTTCGATTTTTATAGTTAAAATAAGTCAAAAACACCAAGACGTGTCCAAAATTTCTGAATATTGTTGAACGAGGGGTGTTTTATGCTTGCTGACTAAATTTTTTTGAACTGAGCGAAAAGAACTCAACTGTAAATGTATTTTTCTTCGATGATTTTAGAAAGTAGTGCCGGCGAACCACAGTAAAATAATCTGGAAAGAGAGATGAATCGAAGAGCAAAATAATCCATCAAGCCATCCACCTTCGCTCACTGGGAGGGTCGTAGAGGTAGAGTCTTTGGATGCTTCCTCCATTGGGTCCTACCAGAAGCAACCATCATTACACTTTCTGGCTGGATTCCCAAGCATGACCGACTGAAACTATGGATATTATTCAACCATCTGGTTCTTGGTTTACCACTTGGCCTCCTCTCATTTGGCTCGGTTTGAAGAATCAGTCTTGCAATTCTTCCTTTTTGCTTTCTAATCATTTGTCCGTAGTACCAGAGTTGTATTTTCTCCGAAAGTAGTGATAGAGTATGTATATTATTTCTTTTTTTAGTTGATATGCAATTACCCAGACCCTATTAAAGTGGATCTTAAGCGGGGCACCGAAGAAATGGTAAATGGTTTATGGCAAACAAGATTTCACTTTAAACTTACTCTGTTGCTTGTTTCAGTCATTTGATTGCGGCCATGCTGGAACACCGGCTCTAGTCGAGCAAATCGACCTCAGGATTTATTCTTTGTAAGCCTGTACTTATTCTATCGATCTCTTTTGCCGATCCGCTAAGTTACGGTGACGTAAACACACCACCATCGGTTGTCAAGCGATGTTGAGGGGGACAAACACACACATATATATATATATATACAATATATACGATGGGTTTCTTTCAGTTTCCGCCTACCAAATCCACTCACAAGGCTTTGGTCGGCCCGAGGCTATAGTAGAAGACACTTGCCCAAGGTGCCACGCAGTGGGACTGAACTCGGAACCATGTGGTTGGTAAGCAAGCTACTTACCACACAGCCACTCCTGCGCCTATGTATTGCTAAAATAATATTCGAAGTTTCTTTATATGATCGGAAATGTAATTCCGAAGTGTTCATTTTGTCATAATGAGGATATGGTCAAAAACTTTGCGATAAAAAAAAAGGAGAAAACCTTTCAAATATAATAAAGCGGAAGTATAAAAAAAAAAATAACACCATTTTCCATTTCATTGTGTTAGCTTTGTTTCATTTTGAAAACTAAAAACTCATTTTATTACTTATTATTGTTTTTATTTTTATTTATATATATATATGGGTGCGCCAAAATCTTTTAAGTGCTTAGGGCCTCTATGGGTCTTAATCCGGCCCTGGCTGTGCCATTGATATGAAGAGTATGAAATTACAAGACATAGAATATAGTATCTTCGTGACGTCCACGTGACTGTAGATGTAAATAATATTAGCAGAATGCTTGGAATTTCTATAGAGTTTGGTGACTTTAAACTGTTTCCTTCACGAGCAGGGAGGATGAGGTGTGATAACGCTATCGTGTGATGTGTATTGTGTGCATTTTTGTCAAGATGTAATGGTGAGATGTGCGCGTACACATTATGCTTGCGAATTTATATCTATATAAATCGCTCAGATTCTTATGTAAAAATATTTTGTATTTTTATTCATTGTTGTGTCCATTTAAATTGCATTTATTTTGTTGTTATTTACTTTGGGTTTATGGCCAACACAGTCACACATTTTTTCTTCTTTCCATTTTTAGGTGCTAGCTTGAATTCTTCGAAGGGAAGCTCGAGTCGTTCAGATTCTAGCTCCGAAGCCGCAAGTATAATCACTACCGAAATTTATGAATCATTTCTACCTTTTGAAGTTAAAATATTCGCCGACAGCAGCCAAATCAATATGCTTAATACACTGTATCGGCCGCTAATAAACCTTCTTGATTCTGACCTACATATCATAAAAATATCAGATAATAGAAGTCCTCGTTGTTCTGAGACTAATTCACTGAAAAAGCAAGATTATCTCCGCCATGTTTTTGTGCCCAGTTTTTCGATTTTGATTTTTTTACTCGAGGACGGATTGCTTACTCAGCAAAGATTTTCGGAAGCTCAGTTTTACTTTCAACAGAAACCTTGGAAATTTTATCATCGATCACGAATAGACAAAAGAAAAGCAATAGAATTTTGTTCCGATAATATGCAGGAATTCTATGGTACTTCAAAAGGTTATCCTCTCTGGGGAATTCGTCGCGTACATTATGGAAAAGAGCATTTGCGATTTATGTTATTTGTCAGCTGCGACAATTGGCTTGCGATGGTGAGCTTTTACAAAGTTCTTATGAATTCAGCTCCTGAATACGAACAAGATGACTTCTGTATGTTCACAGTGGACAACCAAGAACATTATGACGTACAGTTTGTTCTCAAACAACTGCCTCCACATATTATTCCCGAACCATTATATTTCGTTGAACTTGAATTTCAGATATCTGATATTGGCATTCTGATGCCACATTTTCCAAACGTTTGTAAACCAATGTCTGGTCATAAATGGTGCACATCGGATCATGACGGAAATCCCCTTATAATGAGCTTAAAACCGAGACTACAATGTTCACCCCAGACGTCTATGAAACGAAATTCACCCGAATATTTGTCAGCCGCTAACAAAGTGTTTTTCGTGTGAAAAACTCAAACGCGCCAAATTCCTAACAGTTATAACACAAAAACATCTAACTTATCTCGAAGAAGCGATTGTTCATTATGTTTTACCGGCAATAATGTGTATACAGATGGAGTCTCCAGAGAAGAATCGAACCAGGTACTAATGGAATGTCTTTAAGATCTTTATTCGTTTTTTTACAAAGAACAGTTAAGATTTTGATGTTCGTATATGACCTACTTTTTATTGAATGTATTTCGGAAAAGTCAAACCTTATGGTTGAATGTATTATATGTATATAAGAGGACTATTATTAATGATAAATATACCGTTCAAACTAAGCAGAAAATCTGTTATTACTGAACTGAGCGTTAATACAGAAATAATATTCTCACAAATCTAAGACAATGGCTAAGATGGACCAAGAATAACAAATATGTTTAGTGTACATTCATGAAGAGCTATTGAGTACTTAGTTGAGATATACCTTTACAGAACAATTCCAGTGGATTTGGTAGACGGAAACTGAAAAGAAGCCCGTCGTATATATGTATATGTATATATATATGTGTGTGTGTGTGTTTGTGTGTCTGTGTTTGTCCCCTCAACATCGCTTGACAACCGATGCTGGTGTGTTTACTCCCCCCTGTAACTTAGCGGTTCGGCATAAAAACCGATAGAATAAGTACCAGGCTTACAAAGAATAAGTCCTGGGGTCGATTTACTCGACTAAAGGCGGTGCTCCAGCATGGCCACAGTCAAATGACTGAAACAAGTAAAAGAGTAAAAGAGAGTAAAAAATAGGGCGCATGACACAAAGAGAACTTACAAAAAATTAATAAATAAGCACCGGAAGTGGAGAGTAGCATTTGTTATTGAGTAATAGTTTGTGCGCAGGTGTTGAAGACTATTACATGTCTCAGAATCATATTATTGCCAGTTTGGAAATCTAATTCTCTGTAATTTATATATGTATTTTATGGCTTATGTCTTTAAGGACGATCAGTGGGAAGATGAAAAGACAATTCCATTCTGGTTCTTAACAGGAAACTATTTTCGGTGGACATGCATCAAATACAAACACCGGTAAAAAAAAATATGTAAAACAAGCAACACGGTGCCAACTGCATCCAGATTTCCGGACATCTTTTTTTTTTTTTCAACTAGATTCCAAGTAACGAAATAAACTTTAATATCATTTTTGATTACAACATTTCTGGAACTCAGAAAACATTTATAAAGAAATCATTTATTTTCTCTTCGACTCTAGACACGATGTAAATCATTTCTGTAATGTTTGCAAATAATATATTTGCGAAATAGATTATAAATTTTATACCAAAACAAACAAAAAAGAATTATACAAGCGCATTCATAAAACACGATTCATGCATCCATAAATATTCATGCGTATCTATATGAGCATAGGTGTTTACATACTTATACATAAACGCACACAATATCTATACACATATCTATACACTTATTACCAAATTTCCGCTATTTTAATGCTAAATCGTTATTCAGAAAAAGCGGAACAAAGTCATTGTCATCAGAAAATGCGGAACAAAATCATATTTCATGAACAAAATTTATTTCAAGGACTTTCCTTTAGGTTTAGAAAGATTAGATATTTCCTCCGAAGGTTTTCGAGATTTAGCTAGTCTTGTTTTAGTCAGTTTTGTATAAACGAACCTTCTAGGATTTGGTGGCCGCAGGCTGCCTTTACAATCTATACAAAAGCAGAAAAAATCGCACTGCTTCATGTAATATTTGCAGTATTTGATACAATGGTCGAAGCTGTGCTTCAGATGTGTGAAACATTGCTTGAAGCAGGAGAGGGAAAAATTACCGCACGCAATGGAACAATCTGCATTTTCTTTGAAGCTCATGTAAGCAGAAGACGACAGGTACGGAAATGTAAAGAGAAGTAGTAATATTTCGGCTTTCTGAAATAAAAAGAAATATATAGAAAATATATAAGATTAAATATTTCAAGGTCGCTGTGAAAATTATTGAATGGAATTTTATAAGTGAAGAAAAATTAAGCATTTAAGAAGAAATCATCGTTTATAAATTCATATGAAACTATACACAGACTATCACACGAGGTTTCATATGAAATAACTTTATTATTATTATTATTATTAATATTATTATCATCATCATTCTTCTTCTTCTTCTTATTATTATTATTATACATACATACATAATAATAATAATGATAATAATAATAATAACAACAATAAGTAGGTGTAAACACATGAACAAAATAAAAATAAACAAAGACAAATTACACAAACGTATATAAACAGGAGATACAAATATTACAGACACTTCCCCCCACCACACACACACACTAACTAAACATAGACACACATAGAGGTATACGCATGCGAAAATGAAGACACATACAATAGAAATACAAAATACAAAATGGCTGACCGTTAGTAAGGAGAGACACACAAATAAGAAAGAAGAAAGCAAAGGACCACTGATGAGGTCACAGGAGTGTGACGAAAGAACTCTGGCCGAAATAAGATTAAGATTAATGTAAAAAATAAATAACGCTGGAGAGAAGTAACACCAAATATATAGTGCGTGTGGCAAAATGACCATTCCTAAATACAACAATAACTTGTGAATAATTTCATTTTAATAAACGGGGAAAACTAACACAATTTCAAAAGATTCTTTGTTTCTATGCTGAGGCGAAGATTTGATGAAGCTTCAAATCATATGGAACAGATTTTTTAAATTCGATTTGTCGTAAGGCAAGTCATAGATCTTTTCGGTTTGACCGGCAGTTTTTAAAAATAATTTCCACGTAACTAAACACTTTTAAACTTCGTATACTGGTAGAATGTGTTTATAAAACACCTTTTTCTCTTGGCTTTATTGAGAAAATTCTATAGTTTGTAAGATATTTGTTGTTGTCTTTTCTTCAATTTCTGCAATTTCAACCAATCAATGACGTCTATTGAGGTGAAAACATTATGTGCCGTATGAATATGTCCCTCGTTTAAGAAACAGATTGGGTTTATTTACGTTTGTGAAGAAAAAAGATACCCTTCCCCCCACCCCTAACCGTAACTCTAATACAGATTGAAATGTAATAGATCGATTCTAGGGTCATAATTATGGGTGACAATTTCATATGACACCGCTAGAAAAAAACTGCCGTTCAAACCGAAAAGATCCCAAGTCACTAATAAATATAAATAATGTACAATAAATAATAAAGTGAACTAAAAGAGGAAACAGGTTCTGAAGGGCTTACGCAAAAAAAAAATCTTTATTTAATTTCTTTCTTGGTTATGGAAAGAAGACTAATACCTGGTGGTAATTATTAGCGACTCTTATAAAAGGGAGATAATTTAAAGAAATAATGTTTGATCGGACTACATTGCTCTGATGATGTCTGATAGATCGAAACAAGTCCCTAGTTATCACCCTTGCCAGTTAACAAAGATTTCCCATTCTTTGATTTAAGAAATTAATTCATACTTAAAATTATCTCTTTTTCGTTCTAATTGCCACTAGAAGAGTTTTTGTTTTTTTTCAACTAAGAAGGGCTTTCAATTAATTAAGAATACTTTGTGAACTTCATTCAATACATCACCTCTTAATTATCCAAATTTATGTCATTAGCCCGTCTTAGCTATTTCCCTTCGTTTTATTTATTAACTATGCAAACTATACTGGCTAAAACTATTCCCATATATCAAATGATTGATAGGTTTGCAGCAGGTCAATGAACTGGAATGTGAAGGACCCCTTATTAACTCATGCAGTGGAGTTAGGGATCATTCAAGACTTATTCCAAGTAGTTCTTGCTCTTACCATTCAAAGATTCCAGGATCTCGGTAAGGATCCCTTATTAACTCATGCAGTGGAGTTAGGGATCATTCAAGAGTTATTCCAAGTAGTTCTTCTTCTTACCATTCAAAGATTCCAGGATCTCGGTATCTATATTGTAAAACAGAAATTTTGTGCGACATCCAGCTCATCTCTATCTTTTCATTGTCGGAAAGGGACGGGTTTGAAGCTTTATTCTAAGAGATCGATAAACGATTGGTTTTTGTGGTTCTTTCTTGTTTTGTAAAATTAAGCCTGTTCTTGACGATGAGTTCTATATTTGACTCTGATGTCGAGCACGGGGATGATCGGGCAACGATCTGTTTAGCCATCAACACCACACAAAGATGTGACAATTCAAATATTTTTTACCTGTACGTCTCTTCTTGATTTTGATGAAGTTAATGAGATGCTAGTAACTGAACAGTAACATCTCAATGATTACGCCAATAACATTGATTAGATACCAGTATACGACCGATAACGAAAGAGTTAAAACTGTACTATCAAGATTAACCAACAGCTTATGGAAATATGGTAGCTAGCATCTAACCAAACACGCTAGCCAAAAGCTTATGGAAATATGGTGTAGCAGTCTCGTCCATTGATTAATACAATCATTATAATTATCTTACACCGCATATGCCGGTGTATAAGACGCGCTTTTTTTTATTCGCAAATCAAGAAAAAAATTGGCGTGCGTCTAATGTAACCGTATTAAGGATGGGATACCCAGTGTATGAGAGAATATAGTGAAACATAAAATCTATTTTTCCTCACAAATGTCGGGGTTTGTCTTATGCGAAAGGGTGTTTTATATACCAGCAAAAAACGCTGTCTTCAGCAAAACAAAATCTAAGCGTTGATCTCTCTCTCTCTCACACACACACACACACACACACACACACATTCTGAAAGTATTGTTTCAAGAATAAGAATTGTATGGAGGAAGTTCAGAGAGCTATTCCCTTTGTTGGCAGCAAAAGGACTCTCTCTCTCCCTCTCAGAGTGGAAAGTAGACTGTATGATGCTTGTGAGAGAACGGCTATACTCTGCGGTAGTGAGACATGGGCTCTGAATGCAGAAGACATGCGTAGACTGGAGAGAAATGAAGTTAGTATGCTCCGTTGGATGTACAACATCATTGCGCATGTGCGACAAAGTGCAAATGTATTGAGAGAGAAGTTAGGCATAAGTGGAATCAAACGTAATATGCAAGAGAGAAGACTATGTTGGTTTGGACATGTGATGTGTATGAATGAGGACAGCTGCATAAAGAAATGCCGATCACTGAAAATGGATGGTACCCGCGGAAGAGGGTGATCCAGGAAAACGTGGATGAAGTGGTAAGGACCGATCTCAAAGATGTTGGGCCTCGCGGAGGAAATGTCAACGGAGCTAGATGTCTGGCGATATGAGGTTCTTGACAAGACCCGCCCACGTCAGCGAAACTCAGTTCCAGAAGCACTGTGTGTGTCCCACCCACACTTAACAAGAAAACTTCTCACACCCCCTACCACAACAAATGAAACTACATCTCTTCCTTTCCTCGCATTTCCCCTTTATGCACTATGCTTACCTCCTATTCCCCAATCCTCTCTTGGCCCTGTCTCAATGATATCATCTGCTAGTTCGACTTGTGTGTTCCACCCACACATACCAAGAAAACTTTTCACTCACCCTATCCAAACAAACTAATGTACGTCTTCTCTTCCTCACATTTCCTCCTTCATACACTATGCCTACCTCTCACTCCCCAATCCTGTTCCTCTGTGTCATTGCTATCCGGTAGCACCCCCACCCCCGACCCTATACATACCCAAGCCCCCACCCCGCCCGTCCATACCCCCTAATCACGCTTCCTCGCAATAACTTGCCACTTATATTATGACGTTCGAACCTCAAGGGTATACCCTGGCACCCTCTCTTCCTTTACTCACCATCCCATTTATTTTCTGATCCCCGTCCCTTTTGAGTATGCCCGGCACTTTGCCAATATCTCCATCCTGCTGTCTTCCACTCTCTCCTCCTGCACTTCCATCAGGTTTGGTAATCGTGTATTTCCTTTACGGAAGTGCACCTGTCTCTGTTTTCATTCCTGATCTCTCCCCACTTCTCTCTCTCTCTCTCTCTGGTCGAGTAACTTTGTACTTCCTCTACAGCAAGACACATGTTTCTGTCTCTCAGCCTCGCTATAACCTTTCATCATCTGACACAAGATCACCTTCTCCAATGCCCCCACCCTTCTCAAAAGAGATTTTTTTTGTCTTGCAAGTACTTGGTAACCACGTCAGTGCAGGTGCCACTTAAAAGCACCCAGTCCACACTGTAAAATGGTTGGCATTTGGAAGGGCATCCAGCTGTAAACATCCTGCCAAAACAGTTGCAGAAGTCTGGTGTAAGCTTCTACCAAACCGTCCCACCCATGCCAGCATGGAAGGTGGACGTTAAGCGATGATGATGCTGATAATGATGATGATATGTATCATTTAATGTACACTGTGTTAAAATAAGAGCTACTAATACTCTTTTGCTATTAAGACATGTGGTTAGGGCATGTTATAGAAACTAGCCTAACTACGTGTCTTAATAGCAAGAAACTATTAGTAGTTTTTAATGTGCATTATATAATATTTATCTCTCATTGGATGGAGTACATTTTTGTTGTTCTGACCTTAACAGTGAGCTATATATATATATACTCTAACAGTGGAGAGAACCTATGGAAGAAGTAGACCCAGGAGGACATGGGATGAGGTGTGTATATACAGGTATGTATATATATATATATATATATATATACATAGATACGAAACGGGAAAGATGACTATTTATAAATGACAAAACTTTCTCAGGTGAAGAATGTACCCCACAACATAGGTTAGCAGTTAGCGACTTCAGGATCAGGGCTAAATGGCTGCCTAGAAGCTGACTAGCATGGCAAAGAAGGGTCTAGAAGCTTAAGGTTCTTCTGAATGGACAGAAACTTTGAGACATATTACTTGAAGCTTTTGACGAAAAAAAGGAGGATATAGAATCACATAATGTGGAAGACAATGGAAGGTTCTTACGGGACAACCTGTTGAGGGCTACTGACCAGATCTGCGACTGATGCAAAGTCCTTTCTCGACCTATAGTAACGTGGTGGTAGAACAGTGTATTTGACAGAGCCATTACGGAAAAGAAACAGGCATGGAAGGACTGGAAGAACGGTGGTCGCAGGGAACTGTATCAGATCGCTAGAAGGAAGCTAGGAGACAGGTTTACTTAGCCAGAAGGGAAGCAGATACGAAATGTTCTGCATCGTGAGGATCAGAGACTTGAAGTGTTTCGAATTGCAAGACAGTGTGTGAGAGAAAATCGCGATGTCATAGGAGGGAAATGTGTCCGCATGGATGATGCCTCACTTGCATTTAATGATGCTGCAAAGAGAGAGACTTGGAAACGCCATTATGTAAGGTTGCTAAATAAAGAGAATGAATGGGAGAAAGAGAGTCTGCCAAATGTCGACCCAACAGAGGGACCAGTTATCTGAATTGTCAGTACCTTGGCAGATAAAACAATTAATGGTATGAAGACAGGTAAAGGCGGCGAGCTGGCAGAAGCGTTAGCACGCTGGGCGAAATGCTCTGCGGTATTTCGTCTGTTGTTACGTTCTGAGTTCAAATTCCGCCGAGGTCGACTTTGCCTTTCATCCTTTCGGGGTCGATTAAATAAGTACCAGTTGAACACTGGGGTCGATATAATCGACTTAATCCGTTTGTCTGTCCTTGTTTGTCCTCTCTGTGTTTAGCCCCTTGTAGGTAGTAAAGAAATAGGTATGAAGACAGGGAAAGCTCCTGGCCCATCAGGAATCACTGCTGAGATGCTTAAAATATCTGGTGGTGTAGGCTATAGTCTAGTCACCCGTATAGTCAACCAATGACTGGTGTAACAGCACCATAGTCAACTGCTACAAAGGTAAAAGTGGTGCATTAGATAGGAATACTTTCAGAGGTATCAAGTTGTTGGATCAGGTGATGAAAGTCACGGAGAGGGTCATAGGGTCTCAACTAATTAGGGAGAGGGTTAGTTTAGACGAGATGCAGTTTGGGTTTGTGCCAGGGAGAAGCACCACTGATACTATATTTCTGGTAAGACAGCTGCAGGAGAAATTCCTAGCCACAGATAAAACCTCTGTATTGGCTTTCGATAACATGGAGAAAACCTTTGACAGGATGATTCCACCGGATGTCAGGATTTTATGGCTTTAAATACCATTGGAGTAGATTTGCAGTGTATCCCATCAGTTGGTCCCAGTAAATTGTACAGCAAATATTTTGTGGATATTGGTTTGTGAGAGAGCTGTGACTGCCATATTCTTTAAAGCCAACAATAATCTCTCTTTTACTCTTTTACTTGTTTCAGTCATTTGACTGCGGCCATGCTAGAGCACCGCCTTTTAGTCGAGCAAATCGACCCCAAGACTTTCCTTTCCGCCAAATTCTTGAGCCATATCAACCAAAAATATTATTAAACTCAGATACTACCCAACGTTGTTAATATTTCCATTGTAGAAGGCGGCGAGCTAGCAGAATCTTCAGCGTGCCGGACGAAATGCTTACCATCATTTCATCCGTCTTTACGTTTTCAAATTCCGCTTTCGTCCTTTTGGGGTCGATTTGATCAACTTATCTTCTCCTCCAAACCTGCTGGCCTTGTGCCAAAATTAGAAACCCAAATTTCCATTGTAGATAGTAAGATCTTCACCGTCCAATATTATTTCCATGCACGTTTCTTGTGGACCCTACTATATAAGTAAATTGTGGGTTTGGTGCCCAAAATCGAAATACGGACAGACTGTCTTGTTGAATATTCCTTCCGAAAGTTTATGTCAAAGACAATGATCGTGCCTTTGGTTACAAAGTTGTTCTCTGAAGCCCTTCAATGGCAGATACGAGGGAAGTAATTACTTTCGTTAAATGTTGCCCGTCCAGAAACAATAAGTGAAAATCAAGTCAAACGCCGTTAAATGGTTTCTAATCTAGTTGTATTGCCACAAGGTATAAATTCCAGTTAAACCGTTACGTTTGTACGATTCTCATTTATATATATTTTTTTTTTCGACTTCAGACAAAAGAGCCTTATTCATTAAAAATATAATTTTCATTCGGACTGGCAATTTCTTTATATCTATATATATAAAGCTGAAGTTATCTGTGTGGTAGGTTTGGTAGCCTTCAACTAGCACTATCTCCTCCGAGACCCTGCGGCGCAAGTCGACCAAAATTGAGAGTATGATAAAAGAAGGCTTGCTCTTCCTTCCGTAGAAGAAAAAAATTCAAATCGGACCATGTTAACACCAGAAATTACTTACATCAAAAAGGTGCTTTTTTTCTATGAAAATCCCTATTTTTTTACGATCTTTTGACTGCTGTGTCACCATTTTTCGGTGTATTCTAACCAGAAAAATGTTCACTTAAAGAGAATAACAAGCTACATAATGCAAAATTTTTACTTTACAAAAATTCCAATTCTAAAGGGTCGAAACAAACCCGAGTAACAAAATGTTGGAGCAATTAAAACGTACGTCGTGTTCTGTCAAGTGAAGATTATCATTATTAAGTACAAGATTTGTCGATGAAATAGCAAACCAGTTTGTTATATCAAAATGATCGCAGGAAGATTATGTTGTTCGTGTGAGATGCATGGTCAGACGATGAAGATGACGTTGGTATGGAGGAGATGGTCAAATGAAGGGGATGCTGTTGGAGGCGGGGGTGATGATCATATGAAGGGGATGGTGTTGGTGTGGAAGAAATGATCCAGGGAAGAGAGGGATGTTGGTGTGGGAAGATGAACAG